>NC_064285.1:32742880-32973853 GCF_019186545.1 Solanum stenotomum | reverse complement strand
CTATTCTCTAACCGGGCCCTCTTGGCCTCGTGCCCCCTTCTCTTCCTCAATTTCTCCTCCTCCATTTGCTCGGCATAAGTCATCAACCGAGACAAATCCATATCTCCAATGAGCATAGCGGACCGACACTCCTCACTAACCAAGTCGGATACACCCATCACAAATTTGTTCATCCTCGACCTAGAGTCGGCCACCAAGTGAGGTGCATACTTGGAGAGTTGGACAAATTTGAGGGCATACTCCCTCACACTCATAGCTCCTTGCTTCAAGTTCATGAACTCCACCAACTTTGCCTCCCTAAGCTCAAGAGGGAAGAACCTATTAAGGAAAGCAAGTTTAAACTCCTCCCACAACACCACATAGCCATTACCTTTCTCACCCTTCCATTGATCAAACCAAATTTGAGCAACCCCCTTGAGTTGGTAGGCCGCCAATTCCGCCTTCTCACAAGCACCAACATCCATAATGGTCAAGATTTTGCATACCTCATCGATGAACTCTTGCGGGTCCTCATCCACCTTTGAACCATGGAAGACCGGAGGGTTCATCCTCATGAAATCTCTCACCCTTTCCCCCGGGGTGGTAGTTCGAGGAGCTTGGGCTCCTTGTTGCACTTGGTTAGCTACCACTTGTGCAAGCATGGTGAGTGCATCACGGAGCTCACCATTGGTGGGTGGCTCTTCCGGTGATCGGGCCCGTCTTCCCCTCATGTTTGGCATGATGATCTAGCAATCCAAAGAACAAGCGTTAGGGAGGAATCACCTTATCGCACTCTAAGCACGACATAGAACATGAAGAAGGGAAACCTTTCCTAAAACGTTTTGTAGCCTCCCATTCATAGTCGTGGCGCGCTTCACAACCATGATTAGGACTCTACTCAACGCGGTGTGTTGGACTCCGAGGATTTAACAACCTAGTGCTCTGATACCAAGCTTGTCACGACCCAAGCCTAGGGCCTAGACGTGACATGGCGAATGAGGAACCCGAAGGAACCCCAAACAAGCCTCTCAAACTTGTCATCACACTTCATCGGTCGCGGAAGTACAATCAACATTAATTAACGGGAAATAGGGACTAAGGGCAAACCATTTCAAAATGACATCATAGAACAAGAGTCAAGCTCATTTACAAAATACTTGTCCAACGCACACCTCTACATACATAGATAGGACGGGGGCCATGACATACTACCGGCTCCCCTCATAGTCAAAATACAATTGCAAGCTAAAGTCTCAAAACATAGGAGTAGGAAACATAACATAGCCCTCGAATCATTGAGGACTCACCAACAAACTCGGATAAGCACCGTACTAGCCACGTGAATGGAGAGAAGGATCAAGAGTAGCTCCGGTCCCTACATGGTGACATCATGTAGGCAAAATATGCGTTAGTACTTGGAATGTACTAAGTATGCGGGGTGCAACACAACAATAGACAAGGACACAATCGAAATACAAGAAATAGTTTCATAGGCATTATGAATAACAATATGAGGATGCATGATCAAAGTGAAGTCAAAACATGTTTAAGTAAATCTATACTAATAGTAGATATCATATGTGTATGCATGATCCAACCAATCTATAACCCCAACTTAGGATGGGGGATGCCGTTCACACCCGGACACCCTGGTGGCAAGGTATAAACCCCTCACATGGTTGATGTTGGTCACACCCCAAGCATCCTAGGTGGTGAGATATAAACCTCTCACATGGTTGATGTTGGTCACACCCCAAGCATCCTAGGTGGTGAGATATAAACCTCTCACATGGTTGTCCGGTTCTTTTCCCCCGGACCGGGCATGGTCATGCAACACTTTATATAGGAAATTCCCATTAGGCTCTAATGCAATCTCACGTATGGAATGAACATATACACAAGCTTAGTTTGTCATCAACACATCTCTGGATTGCCATACATCTCATAACTCAAGCTTTAAAGCATCGATTCATCAATTCTCCATAGTTGGACATTTTGTCAAACACCTTGAAGGCATGTAATGGAATCAAAGAGCATGGAAAATAGGGTAGTAATTATGCAGCCAAACCAGTGAACAACCTACAACAACACCTTTTAACACCCACAATACCACATGAAAATCTCCACATCCATTCCAAATTTAGATTCAAGTTCTAGAGTCACAACATGCTCAAAACAATCACTTTTCATGTTTAAAATTCAATGTGCAGGAAATTATTACAAAGAACAAGACTAATTTATGAATCTTAACTTAAACCATGAATTAGTGAGTAGAATAGAGTCTAGGCACTATGGGTGGAAGGACCCATGAGTTCAACACCACATACCTTGAGTTCTTATGAAGGTCTTGAGAGTGTCTTCAATGGAAGCTTGGAACTTGGAGCAAGAGTCTCTTCAATCTTGAGGAAGGTTTTGGATTAGGGTTCTTGAGAGAACTTGAGAGAAAATGTGTCTAAGTATGGGAGAGGTGTTTTGGGAAATGTTTTAGAGATGAGAATTGAACTAATGGTATATAGGAAATAACATATGCCCTTTGGAAAAATGGTCCAACACTTAGAAAAAAAAAATGAGGCGGGTGAACAGTAAAAACGCTCACTGGAAATTGCATTTCCTGCCGGACAGATTTTACGAAAATGGGCATAACTTCTTCGTCCGAACTCCAAATGAGGTGAAACGAAGTGCGTTAGGTAGCTAACTCAAAGGTCTTTCCATGGATATGTTATGGGCCACCCAATTATTTTTGTGCTAGGAGATATGACCCTCCAAGGTAGACCCTCGAAAAAGGCTTCACTTGGAAATTTCGAATTTTGATACGGTTGCTCTAAAATTTGGGTTAGACCCATTCCCCACTCAATTTGACCCGCTAAACAAGAATATGAAGTTGGATTTTCAAAAAACGAAACGATTTTTTTTTTGATATAGCTAAACAAGTTTCCGGTAACTTCCGAAGCACATTTTTAAGAACCTTTTGGGTCATTTCACTTCCCATCTTGGGAGGATTCACTTCACTTGTATCTTTCCTGAAATTGTTTGCTCTTATCTGTCGGGGTGGCCTATTTCTTCCAGCTACTTTTGGTCTAGCCATATCTGTAAAGTTTCGAGAAAGAGTTAGAAAATATCCCAACAAAAGCATAGAGGTTCAGCTGCAAAAAAACCCCGCTGAACAAGTTGGTGAACCATGCACCCACTTAGACGATGCACCGAGTGCAGTGCACAGAGGATACAAGGGTGCAGACAAAGGGCGAACAAGAAGTCTTTTGGCGAGAAGCCGAGTGCGTTCGGCGACCTCAGGCTCTCGCAGAAAGTTACAGAATCCAACAGCACATTTAGCATGGAATTAAAGGCAAGATGGGGACATTAGGTGAAATGCTGAGTGGTTCGGCGAGCTCGACCCAACTCACCAACCGACCGAACGTGTCTATTTTTAACCCAACTTCATGAATTCAACCCCGCAACCCTCGAAAACAAAATCAAGGCATGCACAACTCAAATTCAGCTTAGACCCAATGACACTCATGCACAACCCACGATTTTTCATCTCTTACAAGGTACAATTTTTAGTAATTAACTATTTAACTCGGTACGGGCAAGATTAGTTAATCTAATAGGCAACCAAAAATTTTAATCCTTACCAGAGAAGCCCAACACACATCAACAAGGTAATATCATTGCATTAAGTACAAAATGGATCGAAAGAACTCAATGTTTGGGAACCAACCTTTCGTGCTAACTAAAATGGAATCGAATCGCTAGGCAGCAATGTAATCCAAGTTCCAAGCACAAATAACACACTAAAATACTCTAAAAGTGTAGGACTATTGAAAATATGATCTAGGTGTGAGTTTGCAAAGTTTGAAAATGAGGGAAAGTAAAGGGAGTGGAAACTCTTAAACCTTTGGCTTGTAAGACCATCCAGTTTCTTGTTCATTCGGCGACATTAGTCGCACTCGCCAATCTATTCGGTGACTAGACGTGTGGTCACATGTCTCACCGAGTTTTACAGGACCTACAGTAATGGAAGGGTTTCAAACTGCGGACAAGATCGGGATCATGGATCAAGTCGGTGAATCACCAACAATTTCTCGTACTCGCCAAGTTTTACAAAACTCAGACCCAAATTGGGTTGGATCAAATGGCGGTATGATTCGGGTCACCGAATACTTTGGTAACTTAGCAACTGATCATTTCCCGTGCCTTTTTCTTTCTTTCCAAATGCTTTCCCCACTTCATCCTGCAAAATCAACACACCATTATTTCTAAAACAAATGAAAAGCAATAAACAGGGTTTTGGGTTGCCTCCCAAATAGTGCCTTAGTAAACGTCGTGGCACGATGCAAGTTAACATCTAGTCCTCATCTTCGAACTCGGCCATGGTGTAACTAGGCGACTCCTCGACAAACAGTGGATAGCGACCTGATATTAATTGGTTTATTTGGGCATCCTGTAGCTGAATTACCATGGAATTGGAGGTTGTCGTTTGATTCAGCATTTTGATGTTCACTTTTATATCTTTCAACACCTTATCTTGTTCTTTGATCTTGTGTTGAATGAGTGAGAGGACTTCTTCATTTTGCCCACTTTCCTGCTTCTTTCCCTTTTCGCAGTTGTAAAGGGACAGTGCTTGTCCTTTTTCATGGACTACTCGTCTAATTCCATGACTTTCTTGGTTAAGAAATTAAATTGAGTTAACATTGTAGCCCACTCTTGTTTTCTCTTTGTTTCCTCGTTGGTCTTAACCATTCCGTCGAGGAGTTTAGCTACTATTTCGTAGGGTTGTTGTAGCAAGCAACCCTCTAAAAGTTGGTCAGCGGTACTTATATTTTCGGGTCCAAGACCCCTATAGAAGCACTCTAGTATCACTTTATCAGACATCCCATAATTTAGGTATGGATGTAGCACTGCCTGGAATTTCAGCCACATCTCTTGGATGGTTTCACCCCCCCTTACTTATATGACAGGAGATTATCCCTGAGATTCAACAATTTCAGGAGAGGGTGATCTGTTTAATACCGATAGCTTTCATTCTCACTCATTTTTCCTGAAATAGTTACAAAAAAAAACTAAAAATTTAGTAAGTAAAGCTACAACTAACAAGAACAAAAATTCTACTTAACTACAGATTCTCAAATGGGTTTGTGTTAAACTAATGAACAAAAACGACAAAGATATAAGAAAACGAGATAGGGAGACGGGATTCTTGGGATGTGATAGGTATATGGGATAAACTAGACTATAGGATACATGCTTTTGGTGGTAGATTGTTGAGTATTTTGATCAGGCTAGACTATAGTGGGATTAAATTCTCTCTCAAGCAACTTACCACGAATCAACTCGATTTCTCTCGAACACCGAGTTACCGCATTAAGCACAGCCTCCGCCTTAGCCCATTCACTCTCTCGAGATGAATGTGTCGGAGAAGGACTAGGATTCACTCTCTCGAGATGAACACAAGTCGACCCAATACCACCTGCTATCAATTTTGTAGTCTTAGTTTTACGACTTCTCTCGAGCAAGCTAAAAACACTAAGATGAAATCATATTTGCAACTACAATCCCATTGAGTTCATACACAACTACTAAACGAAATCACATTTAAACAACAAATAAACCATCAACAAGCAAGACCCAACAAATAATTTAACCCATTTACACAAAATCACACCCTAAGAATTGGGGTTTTAGCTAGACATGTAAAAGAGATAAAACTTTGTACCAATATAAGTTTCCATCAACTAGGGATGAAGAATTAAGTCTTAAAACACGTCAAGAGTGAAGAATCTTTGAGACCCACGTCCAATTTCTTGGAGTTGAAACCCTTTTAATTTTCAAGGTCTTAGAACAAAGTCTCCAAAACCCTCTAAAACTTGAAACTGAAAATATTCTAAGTTTGAATAATAATTGTCTATGACTTCATACTAAGTTTAAAATTTAAACAAGTATTTATAGTGTATGAAAATTTGTGTTGCAGCGGATCACTAGGTGCAGTTAGTAGGGATCGCCGATACACTCGGTGATTTGCCTTTTGTTTGATTTCATCGCCTTCTTGATTTAGCCTTCAGCATCTTCGCGCTTTCAGTCATTGGGCGATATAGTACTGCTTCACAGAACTACTCGGTGACACACCGACTGCTCCATTTCATCGGCAACTTGATCTTTCCCTTTAGGGCTCAGCACACTGGAACAAAAGGCGATATCCAGGCCTATCGGTGACTCGCCAACTAGACTCGGCGATCTTCAGGCCTTCATTTCTTCGTTCTTTTCAGCCGCCTTGTTCTTTCTTGCCAAGTAGTGTCCATGCTTTGCTTCAAACTCCAAATACTTGAAACTTAAGGGTTTTCATCAGATATTGAGACAAAATATGCATTTGAGGACACTAATTCTATCAAAATATAGCCCTAAATGAGTCCAATTTGTGGACTCATCAACACACTGAAACTTTAGGCGGTCAAGCAGTCGTTTGGCGACTCGCCAAGTGGACTTGGCGATCACCAGGCTTGCTTTTCTTCATTCTTTCAACTCGCTTTGTTCCTTTTTACAAATTAGGTTCTTGCTTTGTTCCTTAATCCATATTCCTGGAAATCAAGGGTTTTATATCAGTTATTGGCACAAAATAAGCATTTGAGAACATTAAATCATTATAATTAAAGCCCTAAATGAGTCCAAATCTTTGACTCATCAGTGGTGGTCAAAATGGTGGTAGTGGTTTGGTGCCAGAGGAGTATGGGTCCATGGTGGTGGTTGCAATTGATTCCACCATTTGCTCAAATAACTATTTTTTATGTGTGTGCTATTTCACCAAAGGTTCTTATTTAAACATTTTCCTTGTGCCAACTTTTTTAATATTAGATACATTGTCAAAATGTTGACAGGATGTAATTCTACACATGTCTTGACAAATTCAACCATTTATAGTAATGAATATTTTTTAATTCACCGATGATCAAGAACATCCATGATTCAAATGTTAAAATTATAATTTCAAAATAGGGATTGAGGGAGATCGGGGTCTAGGCCTTACCCTAGCCTATGACAACAAAATGGATAACCAATCCATTCATCAATAATAGGAAGCTCATACACACAAGTATACAACGATCCTATGCCTAAACACCCACACCTTCAATTCAATGACAAAAATATTGTCCTTTTTATATATCTGACTGACACTAGGTAAAAAATATTGTACACATTAAAAAGTTGTCAAATGATAAAAAAGAAATGCATTTTTAAAAACTGACTAGTTTTAATCTCCTTCAATTATTTAAAATCTAATTATAAAATTTCAAAGAAAGAAAAATGAAAAGGTCACTCAAATAAGAAAAACAAAAAAAAATTGTGAATGCCTCTTGAAAACAGTGTAGCTATTTCAAACTTCTGCACAATTGCCTCATTTCACATTTATGCCCCCTAACTTTGGGTGTGCATGAGTAGACACTTAAACTTGTATATAGTTGAACATGTAGATACAAGGGTCCCTGGTGGCAAAATATACCTATGATCACACATAAGACACAAATCGCCATGTAGGATGCAACATAAGACACGTGTGTCTATTTGTTTAACTTTATACAAGTTTAAGTGTCTACTTGTACACACCCAAATTTGAAGGACATAAATATGAAATGAGGTCAAATTAAAAGGTATATTGAAAGGAAAAATCTTTGAGAAGAACTTAATTTCTTCTAATTCTTAAGAATCATACAACTCAAAGGTGACATTTTTTATCTTTCATATAAGAAATAAAGTTCAAAATCTTGCCAAAGGAATCATCATTTTGTTTTGGCATAATAAATTAATGTTCTTTTTAACATGACTTTATCTAGAACCAAAACCTTCCAACTTTGGGTGTGCACAAATAGGTACTTAAACTTGTATAGAGTTGAACAAGAAGATACACATGTCTTACTAGGCGTTATACGTGGAAATTCACGTCCAACATGGTACCCTACATGTATTATGCCACGTACGACGCATGTGTCTACTTTTTCAGCTTCTTAAAAATATAAAAGTGTCTACTTGTGCACACCAAACGATGGAGGGTATCGATGCAAACTAAAGGCAAGTTAAATTGCATATTTATTTCTTATGCCTTTTATTTATATTGGGATAAGGCACAAGTACCCCCAAAACTAAGATCAAAATTCCAGAGATAGACCTTAACTAAACTAAGGTACTATTACCCCCCAAACTCATTTTTTTTGTTAATTTGTACAACTTTTGGCTTACGTGGCACACCCCGTGACTCCATGTAGTTGAGGCATGTGAGAGATATTTGGATGTCACGTAAGCTAAAAAGGTGTACAAAATTACAAAACAAAAAAAGGATTCAGGCGGCAATATGACCTTAGTTTAGTTAAGGTGTATCTCTGGAATTTCGTCATAGTGTAGGGGGTACTTGCACCTTTTCCCATTTATATATTTAGTTCAAAAGTTCAAACAAGAAAGCAAATTCAGGATTTTTTTAATTCTTTTTCTTTCTATAATCCCCCCCCCCCCCTAAACCACCACCACAATAATCTTTTTTTTACTATATATATTTTAATTTAAAATTTGTGTTCACTTATATATGTATAAATGCATACTTTATCCGATTCAGCAAAATTAATGCCACATAAGTTTAGTCAAATCAAGATAATAAGACGGGTCACCTCGAACATTTCACCTTCTACAAATAATAAATAAGTATTGACCAAATATCCAAATATTGTAATTCTTTTTCTAAAGGACTAAAGAGCTACCTTCTAAAAATAGTAAATAAGTATTGACAAAATATCCAAATATCATAAAAAAAAATCTAAAAGAACCACCTTCTACAATTAATAAATAAGTATTGACCAAATATCCAACTATCGTGATTTTTTTTCTAAAAGAGCTTAAGTTACATAACAATCTTATCTTATCAATTTCATCCTTCTATTTATTAAAAATTACTTTCATCTTCTCAATTTAATTGTCTATATATAGTCCTCGATATTTCAATCCTCAAACCACATTACTTCTCAATTATTATTCTTTAAGTTTTCTTTACTCTTTTTGTTTCCTACAAGATTTTCTATCTTCATATAAACATGATTTGTTCAACCAAGAAACAGAAAAGCAACAACTTTGGCAAGAGGGAGATCAAAAAGTTTCTCAGTGAAGCAAGGAAGAACCTCATGAATAAGGATTTCAAACACAAAAGCAAGGTAAGTTTATGTTACACTAGATATTAGACAACTTTTTTTTTCTTATTTTATGTACTTTTACAACTTTACCTTTAAATGAAAGGATATTGGAATGTCAGAAGAAGAATCCTCCCAAAAAACAAAAATAGAATCTTCAATCTAGGAGGGAAAGCCCAGAACAAAGGGCAAAATAAGAAAATTCACACCAAAGGAAAAATACAAGCAAGAATTGTCATGATCCAGACCATCGTGATTGGCACCCGCACTAACCATCCGGTGGGAGAACCATCGCTATAACCCAAACAAACAAATTTTATGAAAACTAAGGCATTTAAAGATACATAAGCATGTTTAAATGACTATAAAAAAGGACTCCCCATAAACTCCAAGGTTTTAACAAACAACTAACCAAACTAATGCAGAAAAACAACCCTTAGCACCTGAAAGTCATTGTACCAAAACTCTACTAGAACAAGGGGTACAACCCCGAAACTAACAAACACCTTAAACAAATAGTCTGAGTCCGAAAAGAGTGGACTTAAACAAGAGAGATCCATGGCAGCCTGAAAGAACTGGCTCTCCCTTCAATTCGGTCACGTTCAATAGTCACCTAGCTGAGGTCTATCAATAGCCGCCTGAATATGCCCTGTACTCAACAAAGAACAGGCAAGTGCAGTATCAGTACACAACTACAGTGTACAGGTAGGATCACGCGGCTCTCCCACTAAGTGCAACATACATAAGTCATTACAACAATATAATAACATGAGTATCCGAATATACAATATCGATATCATTTCCGAACAACAAGCAATTTCACAATCTCAAATATACAATTATAATAAGTCATTGGTCCTCTCATGGAAGCCACGTGGTACCCGATCCAATGTTTATGACGGAACATGGCAACCGATTCCATATTTATGCCGGAATATGACAAACGATCCCATGTTTATGCCGGAACGTGGTAACTGATTCAAGTTAGTGTGTCAGAACGCAACACCCGATCCATTCAACAAGCCACAATCACAATCACAAGTATATTCTCAAACTCATACAATCAAGTCATGATTCATGGCATTCAACATTCATCTATCCTCATCCACAGGTTGTGTGACCAATAGTGCAGCATTCACATACATACACGTATTATAATGAAGCAAGAACAAACCTATATCACACAATTATGAAATCACAACCATCACCTACCTCGAATCCAAACTCGAATCCCCTAAGGCACTTAAATTTTCCTTTTCGAATTCTTCTCTCTTGTTCGTGGTCTAAAAATATACAATTAACACAATGATCAACAATCAAAGGTCTGATTATCCGGATTATAGCAAACCCAATAACCCTAGACCAAACCCAAGATCCTAATATCCAATTTAGGGTTTTTTCCACCATTTGTTTCAAATCAAAAGCCCTTCCCCCACAATAATTACCTACGAATTTACATTATATGGATCAAAAAATAGATTTGGGGAGTTAAAACCTTACCTTTAGCCTCAAGTATGGTGGAAAACTGTCAAGAAAACTCATGGGGTCGTTCCTTAGCTCTCAAAGTCAAAAAGTTTAGAATAAAATATTTTTGGGGTTTTATTTCCGACTTAAGTCATGTCTGTCCAGCTACGGCGGGACCCATCCCGCTACGGCAGAATGCACGGAGACAGAATGCTGGAATTTGAATTCCAAGCCCCCATTTCACAACACACCTTCAACCCTTGACATTCAAAAACCACTCGTTCACGCTAAGATCATTTTCGGGAGTTCTACTCGCTCCAATTCAATTCTGTAAAGTCGTATGGGTTTTTAACGTCTTAGTTATCTACTCCGGCAATCGAATTCCTTATTAAATCACCCAATCATTACCATATTTCCCTAGACTCATATGACTCCGATTTTGTCCAAATCTGGACTAGGCTAGGAAATCCCAAGTTACTACCAAAAAGTTTTGTCACCCCAATTTTTTCCTATTGGCTTTTCCCTAACGACGGAAATCAGGTCGTTATAATAGATACCAATTTACCCATCACTCGTCCCCGAATGATCAACTAGGGAAGACTGACTAAACTAAGGGTAGAGTAGTACTTGAATCGCTGAATAATAGGGGATATGTGTCTCACATGTCCTTAGCTTCCAGTTATCGAGATCAAGAATTTCGACCTGTTTTTCTTCATACGGAAGGTCCTGTCTAACACAACTGAGTCACTTAATCTTCGTCCCCAAACCAACTAATTGAATACCTACACATCCATACATACAACGCCTCAATGAAGTCATCACAATACTCAAGTGATAATTATTATTTTATGTGCACTTAAAAAACAACAAAGTTATTCCCTATAACCACCAAAGTTGATCGTACACATGTCTGCAACATGTTATCAAGGACTTTGACACAAACATCAGGACAAATCATTTCTCACATAACCATGATAAAATCCTAAATCAACACTCGACACAACTAGAGGTGAACCTGAACCAACCAACACACAATCATAATACCCAAACAATCATAGTTCTTATCCACATCTCCATCACACAACCCAATTTCCCATTAGTTTAAGTTATAAAAATTTGATCTTTAGACATCAGATACTCATCGAGAGATATGCCGAAGCATACAAACCCTCCAACAATAGTATCGAAATGCTAGAATTAGTAATTGTAGATTGCCTCTTAAGAATAGTAGAATTGGACCCAATGATCCCCACATTAACCACATATAATCGATACATGACCTCGACGACAAGATTAATATTAAAATTGTCAGACAACCATAAATTCGCATGGTAGCTCTTCTATAAATTCTCATCAGCAAGGTGGTACATGTAGAACCACTAAATAATTTAACACTCCAAGACAACACCAAATATGTCATTTGAAATAACCAAATCTTGCCAATCTTCCCACTCCATCAAGGGAACATCGTAGGATTGGTACCCATGATCCACCACTAGGGATCCACCCACAAGTGAAAACACATGTAATCATAAATAGTGAAGAACACTCACTACCGTGTACAAAATGAAATAGATGGTCATGTAAGCATTTTACGGAATAACACAAAAGGTTTTCCTATGAAGAGTCGATGTCAGCCATTTGCATTCACTTGACTCTACATACTCTTCACATCCTTCTACTGAAGCCCACACTCTCAATATTAACAACCATCATAACCACTTCGACCACTTACCTTACTCTAAACCAACACTTTTAAATGAAAACTTTTCTTAGGTACTTAACAATTAATAGTAATAAACTTTACGACTCAACCCAGGTGTAAATCCTTTCATATGCTCAATACCATATACAATTGATCATTTCTTACCTTTCAAATTTATACCTTGACAAAATATATCACCATGCATGTAGATTTATGATGAAAAATCTGAATTGTAAATTCAACTGTATAACACAATCCCCTTATCTATTGACATTAGCTTCCACCTTGAAGATTTTTATAAATTCATGGATCTTCGCTTATCGTTGATCACCTCTCCATCGCTCTTACAATACCTTTCGCTAACAATTCAATTGTACTCATTAATAACCTCAAACAAAACAAAGCACTTATCATCACACCCAAGCTAATGTTTGTACCCTCCTTTCTCACGTCCTTTCCAATAGTTTTTAACCAATCTGAAGGACTAGTGACACTATTACCATAGTCACAACAAAATGAATGAAATAACATGCCTCTGAACCCAATTATCTACCCCTCTAAGGATATCTCTTTAGTCTTCGCAACCAAATAAAATATTCTTGCTCTCGACTCTCTTTAAAGGTTGTACTACATCCCACTATTTTTTCCTTTATTATAACTCTAGCTCTTTAAAATTCTATTCGAGTGGTGTCCCACCATCTCTTAAAACTTTCCATACACCCACGTTACTCAATGGGACTTTCTTTATCCATAAGCTTTTTATTTTGGCATCAATCCACTCCTTTCTGGCATAAGATAAATTCAGCAGTCCTCATACCACCCTCTTTCTTCTTAACAAACAAGACGGGTGTACCCCACGGCGAAGCACTAGGACGGATGAAACGTTTATCATGAAGCTCTTGGTTTTGAGCCTTAAGCTCGCTTAATTCTGCCAGAGCCATACAATACAGAGGAATGGAAATGGGGCGAATTCCAGTTTCCAAGTCATATAGAAATTGAAATCTCTATTCGAAGGCCTACCATACAAATCAGTAGGAAACACTTTTCTAAATTCTTACACCATAAGAAATACACTCAATAGAGGGAGACTCAACCTCAACATCCCGAATATGAGCCAATTATGCCAAACAATCCTGCCCGACCAGTTTCCTAGCCCGAATGGAGGATATGATCTTAGCTAGCTTAGGTTTGTACACCCCTTCCCACTCTAATCTTTTCCTACCGGGGATCTCTAGAGTTACCGACTTAGTATTATAATTATGCCCGGTATAATAGGGGGACAACCAAGTCATGCCTAAGATTATATCAAGTCAGTCACATCCAACATAACCAAATCAACCCAAATCTGAAAATCCATAACAACAACAGGACAACATGATTCACATGGGTGACTATGATAGACTCTTCAACTGGGGTAGAAACATGGATGGGGGCATCAACTATATCATAAACCACACCAACTTCCTAGGCAATTGAACAGACACATACGAATAAGTAAAACCTGGATCAAACAAAGCAATAGCCATCCGAGCACAGTTAAAAGTAGCACTTGTGACCACTACATCACACCTTCAAACTTGGTCTTACTTGAAAAAATATAAAACTGAGCCATGTCATCTTGACGGGCAACCTCCTTGCCTGGCTGCACTACTCCTCTACCTGCATTACCATTTCCCCGGCCTCTATGGCCTCGCTAATTTCATCCTCATATGCCTAGGTTCTCCAAAATTTTAACACACCTTATAACTTATATTCAATTGTTGAACACTAATTAGATTGTGGGGGTTAGTTCGGGTACGATTTGGGGTCCGTAATTGTGACTAGGGGAAAATAGGGGAGACATGGCTGAGATTCTGTCTCACCCTGTCTCGCTCTGGCAGGAGAAATCCCGCACTGGCGGTCTTGCCGTGCCGGTAAAAATCCCGCCCCAGCGGCCCTGACAGAAGTAGAACCCCTGCCAACAATTTCTAGGGTTCCTCTCTTTTCTATATTTCCCATAGATTTCCCGGCTATAACTAGGCATTTAAGAAAATCCCTTTAGCTAGGACAATCATTGTCTACTCCTTGGTCAACCCAACGAAGTACACACTTTAGAATCCTTTTACATTGGTTCAATACTACCACACACATATCCCCAGTATATACCCAGACTCTCACACGATTATCAGTTGGTCGCAATGCACGTCCAGATTTCTCACTTACGAACCACATCATAATTTATCTAAACCCTTGCACCTAATCTCGTGATGACTTTCTTTTCACAACAAGTTTCACGACACTTAAACAGTTACAAATTGGAGATAAGTCCAAATTATTTAATTATTTCGTTCCATAGACGACCATTAATGATCATCTATGCCTTATACGACCTCTAAGGCTAGTTACCAATTGGAACCTTCTCAGTTCCAATTAACTTGCTTGTGTCCCTTCAGCCGGGACTATGACGTCTAGTTCACTTTGTTGAGATACCAATTGGACTCAACTCATACCCCAAGCGATAATAGCACCTAGCAAGCCCCACAAAACTGCTAATTTCAATCATAGAACTTGGTCAAACCCAATTCTTAACTGCCTCAATCTTTAACTAATGGTAACTAGACCTTAAATCAATGTTAGAGAAAACCAATGCACCTTGCAATTGGTCAAAAATGTCATCTATCCAAGGAAATGGATACCTGTTCTGAATGGTGACCCTATTCAACTATCGATAGTCTATACACATCCTCTCTTGCTAGTGATGGTGTTACCACTTATGTTGCTCTATTTCGGACCATAGAGTGAAAGAGGAAAGATACTAATGTGTATCACCCAGATACCAATGGGATTCAAATCATAGCACGAAGGAGTAGAAAGAAGTGAATTTTTCCTAAAGTTTTATACCCTCTCGAAGAAAAGTATGGATGTCATCGTACCGTTCCGCAAGACTCTACTAAACTCGTTTTGGTACAATGAGATCAACACACCTAGGGCTTTTATACCAACTTTGTCACGACCCAAACAATCGTGATTGGCACCCACACTAACCCTCCAGTGGGAGAACCATTACTACAACCCAAACATACAAATTTTATGAAAACTAAGGCATTTAAAGATACATAAGCAGGTTTAAATTACTATAAAAATGGAATCCCTATAAACTCAAAGATTTTAACAAACAACTAACCAAACTAATACAGAAGAACAACCCCTAGAACCTAAAAGTCATTGTACCAAAACTCTACCAAAGACAAGTCTACGAACAAGGAGTACAACCCTGAAACTAACAAACACCTTAAACAATTAGTCTGAGTCCGAAAAGAGGGGACTTAAACAAGAGAGATCCATGGCAGCCTAAAAAAACTGGCTTGCCCTTTCATTTGGTCATGCTCAATTGTCACCTAGCTGAGGTCTATCAATTACCGCCTGAAGATGCCCTGTACTCAACAAAGAACAGGTAAGCGCAGTATCAGTACATAACCACAATGTACAGGTAGGATCAGGTGGCTCTTCTTCTAAGTGCAACATACATAAGTCATTACAACAATATAATAACAGGTATACACCAAATATATAATATCGGTATCATTTACGAACAACGAACAATTTCACAATCTCAAACATACAATTATAACAACTCATTGGTCCTCTCATGGAACCCAAACTCAAATTGTTAGCATACCGGAACGTGGTACCCGATCATATGTTTATGCTGGAATGTGGAAACCGATCCCATATTTATTTCGAAACGTGACAACCGATCCATGTTTATGCCGAACTGTGGCAACCGATCCAAGTTAGTGTGTCGGAATGCAACACCCAATCAATTCAACAAGCCACAATAACAATCACAAGTATATTATCAAAATCATACAATCAAGTCATGATTCATGGCATTCATTATTCATCTATCCTCATCCACAGGTAGTTTGATCAATAGTGCAACATTAGCATATATACACGTATTATAACGAATCAAGAATAAACATATATCACACAATGATGAAATCACAACCATCACCTACCTCGAATCCAAGCTTGAATCCCCTAAGGCACTTGAATCTTCCTTTTTGGATTCTTCTCGCTTGTTCGTGGTCTAAAAATATACAATTCACACAAGGATCAACAATCAAAGGTCGAATTATCCATATTATAACAAACCCAATAACTCTAGACAAAACCCAAGATCCTAATACCTAATTTAGGGCTTTTGCACCGTTAGTTTCAGATCAAAAGCCCCTCCCCCACAATAATTACCTACCAATTTACATTCTATTGATTGAAAAATGGATTCGGGGAGTGAAAACCTTACCTCTAGCCTCAATAATGATGGAAAACTGTCAATAAAATCCATGGGGGTCGTTCCTTAGCTCTCACAGTCGAAAATTGCAGAATAAAACATTTCTGGGGTTTTATTTCCGACTTAAGTTGCCTCTGTCATGCTACAGCGGGACCTATCTCGCTACGACGGCCCCGCTATAGCCGCAGTCATCCAACTACGGTGACATGCAAGGAGATAGAATGCTATAATTTAAATTCCAAACCCCCATTTCACAACACACCTTTAACCCTTGACATTCAAAAATGACCCATTCATGCTAAGATCATTTTCAGGAGTTCTACTCACCCGAATTCAATTCCGTAAAGTCGTACAGAGTCTTAACGTCTTAGCTATCTACTCCTACAATCGAATTACTTATTAAATCACCCAATCATTACAAGATTTCCCTAGACTCAGATGACTCCAATTTCGTCCAAATCTGGACTAGGCTAGGAAATCCCAAGTTACTACCAAAAAATTTTCTGACCCCAATTATTTCCCATTTGGATTTTACCTAACGACGGAAATTAGGTCGTTACAAGAATATTTTTGAACAACCTAAATTGGTGTTGGCATCACAAAGTTCAACAAATTGTGGGAGGTCTAGTTGGAAATGACGGCAAAGCTTGTAATGGTGCAAACGGTGGCAACAACAAAGGATGGAGAGGCAGTGGAGACTATGATTTAGTTTTTTTAGTTGAAACTATATGTGCCCTAAGTGTTTGATGATTTCTTGAAAGAAATCACTTTGAGTTTTGTTCTATCAGTAATATTTGGGTTTTCTGGAAACAAGATTTTAATTGGTCTATTTTTACTAGATTAGAGTAATTATGTTTGTTCGGATGGTTGTTACTATTGTTTCATAAAGAAAAATATTGTGTCGTATTGCACTTTTTTAGGAGAAAATAAGGTTTGATATACCCTCAACTTTGTCATTTAGAGTTGATATACTCCTCGTTATTAAAGTGGCTTATATATACTCATACTATTATACAAATGCTCACATATATACCATTTCCTCTAACGAAAGTGAAAAATAAAAAAAATAATTCAAAAAAAATCCATGTAGGAATATATTTGATTCTTCTCACACGTATGTTATATGACTCCTTTGATTCAATGATGATTTGAATTTATTATTTTGATGGTCAAATTTATTTTCCACTAATTTTCTTGTAAAATTAATTATAGATGCCCCAAAGTTTTTTTACAAGTACAAAAACTAGATTAAAACCACATTACTTCTCAACTATTATTCTTGAGTTTTCTTTACCTTTTGTTTTAATTCCTTTGAGAGTATCTGAAAAAGTGATTGATGAGAAGAAGAAAAGATCAGTCTTTCGTAATGTTAGCTTTCGAATTGAACCTTCTAAAGGTGAAGCTAACTGTTACACCTTTTATAAACCATAAAAGGTTAGTACAGATGATGCAGAAGAACCAACTAGTGATCCCTACAAACTTAGCCGTAAATACCAGAAGAGGCTATATGGATGGCTAGCTGAAAGGAGACAGTGTGAAAATAGAGCATTTGACGTGGTAAATACAATTTTTTCTCTGTTGTATTCTTTTTAACCTAATGTCGAGATTTGCTAGTTTCCTGAAGTACGTACACAAATGCACTATATATAATCATTTATCTAGCTATATATGTTTGTTGCTCATATGGAAGGTCTCAAAATTACCTCCAATATGTATGACATTTTCTTTTCTTTATATCATGTTCCAAATTGAGATTTACTAACAACCTATCGTGAATTATCACTTAATTATATTATCGCTTATTTTATCTTTTCTTTTTCCTAAAAAAAAGAATCAGAACATCTGTTTTGTGTGTGATAGGTGATAAGTAAACCTATTTTCTTAGACTGGAATGAGATGAAGTTGTAACTAATAAACTACAACAATACTATCACATTCAAAACTTATTTGGATTTTAAATTTTATATTTTTCGTTAGTTATTTAAAATTATATATAGCTACTTTTAAAATTAAGGACCAATGAATTTCTAACCAATGATATATCAAGAAAAATGAGAGCCGGTAATATTATTACTTTGTAATGTCTGCAATTTGAACTTTGTAAAATCAAATATATAGATGGTTCTTAACAAAAATCTTATAGGATTGCAGTATTACTAACATAAGTGCAAACAATATCGTTCTATTGTGAAGGTATGAAAATATGTATTCAGAGATTTATCCAAACTTGAAGTAGATCAAGAAACCACTGAAGTAAAAGAGGTAAGCCTTTACATTAATGGTGTCAAAAATGAACCCAATCATAGATAATCAGCCCAGAATTTTAAGGGTTGGGCTCAAGATAATTTAAATTGGGTTCAATCTCAACCCATTCTAGCCTAACCCATTTTAAGAGAATCCTCAATTGAGCCCAATTCAATCTCCAATTTCAATCCGTTTTAAAACCCTTTACTAAGATATGTTCCTATATTAAATGTATGAATTATTATGTATTTAACATCTTTTAGGATTTATCTATCCATTTGTGACTTTTAAAAAAAAATCTTGAGCTAAAATTCGAATTGTGATTATAAAAGTTAAATATCACTATGTTAAAATTATTGAGATTAATCGGGTCAAATTGGGCGGGTCAAGACCCAACCCATTTTTTAGCCCATTTGAACCCAACCCATTTGAGCCCAAAGTAAACTTGGGCGGGTAAAGACCCAACCTGATTTCTATTTCAACCTATTTTAATATCTCTAATTTCAATCCAACCCGCCCATTTGACACCCCTACTTTACATCATTTGCATTTTGTTGGACTACTATAGCTTGTTTGACCAAGTTTCTTTTAAAGAAATGATTACCTAGACTTTCCTTGCATATATGAAAGAAGTGATATTCACAACGACTTCCTAATCTACATGACACTAACTTTTATTATCACGTCAATTAAGCACCAAGACACTTATAACTAAATAGTCCTTATTAATCAATATGTTGGGGTTGTTGAAACATGCTCCATGAAATGGAAAGAAGAATGTTCCATCTCAAAGAGGGAGTCTACAATAAAGAAACACAAAAGCAACAACTACAAGAGTAAGGTGAAATTTTTTCTTGTTAATACAAGGAACAACCTAATTGGTGTTTGCATAGGTCATCGCGAGGTTCATGGATTCGACAAAAAATTGTGGAAGGCCTTGTTGGCAACGGCGGTGATGGAGCAAGTGAAGGTGGATTTGGTGCAAATAGTTGTGGCAATGAAAGAGGGAGAGACCTTGGTAGAATTTGAATATCCCAACATTTGTTTTTCATATTTTGTTAGATTTTTAAGTAAAAGTATTTGTGCCCCAAGTATTTGATGAATTTCTTGACAGAATTTACTTTGTGTTTTGTTCATCAATAAGATTGGGTTTTTTGGATACATGATCTTAGTTGTTCTATATTTGCTAGATTACAATATGTAAGATTCAATCAAACTTTTTTTATTTTAATTGTGTATGCCAAATCTAAATCTCAATAATTTTAAAAGGACTGAGGAAAAATACATGAATTTTCTATATCAAATAGACAGAAAGCAAACCTCAAATGGCAGATACTTTAATTTAATAGTCAAATTCCTTCAAATCCATATAATCAAGACATGTTGGATTGAGGCAAACATTCTACTGACTTTTACTTACAATCATTCTCTCAAAGAAATAACAAAGTGGATAATGTTATGTTGGTAAATAAATAGGGTTCTTTATTATTTTCTAGTTTGTGATAAGTGAAAAAAATATTATTCCAAAAATATTTATATAATCAAGACATGTTGGATTGATTCCTATTTTTGCATATGAATCTTGTAATGTTGTTCATGCTTAGTATCACATGAACACTATTGATTTAGTAAAGTTATGTTTTCAAACACAATTGCATGAAAGTTCCTCATATATTGATTTTGGGCGTGAAAAATAAGTTCATGAGCATACGTTTTAAAATTGTAAGTTTTGAACAGAATCCTCAAAAAGAGAACCAAATGTTTTCAATGTACTATTTGACAAGCGAGAAAAAGAAAGAGTATGCTTGATGTTTATGAAAAGTAGTTTAGTAAAGTAAAAATCCCTTTCTTTGTAAAGGGTGAATTGAGCATAATTGATATTTATTATTTTGGGAGTAGTATCGAGCACCGAATTGGGTTGGAGTATTTTATAACTCAAAAG
The DNA here is from genome assembly GCF_019186545.1 of Solanum stenotomum. NCBI lineage: Eukaryota > Viridiplantae > Streptophyta > Magnoliopsida > Solanales > Solanaceae > Solanum > Solanum stenotomum. The sequence continues at coordinate 32,953,082 of NC_064285.1, read as the reverse complement.
TCTCATAAAACTACGTATCCAACATAGGATAGGATAGTATTGATTTGTCATGCTACTCATCACTACCTCTGAGAAGGCCCAGATCCATGGTTACAGTATCATCTTATACCCCGGCAAGGTATAGGATGGCCCTTGCAACGTGGGAAAAAAGTTGTATCATTGCTGGGCTCATAGTAATGGTTGTCGATTAGAGAGTTTCCCTATAAAGTAAAGTATACTATTTTCATATTGTTTTTATTGCACATCTTACTGTAAAGTTTACATGGTTTTCACTTCATGTTCATGTATTGATTCAGTTAAGTTGCTTTCAGTCATTCAGTTCAGTTGTTTGTCTATTTATAATTAACTAGGTAATGTGCATGTGCTTCGCACTGTCATAAATAATTGAATTAAGCTAAGGAGTAATCCTTTACTAATATCTGAATATTAAAAATATTAAAGAGCTAGGCTCTTCAAAAAACTAATATTAAGAGTATTCTAATATGAACTATAATACTCTACCTTTTCACAGTAACTTTATCTTGTTGCATACCTTTCTTGTAGATTTATCATTCAAACCGTAGACGTGTGACATTATATAAAAACATAAAATGATACAATCTATTCAAATATTATATTCATTAAAATAAAATAGTACCATACAATACAATACAATACATTATGAAACAATTCATAACAATCATCCAAATAGATATTGTAATATAGCAAAAATAGAATAGTTAATATCTTGTTTCCAGAAAACGCAAAACTTATTGATAGAACAAAACTCAAATCTTATTGATAGAACAAAACTCAAAGTGATTTCTTTCAAGAAATTCATCAAAACACCTAGGGCACAAATAGTTTTAACTAACAAAACTAAATTATTGTCTAAAAACATGAAAAACCAATGTTGGGATATTCAAATTCTACCACTATCATCTTTGCGGCCTCTCCCTCCTTCGTTGCTGCCACCGTTTGCACCATTACTAGCTCTGTCATTGTCGCCAACTAGACCCCCCACAATTTGTTGAACCTTGTGATGCCAACACCAATTTATGTTGTTCAAAAAATATTCTCACTTGTATTTTTTATTTGATGTGAATATATTCTTATTTGGTTCTTTGTTCTAGGCTCTCCCTCCAAGATTGAAAATTCAATTTTTCTTTTTGGGGAGGAATCTTCTGAAATTCCAACATCCTTTAATTTTAAAATTATTAATATTGTAAGAATACATAAAATATATATAAAAAAAATTACGATAAAAAAATGTAGTCAACGATAAAATAAATCGCCAAATAGCTTATACCTAACTAGTATTTTTTGATAATTTGTTGTTAACCCGTTATTAAATAAGATTGTACAATGATAATTTTTTTTATTCTAATGATGAGATTTATCGATTTCTAATTCCTATATTTTATATAATAGTTTTTTTTGTAAAATAAAATTGTTGTCTAATAGCTAGCGTAACATTAACTTACCTTGTTTTTGTGTTTGACATCCCTATTCATGAGGTTGTTCATTGCTTCACCGAGAAACTTTTTGACCTCCCTCTTGCAATAGTTGTTGTTTTTCTGTTTCTTCGTTGTAGAATTCCTTTTCAAGATGGAACATTCTCCCTTTCTTTTCATAGCGTGCTTTTTAATAACCCCAACCTTTAGATTAATAAGAAAACTTTAATAAGAATAATGTTAATGTCTGGGGGTCTTAACATGACAACAAAAGTTTGTGTCATATAATTAGGACGATATTGTTTTCTCTTATGATAGTAATACTGCAATCCAACAAGTTTTTGTTAAGAACTAATTATATATATATGCTTTTAGAAAGTACAAATTAAACTACACACATTACAAAGTAATTATATTACTAACTCTCATTTTTTTGATTTATCATTGGTTAGAGATTCATTAGTCCTTAATTAGGATTAGAACTAGGTATATATAAAATTTTATACAACTAAAGAAAAATATAAATTATAAAATCCAAATAATTTTGAATGTGATAGTATTGTTGTAATTTAGTAGTCCAATTTGAAATAAGAAAAATAGTTTAATTTTTGCCTAACACACAAAAAAACTGTTCTGATTCTTTTTATTTTCAGAAATAAGATAAGATAAAACAAGCGATAATATAATTAAGTGGCGGATTCACAATATATGTAGTGATCAATAAAAATCTCAAAAGAAAATATCATACATATAGAAGCGGAGCTAGGTGGGGGTTCGTGGGTTTAGACAAATCCATTAATTTTTTCGTACATCCTGTATTTGTACAAGAAAATTATATGTATATATATACTATCTTAAAAGCATGAACTCCCAAACATGACTGCTGAATTACTATAATACCCTCAAGTAAAAATGCTTAATTTATTTAATTTAATTATATTATATTAAAAGTAGATACCTTTTCTACACTAAAATATTGTAACTTTTCTGATGAGTTGTTACTTTTCCAAAGGATTGTGAAATTTTCAAAGAGTTATGATTTAACAAAAGAGTTGTGCCTCATCTTGTCACGCCCTGAGCCTACACCCTCGGAGGGACTGGCACTCTAGAACCATTGATGGCCCCAAGCGAACCCTTAGCCTGGCTTACTTACTCAGCGGAAGACTTAACATAAGAAATATAACTCATGCATAACTTAAGAAATAATATCTTAGCAAAAATGGCAACTCAAGTCTTAAACGTATATAACTGAAATGAGTAAGACTAAAGAACTATAACTATTTGTCTATGCAGCCTCTAAAATAAAGAAGGATGTCGGGACAAGACCCCCGATCATCCTAACAATGAAATACTAAAAGTAAAGTAAAATGAGTCCTCCGGAATGCAATGAGGCTCACCAACTAACTCTGAGTGCTCAACTGGATCAACGAGGCGCTGGATGATCATCTTGGTTACCTGCGTCTACATCATAAGAAGATGCAGGCCAACTGACATCAGTACATTGAATGTATGAGTATGCGAGTTGGAATTTTAAACACAACATAGGCTTGAAAAGAAACTGAAAGGAACACTTACCTTGGCTTTACTCAACTCCTGAATAACTTAACTCAATATAAAGCAATAAAGCATATGCAATATATAGAAAACTTGTAAAATAGTGGAAACCAACTTAGTTCGTTAAAAAAAATGCAATAACAAACTCAACTTTACTCATATAATAAAGTAATATAGTTTCTGTGGGAGATTTTCTAACCGACAACCACCACTATAAGCCTAAGTGGTGATACACCGTCTTGCCCACGCTGCCAGAACTGTCCTATACTTTGCCATCATATAGAATGCCTTGACTAAGTGGATCCACTAGTCTATGCTAAAAAGAAACTTAAGTAGTCATCTAAAAAGTATGATCCTTTACTACCCATGATGGCTACATGGTTTATGGAGACTTGAGTTAATATGAACTAGCATCCCCATATCGGTGCTCAATACTACTCCCAAAATATACTTAGCTCATATATTTTTAAAACAAACTTCTTTCTTTCGTTTGAGATAATTACTCAAAACTTAGCTTAAAAGCTCTCTTGGAAATCGGTGCTTCCCTTTCTTGTTCAAATGTGAAAACATTTTAAACTCTTGGGAATACTTAGTTCTCTTATAACTTTTGGACAAATGAACTCAACTCTTTAATCTTTGATTAACTTAAAACATAAGTCTTAAAACGTTTGTGAAAGACTTTTGAAAGCTTAATGAACTTCTCTTAACTTGACTCTTAACTTTCCTTGAATTGAATTATAGATTCAAAGATTTTGATTTGTGATAGGAAAGATCTCATGATGTTTAGGAGTGTTTTTAGATAGCTAAACATGCGAAAAGATAAAAAAATCAATGTCTGAAAGCTGGTCCGTGACGCGGAGATGTATTTCAACTTTAGGTTGCGAAAATACTTTTTGAGGCAGAATGGTCCATGACCACTCCATGACGTGAAGGAATTTTTCCCAAAACTGGGGAGCAGGTTCGCGAAGCGGAGCCAGTGCCTAGATTTTCCCGACTAATTTTCTTCTTCATTTTCCAGCCCCAATTAGCCCAAGCTCGATTCTTATTCCAAAATTATTTTTAGATTCAGATACCCAGAAAACGTACCTAAGAACCTAACTCCAAAGAACTCTATAATTTGACGTAATGATCTCAAAAACTTCTTAATCTCAGCCCAACTCAAGTACGACATCAATTCAAGAATACATATCAAGAACATCAAACTTCCAAACTCTTTTTGGACGAATTCACGCTGAAATAAACATGTTTGGCACATGGGTTAAAAAACACAACGTTATGAAAGTCTCACATACCTTCTAGGATCAAATCCTTGGCGAAATCCACAACCAAATCGCACGATCTTGGTGAATCTTGAGCTTTTCTTCTCCTTTCTCCTCTTTTCTCTTTCTTCCAAGCCCTAGTGTGAATTCAATTTTCTAAACTGACCAAATTCTGATTTGACCCTTAATTAATTCACTAAAACAAATTAAATTAATTGGGTAAGGAAAAGACCAAACTACCCTTCCAAAATCCGGATTGGACATTTCCTTATTTGAACTGCCCAACTTCAAATGAGCATATTTCACTCATACGAACTCAAAATCGCACAAACTTGGCGTCGTTGGAAAGATCATTCCAAGATCCTGCCTACGATATCTGGAAACACACCTAAATCATCTTGAGCTAGGAGTTATTGTCATTTGAAGTTGACAAAAAACCATACTTAACATAACTTAACAAATTTTCCAGATTTTATATTCTTTCCAAAAATGACTATTTCCACATTTTAAATATTTCCTAGCTATTTCAAATTTGTGAGCCATTACATAACTGATGAGTTGTGACTATTTCAAAGGTTTATGACTTTTCCGATGAGCAGTGACTTTTTTGAAGGGTTGTGATTTTTCTGATAAGGTACAATAAGTACCTATTCATAGTACTATTTGTTAGCTATAAATAGAGGGGTTTCCTCTCACTTTTAAACTATGATTTTTTAAGGTTTTCTACTCTTCTTCTTATTAAAATATCCAAGTGTTATTTGCAACAGTTGATTAAGTTTAAAATTCTATGAAATTGGAGGTACCACATAAGAAAGAGTTGGTGGACAAATTGTAACAAAGCATTCATCAATTCACAATTATATTATCCTCTTACGATTTTCATCACACGGATATTCAATATTATTTATACCATTTTATAAAATTAATAGCCTTTTCATTAACCTATATATTTTATTTATTCAAAAAATACTAATTTCCTACGAATAGTCACAATAATTTCTACCTTCATATTTCCTCGGTCATAAATCTCAACCATTCAATCCTTATTAATTTTTGGTGATCTCTTTTTTGTGACAATTTGTGATCATTTAAAATCTTGATACATGATTCATCCCCAATCCATTGATATGTTTCGCCAAAGTTCCTAGCATTGGAATTTAGGTATTGTCTTTCTATTAAAGAAGAAAAGAAGAGAACAAAGAAATGTGCAATAATCTATGAACTTTGCTTCACACGGAAAACTTCAATATATAGTGCGCGGGAATTTTCATTTCTTTTTCTTGTTTTGTTTCTTTAATTAATTTCTTTTGTATTTTCATTCGAGATAGAGTTAATAATTAGTGTTCACATAATGAGTGAACAATGATGAATACACACATTGTAGATTATTTTTTTTATAAAATAAATAGACCAAGTTGTGGGAGAGACAATAATAATGAACAAATACGAAAAAAGGCACATGATTGGGTAAAATATTTCTTCTTGTTTTTTCCTTTTTTTATTCTTTTATCCTCAAACAAAGGAGTTTCTTCCTAACTTTGGAACACTAAGGTTAATATAGCTATGAACATGTATTTTTTTCTTCCTTCTTCATTTGCTATGAATTTTTCAATATAATTTTTGAAGAAAGTAAAGTGTTGGTGGCAAGAGATTTCAATCGAATTGAACACTACAGTAAATATATCATGAACATATACTTTCGTCTTACTTCTTCATTGGCTATGAAGTTGTAACATCTCGCAATTTGAAATAACTAGGAAGAAGCTAAGAATTAGAAATAGTCATTTTTGGAAATAATGAAAATCTGTTAAGTTAGGAAAAGTTGAGTTTTTGGTCAACTTCAAACGGCCATAACTTCTATCTCAGGATGATTTACAGGTACTTCAAGATATGGTAGGAAAGATGTTGGAATTATCTTTCCAACGCTGCTGAGTTTACGCATATCTGAGTTCGTATGAGTGAGTTATGCTCTTTGGAAGTTGGGCTTTAGGAATAAGGAAAGTCCAATCCGGATTTTGAAAGGGTAGTTTGGTCTTTTCCTTACCCTTTTATTTTAATTCGTTTTTGCTAATTACTTAGGGGTCTAAGCTGAATTAGATCATTTTACACTTTTACCAAAAGATTTAGGGTTTTGAGAGAAGAGAAAAGAAGAGGAGAAAAGATGAGAAAGGAGAAGAACGTTCAAGATTCATCAAGATCGTCAAGTTAGCGTGTGGATTTCGTCGGGGGGATCCCTACAAGGTATGTGAGATTCACATAGCATTAGGTTAGTTCACCCACGTGCCAATCATGATTCAATTCAGCGAAATATGTTTGATTTGAAAGTAAATCCTTTGAGTTCTTGATGATATTCATTTGAATTCTTGTAGGTTGTGTTGTTGGAGTTTCTTGTGGTTTGATTCATATTTTCGGGTGTAGTTTCGGGTTGAATCTATCATATATTGAGAACATAAGTGATTCTAGGTGTTTGGGGAAAGAACCATTGAAGTTTAGAGGGTTTAGAGATGAAAAACGAGCAACAAAAGTCGGAGTTCACCTGGGAAAGGGCTTGGGGCGCCGCGCCTGCCAAAGTACCACAAAAGTTCCTCTAAACTTTGGGCTCTGGCGCATCGCGCTAGCCAGAGCACCCCAGGAAGCCCTCTAAACTTTGAGGGCTAGCGCCCCGCGCCTCTCAGAGCGCCAGGGACGCCAGTTCTCCCCATTTCTTCCCCACCATTTTGTACGTGTTCCTTAGCAATGTACCTATGTTTTCTAGTTGATTCCAACACTATAAGGTACATCTAAACATCATGAAATCATTTATAAACATGAGATCATGAACCTTGAATCGATAATTTAATTCAAGGAAAGTTAAGAGTCAAGTCTAGAAGTTAAGAAGCAAGTCAAAGTAAAGTTCTTAAAGTTTTCAAAAGTCTTTAGCAATGTTTTAACTTTGATTTTAAGACTCAAGTTTCAAGTTAAGCAAAGAGTAAAGAGTTGAGTTCATTTCTCAAAAAGCTATAAGGGAGCTAAGTATTCTCAAAGAGTTTATAAATGTTTTCACATTTGAGCAAGAAAAGGGAACATCGATTCCAAGAGAGCCTTTGAGCGAAGTTTTGAGTAATTATCTCAAACCAAAGAAAAAAGTTGTTTTTAAAGCATATGAGTTAAGTATATTTTTGGGAGTAGTATTGAGCACCGATATGGGGATGCGAGTTCACATTAACTCAAGTCTCCATAAACCATGTAGCCATCATGGGTAGTAAAGGATCATACTTTTTAGATGACTCCTTAAGATACTTTTAGCATAGACTAGTGGATCTACTTAGTGAGTTAGGTTCTATACCCCTGGAAAGGTATAGGACGGTCCTTGTCAGTGTGAGGTAAAACGTTGTACCACCACTTAGGCTCACAGTGGTGGTTGTCGGTTAGAGAATCTCCCACATAAACTATATTACTTTATTATATAAGTAAATTTGAGTTTGTTAGTGCATTTCTTTAACGAACTAAGTTGTTTTTCCACCGTTTTACAAGTTTTACATATATTGCATGTGTTTTATTATTTTATAGTGAGTTAAGTTATTCATGAGTTGAGAAGAGCCAAGCTAAGTGTTTCTTTTGATATACTGTGAGTTTACGGTATTTCTAATACATTTCACTTACAAGTTGTGTGTGTCTAGGGCCTTTTTATATTAGTTTTTATGTGTTTTATCATGTTATGCAGGAAAGGTGTTCAGGCGCGAAAGCTTAGAGACAGCTGAAAGAAATGCAGAAAAAGGCATCCACGGAGGTAATCTACGGACTGTAGGTCCATTCACGGTCCTTAGGTTATGACCGTAGATCAGCAGGCATGGTATTGAGGACAAATCAGGGAAGTCTGAACCATGTGTGGAACCACGGTGCTCATTGACGGTCCGTAGATTGATCTACGGACCGTACTGTTGATCCGTAGAGTGAGACTGCGAGGGTTCCAGTACCTGATTTTTGAAGATTCTAAGTATGGAGCTACAGAGGGGATTGACGGACCGTAGGTCGATCTATGGTCCGTACTGCTGGTCCGTAGTTTGCTTCAGAGAAGCTGATTTTTTGATGCTGAAATATTTTCTAAGTCCCGAGTGACGGAAGGGACTTGCGGACCGTAGATCCATCGACGGTCCGTAAGTCGGTCTCGTGGATTGAAGACGCGTACCTAAACAAAACTTTCCTTAATTTGTTTCCTTTTTTATTTAGGTTTTGTTTTCTATAAATAGGACATGTAAACCTCGTTTTTGGAGGTTAGACATTATTATTCTATTTTTGCTTTGTAACTTGGGAGATTAATTTGCAACTCTAGCAATTATTGATTTCTCAAGTTCGTTTTGAAGATTTTGGCTTTGCAATTCAAGTAAAATTTCTGGGTTTATTATTCTCTCTACGTAAGTTCATGATTTCTTTATCCACAATTATGAATTGTGGTCGTGCCAATACGAGTAACTAAATCCACAACTAGGGTTGTGGGAACCATGATCGATTAACAAAGTATGAATAGTAAATAAGCAATTCTTGACTAGTATTTTGCATGCATTGATAATTCTTTCGTTTAGAAGTCTTTTTAACGGTGGCCAACGTTAGAACTCGCCTTGTTACTACTTGCCGGACCAAGGAGGTAATTAACAAGAAAAGAATTATCAACATAGATTTAGTGTGATACTATCTAATAGGCTAGTGTCGATTGGTGCGAAGTAATAACTAAGCCAAACATCGATTATGATATCTATTATGAGGTAAAGGTAAGGGTTAGTAAATTATACACACGTAGCCGGACCAAGGTGCGGGGTGAAATTCTCTAGATGCCGGACCAAGGATTTAGAGATACCTAACTTATCACTTTGCATGTAATACACTAGAAAAGGATTGCTATTACTAGGATTACGGCGTTATGAGATTATGGGGAACACATATACCCTAGTTATTTCTCTTATCTTGATAACAACCAAAGTTGAGTTTGATTATTAATTACTTATTAAGTTCTTACTATTTGTTTCTCACAAACACAACCCCCCTTTTATTACCTATTTCTGGAAATAATTTGACTAATTGAATATAATTGTTAGTTAAAGTAAAGTCTAAATCATTTTCCTCGTGGGATCGATCCCAACCTACAAGTTGGGTTCTTTACTTGATAACGATCGCTTATGCTTCTTTAAGGAGGTGTAATTTCAGCGTAAGTCAAATTTTGGCGCTGCTGCCGGGGAATCTGGCTTTTACATTTAGTTTTAACTACATTATTGAACGTTAGTCAAATATTTCCTAATTTCACTTTTTTTTCTTGTTTTTTGTCTCTCTCAGGTTCCGACTCTAGTGTATGCCAAGTACACGGAGCCAAGGCGAACCACTTACTCCGTACAATCCAGAGTTGAATAGAACTTTGAGAAGAATGAGCAATCAAGGACTTCCAGTTCATCCTATCAGAGGAAATCTAGATGAAGTAGTTGAGTTACAGCAGCCAAGAGTAATTGGTGGGGAAAACCGGGGTCTAGCTGAAAATCAATTGGGAGATGGAGTGAGAGTGCATGGTCCACCAGGCCCACAACAACATGACAACTATCGGGGCAACATCGACATAGCAGACTCCGATGGACCCATTGTCCTACCTCCTCTACCTCAAGGGAACACATTTGTGGTGACTAGTAGTTTGATGCAGATGCTTACAGCAAGAGGCTTATTTTCAGGATCGCCATCGGAGGATCCACATGCTCACTTGGCCAAGCTAAGGGTGGTTTGCAAAAGTTATGTAGGTAGACCAAACTTGGATATGAATGTTATTGGATTATGAGTGTTCCCTCTGTCACTGACAGGCGATGCTGCAGTATGGTTCACTGAGCTTCCTTATAACTCAATTTTCACATGGGACCAACTAGCGAAGGTGTTTAAAGCAAAGTACTANAGTGTTCCCTCTGTCACTGACAGGCGATGCTGCAGTATGGTTCACTGAGCTTCCTTATAACTCAATTTTCACATGGGACCAACTAGCATAGATGTTTAAAGCAAAGTACTATCCAATGTCTAAGAAGCTCAATCACAAAGATCGGGTCAATAATTTTGTGGCATTACCTGGAGAGTCTGTGAGTAGCTCGTGGGACAGATTCACTGCTTTCGTAAGAAGTGTCCCAAACCACCGTATTGACGAAGAGTCATTGAAGGAATATTTCTATCGAGGACAGGATGATAACAATAAAGCAGTAATTGACACTATTGCTGGAGGCTCATATGGTGATTGTACATATGCACAGATTGTTGAAAAATTGGAGAGGATCTCTCGCAACAATAAAGCGTGGAGCACTAGGAGGTCAGATATTGGGAGAAACACTTTTGCCATTCATAATGCAACTGTTAACTGTGCAGATGATATTCATGAGGAGATTGCTCAGATGAGGACAGAGTTGGGGTTGGTATTGAAGCATGTGAGTGGAGGAGCAAAAAAGGTAAATGCTGTAAATTACTTAACTAGACCTCCACCATCAGTTGAGGAGTGTTACTATGAAGAGGACACTTATGCAGTGAACGATCAGATGGGGGGTTTCTGACCAAATGCCCAAGGATCCAACAAGGAAAATTGGCGCCAAGGTCAAGGGAACCAAGGTTGGAACTATGGAAACTACAACCGCGAGGGTCACTATGTCCGAGATGGGAACTTCAATCGCGACAACAACTACAACAGGAAAAACTATAGCAACAGAAACAATCGGGTTGGACCCTATGTTGCCCCTCAAATTCGGGAATCTGGTGCTAGGGAAGTTGGAGGTAATATGACGCGTATTGAAGATATGCTGCAGAAGATGATGAGAAGGTTTGATGCGACTGATGAGAATGTGAAGGAGATGAGAAACGACTTATCTGGTATTGGTCAAAAGGTTGATGCCCATGCAGTGTCAATAAAGCATCTAGAGCAGCATATGACGCAGTTGTCTACTACAGTGAACCCGCATCAACCTGGCACTCTTCCTAGAAACACCATCCAGAATCCAAAGAATGATGGTCATTGTATGGCAATTACTACTTGAGGAGATAAGAAAACCATAGATCCACCTATGCCGTCTGTGGTGGATACCAAGATTAGAAAAGAAGATGATGTGGTGGAAGTTAGAGAGGAATCAGAGGTTGTGACAGAACAAGAAGTGGAAATACCTCAGAAAGTGGTCCCCATACCTAGACCTCCACCACCTTTCCCACAGAGGTTAGTGAAGAAGACTGAAGATGGTAAATATCGCAGGTTTATCACTATGTTAAAGCAGCTTTCTATCAATGTCCCTTTGATCGAAGCCTTGGAGCAAATGCCTGGATATGCAAAGTTCATGAAAGATATGGTGACAAAGAAAAGGTTTGTGAGTTTTGAATATGATGATAGATTGCAGCATAGTAGTGCTATTGCTACAAGATCTCTGCTGCAGAAGAAGGAAGACCCTGGTGCTTTCACGATCTCATGTACTATAGGGTTATTACACTTTGCTAAGGCATTGTGTGATCTTGGTGCTAGCATCAACCTTATGCCTTTATCTATTTATAAGAAGTTGGGTCTAGGGGATCCAAAGCCCACTGCAATGCGGTTACTTATGGCTGATCGGACTGTGAAGAGACCCATAGGTGTGTTCCATGATGTGCTAGTGAAAGTAGAGTCTTTCATCTTTCCAGCGGATTTTGTGATTCTTGACTGTGAGGTTGATTTCGAGGTTCCCATCATCCTTGGGAGACCATTTCTTGCCACGGGGCGTGCATTGGTTGATAGGAAAAGGGACAGATGAAGTTCAGACTGAACAATGAAGAAGCAACTTTCAATATTTGTAGGTCCATGAAGCAGAATGGTGAGCTCCAAACAGTATCTACTATAACTTACAGAGTGGAGAGTGGGTCAGAAGTGCAAATTGAAAAGCGAATAGGTGTTGAGGCACTAGCAGCAGTCATGATGAATTTTGGTAGTGATGGTATTGAAGAGTATGATGAATTGGTAGCTGCACTTGATAAGTGTGAATACCGGTCCAAACCAAAGAAGTATGAGCTAGATATGAAGAATCGCGATTCCCCACCCACAAGACCATCTATTGTGGAGGCACCGAAATTGGAGCTTAAAGCTCTACCACTGCACTTGAGGTATGTATATTTAGGCGAAGAGAATACTTTGTTGGTCCTCATTGCAGCAGATTTGAATGCAAGGCAAGTAGAGTGCTTGGTGACTGTATTAAATAGGTTTAAGCGAGCGATTGGGTGGACAATTGCAGATATTATTGGGATCCCCCCCAGTATCTGTTATCACAAAATCTAACTCATGCCAGATCATAAGCCCAGTGTTGAGCACCAGAGAAGATTAAATCCACCTATGCAAGAGGTAGTCAAAAAGGAGATCATCAAGTGGCTGGATGCGGGAGTTATTGATCCCATCTCAGATAGTAATTGGGTATGTCCTGTGCAGTGTGTACCAAAGAAAGGTGGTATGACTGTGGTTCCAAATGAAAGAAATGAGCTTGTTCCAATGAGGCCTGTCACTGGATGGAGAGTTTGCATGGATTATCGAAAGCTGAATGCGTGGATAGAGAAAAACCACTTTCCTATGCCATTTATGGACCAGATGTTAGATAGGCTTGCAGGCAAGGGTCGGTATTGTTTTCTTGATGGGTATTCGGGCTACAATCAAATTTCTATAGCTCCAGAAGACCAAGAGAAGACCACCTTCACTTGCCCATATGGGACTTTTGCTTTCAAACGAATGTCATTCGGATTGTGCAATACTCCAGCGACCTTCCAGAGATGTATGATGTCGATATTTTCTGATATGGTGGAGGACACTATTGAAGTGTTCATGGATGATTTTTCAGTTGTAGGTAATTTGTTTGATCATTGTCTAGAACATCTGGCCGAGGTGCTCAAAAGATGTGAAGACTGCAACTTGGTGCTGAATTGGGAGAAATGTCATTTCATGGTAAAAGAAGGTATAGTGTTGGGTCATCAAATTTCAGAGAAAGGTATTGAGGTTGATAGAGCTAAAGTTGAGGTAATAGAAAAGCTTCCACCACCCATCTCTGTAAAAGGTGTTAGAAGTTTTCTTGGACATGCAAGTTTTTATAGGAGATTCATCAAAAATTTCTCAAATATTGCACATCCCTTGTGCAAACTGCTCGAGAAGGAGAGTAAGTTCTATTTTGATGATGATTTTGTTAGAGCATTGGGAGAGTTGAAGGAAAAGTTAGTTACAACACCTGTCATTATTTCACCGGATTGGGGACAACCGTTTGAGGTAATGTGCGATGCGAGTGGAGTGGCGCTTGGTGTAGTATTGGGTCAAAGGCATGAGAAAATTCTTCACCCTATTTACTATGCTAGCAAAGCTCTAAATGTGGCCCAGAAGAATTATACTGTTACCGAAAAAGAACTTCTTGCGGTGGTTTTTGCATTCGAAAAATTTCGTTCCTACTTGCTTGGTACTAAGGTCATCGTGCATACTGACCATTCTGCATTGAGGTATTTGATGGCGAAACAGGATGCAAAACCACGATTGATTAGATGGGTATTGTTGCTGTAAGAGTTTGATTTTGTGGTAAAGGATATAAAGGGAACTGAAAATCAAGTTGCCGACCACTTGTCCAGATTAGAGGAGGAGGCCATGCTAAAGCTTGGAGATAAGGCTAAAATTAATGATGCTTTTCCAGATGAACAGGTATTGGCTGCTTCTAATGATTTGATTCCTTGGTTTGCAGACTTTGCTAATTATTTGGCAAGCGATATTGTGCCACCCGATTTGTCTTTTCACCAAAGGAAAAAGTTTATGCATGATGTGAAGAAATTCTTTTGGGATGAACCTTATTTGTATCGTAGTTGTGCTGATAGGATTATTCGTCGCTGTGTGCCTGAGGTTGAGATGTTGAGTGTACTTGAAGCATGCCACTCATCGCCCGTTGGTGGGCATCATAGTGGTATTCGGACTACACATAAGATTTTGCAATGTGGATACTATTGGCCTACCATCCACCAAAATGCTCATGATTTCGCCAAGTCTTATGATCGTTGCCAAAGAGATGGAGGGATTTCAAAGAGGCAAGAGCTCCCTATGAATCCTATACTAGTGATCGAATTGTTTGATGTATGGGGCATTGATTTTATGGTTCCATTTGTGAGTTCATATGGGATGAAGTATATTCTTGTTGCGGTTGATTATGTATCGAAGTGGGTAGAACCAGTAGCGCTCTCCAACAGCGAAGGTAAAAGTGTCACCGCATTCTTGAAAAAGAATATCTTCTCCAGATTTGGTACACCGAGAGCTATTATTAGCGATGGAGGCTCTCACTTTTGTAACAAGTTGTTCAAGGCACTACTTGAGAAATATGGTGTCCATCACAATGTATCCACTCCTTATCATCCACAGACTAGCGGTCAAGTTGAAGTGTCCAACAGAGAAATAAAGCAGATATTGGCGAAGACTGTGAATGCCAATTGAACAGATTGGTCAAGGAAGCTTGATGATGCTCTATGGGCATATCGCACTGCATACAAGACCCCATAGGTATGTCGCCTTACCAACTGGTATATGGGAAGTCTTGTCATTTACCAGTAGAGCTAGAGCACAAGGCTATGTGGGCAATGAAGAAGCTAAATTTGGATTGGGGCACTGCATCTAATCAAAGGATGAATGACTTGAACATGCTTGATGAGTTTCGCCTAAAAGCTTATGAAAGTTCAGCCTTATACAAAGAGAAGATGAAGAGGTATCATGATCAAAGAATTGAAAAGCGAGAGTTTGTGGTTGGTGATCGTGTGCTGCTTTTAAACTCTAGGTTGCGCCTCTTTCCAGGTAAACTCAAGTCCAAGTGAACCGGGCCATTTATGCTCACAAAAGTGCTCTCGCATGGAGCAGTTGAGCTTGAAAATAAAGATGGAACAAGGTTTGTGGTGAACGGGCAAAGGATCAAGATCTATCTGGGAAATGCTGAAACTGTGCAAGTAGTGATTGAGGCCTGCAATCTTGATGAAGTCTGAGTAATCAAGACACCTGCGTCGTGCCGCGACGTTAAATCAAGCGCTGCTTGGGAGGCAACCCAAGATGTACAATCTAGCCAACGATAGGGTTCTGTTTTCCATTTAGTAGTTTAGCTTTCTTTGATTACTTGTGTCTTTGAATCAATGTAGGTAGGTGCTTTAGTGTTTTAGTTCTTAGTGTTGGCTAGAAGTAATATAGGGTTCGTGTCTAAAAAGTGTCCAGAAAATGTAAAAAAAATAATAGCCTATTGATTGCTACATGTGCAGGTACACCACGTAAGAAATCTACAGAATATGGTCTAGTGCAGAGGTCTACAGATCCCATTGACGGTCCGTCGATTGATCCACGGACCGTCAATGGTAGCCGTAGATCCCAGGTAAGTCCCTAAATTTGTCCAAGTATAATAGTGATCTACGGTCCCCATCTACGGACCGTAGACGGGGTCTCGTGAGTCCAAACCCTAATGTTGTCTGACCCGACCCGGACCCCCATTACTGAAAAGCCCTCACGTTTCAAATTATTTCCCTTCCCTCCATTACTCCCAAAACCATTTCACCCACTCTTTAAACTCCCCAAATCACTCCATAACTACCACATAATATTCTCCCTTCCATAAATTCCCAAAATCCCTTCCATACCAAACTCAACCTATCCCATAATCTACCAAAAAAGGTCCGGTGTTCGGTCAGTAAGGAAGAGGTGACTCCTTGGTCTTGCTAAGCATAGTATCATCACGCAATCACCCCACTCCTTGTTGCTTGTAAGATAATAGACTTTCCCTTCACTTTGAATTTCAATTCATAGATTGAATATAGAGAGTCGGGAGTTGGGTCTTGACCTTGGGTAATTGTTAGATGAAATTGCATGATAAACTTGACTATTACAATGCCCTTGGAACGATAGATAGTGATTGCATAGCATTAGTGTATGTGATCGTAAATCCTATATGCTAGTTTCGACTTAGGGTTCCATATCTAAGTCTAAATTGTAGGGTATAATAATTGGTCAGAATCCTAGGAATGACGAACTAGCATATGTTAAGTTTGTAAATGCATGATGAGGTTGTGTTAATGTTGAAAACAAAAGCCATAAATGTATGATACCTGGCACTGATGGATTCCACGATACCCCGTCTACGGACAGTAGATAGGGTTCGTCATTGGATGCACCTGCAAATTTTCACCAAGTGTAAAACCACGGAGGTGGACTACGGTCCGTAGATCCATCTACGGACCATTCTGCACTTCCGTGGTTTCCATATGCGACCTCTATTTCAGGCCCCCTGATCCACGGAAGAGATCCACGGGCCGTAGATCAGTCTACGGACCGTAGGTCTCCTCTGTGGATGACCACTGTAGCATCTGTCAAATTTTTTTTTGTGGACTTAGTTTAGGGTCATTACCAATTCTAAAAAGTTCCTTTTGCTGCATATGGTTAGTTTTCGCACTAATATCGTTCCCGCAAGTACGATGGCACCCAAGAAGATGGTCACCTACTCAAAATAGGGCAAGTCCAAATCTGTTGCCCCTAGTTTCCGGTTGATTGATGAGGACACCGAGAACGACTCTGACCCAGCATATATGCCTCTCAACCCTAGGGCTTCTCGCGCTGCACCCAGAAGCACCCCCCTGGAAGGTGCTCCCCGACGTAGTCACTGTCTCCCAGTCTGATGAGGAGCACACACTGATCGGGTCACCAACTGGGGCTGCTTCCAGTTCAGAGGGACCTATGTCCGGATCCGAGTCTACCCATGCGTCAGGCTCCCAGTCTGCCCACTCTTCACAATCAAAGTCGGTCCATGCTACAGGGTCCAATGCCAAATCATCTACAGGGTCTGGAGAACATGACCACGCAACCTCGTCTGATGAGGCAACTAGCTCAGAGTCTATGCCTGCACCAAGAAATGATGACCCCGCTCCTGTAGCAGGGGAGCTAAATAGGTGGTGTGTCGAAGGTCAATGGCAAATCTATCGGGATGCTAAGATGGTCAATGACAAACAAAAGATGGCCCGACTAATTCAAGAGGAGCGCAGAGTCCTCACGGGGAGCTTGCATACTGTTCCAGATATTCACCGACTGTTCAAACTTCACAAGTGTGACTGGATGGCTCGAGACCCAGGGACGTATAGCGAGGAGATTGTCCGGGAGTTCTATGCTTCCTATGCTGCTACTCTCCGCGGTTCCCTTTCCAAGCGGTCCAAGCCACTAGCTCAGGCTCCGCTCACTTCCACCTTGGTTCGAGGGTGTCCGGTGGACATTTCACCTGCCACCATTAGTCGTTTTCTCTATAGTCCTACCACGGGCCACTCTTGGTCTCCTAACACGTCAGAGTTTGATTATCGCTGGGACATAGTGCGGAGTGGCGCTTTTCAGAGGAATGCTGAGCAGCGAGAGACTGTTATACTATGGCTGGCCAGGTACATTGCTGCGGATGGCGAGCGGGCGGAATGGGTCGCTACTCCACGGTTGGGCATCCAGAAGGCCATGGTAAATTTTGTGGCCAAGTTCTTCTGGCTGTTGGTGCGTAACAGAGTATCTCCTACGAAAGCTGACAATCAAGTCACTTGGGACAGAGCGGTGATGGTTGCAGCATTGGTAGCAGGAGTAGAAATTGACTTTGCCCGCATGCTGCTGGCAGATATTCACGAGAGAGCTTTCAGGACCTCCACTACTTACCCCTTCCCATGTCTGATCTTTCACTTGTGCAGGGACTCTGGAGTGCCGATCTAGCATTGTGACAGACTAGTCCACCCTACAGGGGCATTGCACATCGGCCTTATTCGAGATGAGGAAAATGTGGCAGCACCTCACCGAGAACCCCAGATTGAGGTACCTCCCTTGAGTTCCGATCTTGCAGACACTATGGGGCAGGCACAGGGTGGTGACCCCATTATCCCAGACCACACCGACACCGTCCCAGGCTCCTCTTCTCAGGCAGCTAGTATAGCTCCTAGCTCTTCCCGGTCCACACCGCAGTTAGGAGCTATTGTGGTCCCTTTGGCCAGAGTCCAGAAATTAGAAGCTCAGATGGCCACCCTGCTGCATCATATCCAGTCGTGGATGCAAAAGTCCATCACCGAGTCAGAGGCCAGAATGGAGCGCAGGATGGAGGGGATGACGGACCGTAAGGTCCTGGCTGTTAATAAGCGATTTGACGCCTTTGAGTTGCGAGTCCTCGAGCGATCAGCGCCGGCCACAGACTTATCTGCTTTGCAGGCTGACATAGCCAGCCTCCGGACTGACATTGATGTCATTCTTGCTGCACCTTCAGTTGAGACTCAGGCTTCCCCTACTGCGCTGGTTGATGATACAGTGCTAGATGCTCTATTCAGTGGCATCGCCGAGGAGGGGCCTGCACCGACACATGCCAAGGGCAAGCGGCATCGCTCTCATCGCACGGAGGAAGAGAAAGCTAAGAATAGACAGCGTCGGCAGGAGAAGGAGGCAAGGAGGGCGTCGATTGCAGACGAAGAGTTGCGCCAGCAGAAGGTGCGTGAGAGAGCTGCAGGGGCATCAAGCTCTGCCCCAGTTGCAGAGGTTCCGCCTGTTTTGAGGGGCGTTGTAAGCACCACTGATGGTGCGGAGTGGTTCATAGAGAGCACTACTGAGGGTGCTAGGATTGCTGAGGTGGGCACTACTGAGGGTGCCCCCACTGATGTTTCAGAAGGCTCTGAGAAACCGGACCCCCCTGTTTGTTGATGATTCGCCGGCGCTTTGCGCCACAGGTTTGCTTCACTCAAATCCATTATCTTTTACTGTCTATGTATGCATTGTGGACAATTGCATCTAATTTTGTTGGGGGTGGGGTAAATGGATTGCGAGTGATAGGGTGAAGTCTGAGTAACCCAACTCATGAATCCTCTCTTGGGGTTTTCTTGCCTGTGTTCTTTTCCCCCAAGAGACTGTTTAATTTTTGTTGACCCGGCATGTCTTAGGATTGTATGTGTAGAAGCATGATAAAGAATGAAGTATGATGGCTTATAAAAACAAATGATACCGTCAGATTTTGGGTTTTATGCTAGAAATAGGCTACGATTAGTTGATTGATTTGGCTCTGAGTATGACATAGTAACAATCGACCATATGACGTGACTAGACCTGAAACTTGAACTGGGTAAACTGATAATGTGATAATGAAACTATGTGCCAAGAGTGAGTAAGAATCGTTGATTGTTCAAACGGTTTTTGTGCAAAAGTAGAACTTGCCCGGTTAGTCCTGCTAAGACAACTCAATCTAGAGGACAGGAAGTGATCATAGGCCATTGTTCTGAAAAATCCACAAATTGCCTAGAAGGATTCAACCAAATGAAATAACTATCCCCTTTGATCCAACTTTGAGCCTAAAAATAAACCATTTCTTTCTAAAACCCTGAACTCACTTTCCCATAATCTACTATGTTGGTCCCGATCCCTCCTTGGACATGTGCACTTTGACTTAGGCCAAAAGCCTAAGTTGAGGGTGGCTAATGTAAAAAGTAACTTCAATCTTGGCCCTGACCTGATATCGGGTATTGTGCACCTCAACTAACGAAAAATCCATAAGTTGAGGGTGGCTATGAAAGAGGAAACTGAAAGAAAAGTGGGTATGAAAAGAGTGAAAATAAATAAATAAATAAAAAAGAAAGGGAAAACGTGAGGAAAGGATGTGACTTGGGAAAAGCGAAAGGAACAATAAAATAAAAGGAAAATGAGCTATAAAGTCTAAAGTCACATCCGTGGTTGAAGAAAATCAAGGGAAGAAGGTAATGCAATAATATGACAAAAATAGGGCAAAAAGAGGTTAAAAGCCTAGTGTAATGACAAGGAGGGTAGAAAGTCACTAAGCAGTACCCACATGTACCACACCTGACCCTGAGCCTATGTTACAAGCCAATAAAGTCCTATAGTGATCCTAGAGTCTAGTTTGGAGAGTCTAAGCAGTGAAAATAAGGGCAAGCTTATGGCAGTAAGCACTAACTATATTTGAAATTACTTCTGAGCGTGAGTGTTGAATAAATTCTTGCACCATGAATGAAATTAAATTTGTTGCAAAAAGAGGATTTCATTTGAAGTAAGGGCACCAGTTACACCGTTGGAAAGTTGGTACCTGGGTGACAGTGAGAAGGTGTGTTGTGTGTCAATTGGTTGGTCTGTGTCATGATGTGATCCACATGAGTTGGCTTGTCGAGTCTAAGAGAACGAACGTGCACCCGAACAATGAGGAGGTAGAGAGCCATGTGATTGCTTGAGTTTAGAAATGCTTGCTTCTATACAAGTGTCGTTTAGAGTTGTAGTGCGTCGCTTGAGGACAAACAACGAATTTAAGTTGAGAGTGTTGATATACCGTGAGTTTACGGTATTTCTAATACATTTCACTTGCAAGTTGTGTGTGTCTAGGGCCTTTTTATATTGGTTTTTCTGTGTTTTATCATGTTATGCAGGAAAGGTGTTTAGACGCGGAAGTTTAGAGACAGCTAAAGGAAATGCAGAAAAAGGCATCCACGGAGGTAATCTCATGGTCCGTAGGTTATGACCGTAGATCAGTAGGCATGGTATTGAGGACAAATCTGGGAAGTCTGACCAAGTGTGGAACCACGGTGCTCATTGACGGTCCGTAGATTGATCTACGGACCGTCCTGTTGATCCGTAGAGTGAGACTGCGAGGGTTCTAGTACCTGATTTTTGAAGATTCTAAGTATGGAGCTACGGAGGGGATTGACGGACCGTAGGTCGATCTACGGTCCGTACTGCTGGTCCGTAGTTTGCTTCAGAGAAGCTGATTTTTGGATGCTGAAATATTTTCTAAGTCCCGAGTGACGGAAGGGACTTACGGACAGTAGATCCATCAACGGTCCGTAAGTCGGTCTTGTGGATTGAAGACGCGTACCTGAACAAAACTTTCCTTAATTTGTTTCCTTTTTTATTTAGGTTTTGTTTTCTATAAATAGGACATGTAAACCTCGTTTTTGGGGGTTAGACATTATTATTCAATTTTTGCTTTGTAACTTGGAAGATTAATTTGCAACTCTAACAATTATTGATTTCTCAAGTTCATTTTGAATATTTTGGCTTTGCAATTCAAGTAAAATTTCTGGGTTTATTATTCTCTCTACGTAAGTTCATGATTTCTTTATCTACAATTATGAATTGTGTTCTTGCCAATATGAGTAACTAAATCCACAACTAGGGTTGTGGGAACCATGATCGATTAACAAAGTATGAATAGTAAATAAGCAATTCTTGACTAGTATTTTGCATGCATTGATAATTCTTTCGTTTAAAAGTCTTTTTAACGGTGGCCAACGTTAGAACTCGCCTTGTTACTACTTGCTGGACCAAGGAGGTAATTAACAAGAAAAGAATTATCAACATAGATTTAGTGTGATACTATCTAATAGGCTAGTGTCGATTGGTGCGAAGTAATAACTAAGCCAAACATCGATTATGATGTCTAATATGAGGTAAAGATAAGGGTTAGTAAATTATACACACGTAGCTGGACCAAGGTGCGGGGTGAAATTCTCTAGATGCCGGACCAAGGATTTAGAGATACCTAACTTATCACTTTGCATGTAATACACTAGAAAAGGATTGCTATTACTAGGATTACGACGTTATGAGATTATGGGGAACACATATACCCTAGTTATTTCTCTTATCTCGATAACAACCAAAGTTGAGTTTGATTATTGATTACTTATTAAGTTCTTACTATTTGTTTCTCATAAACACAACCCCCATTTTATTACCTGTTTCTGGAAATAATTTGACTAATTGAATATAATTGTTAGTTAAAGTAAAGTCTAAACCATTTTCCTCGTGGGATCGATCCCAACCTACAAGTTGGGTTCTTTACTTGATAACGATCGCTTATGCTTCTGTACGGAGGTGTAATTTAAGTGTATCATTTTTCAGAATCTTTTCAAGCCTATGTTATGTTTAGCATTCCAACTCACATACTCGTACATTCAATGTATTGATGCCAGTTTGCCTGCATCTTATTATGATGCAGATGCAGGTAATCAGGATCAGCATCCAGTGCCTCGTTGATCTAGTTGAGCACTCTAGAGTCAGTTGGTGAGCCTCCTTGCACTCCGAAGGACTTCTTTTTATTGCTTTCAGTTTTATTATTAGTCCATTAGGATGTTGTGGGGTTTGTCCCAACATCCATCTCAATTGTTTTAGAGGCTTCATAGACAGTCAGACAGATAGTATTAGTTCTTTAGTCTTATTCAATTCAGTTGTATCCGTTTAAGACTTGAGTTGCCATTTTGGCTAAGTTAATGCATGAGATTTATCTCTTATGTTTAAGTCTTCAGCTGAGTAAGTAAGCCAGGTCAAGGGTTCGCTTGAGAACAGCAATGGTTCTCGAGTGCCGGCCACGTCTAGGGTATAGCTCGGGGCGTGACAAAAGTGTTCTATATATTTATTATTTTTTATATTTGTTTTGTGTTGACTTTTTTCAAGTATGAATTTCCTATTATTTGTGTTCATTTTGATCTAAGAAATGTTATGTCACAAGATACTATCCTTGCAAGGTATATAAAAATAGATAAGAAAATTGTGGTTGATCACAAAATGATCTTAAATCAAATTAAAGATTCTATAAATAAATAATTTTAATTTTGTTCATCAATTAATTGTTTTTATTGGAAAAGTGTAATGTTTTATATCATGACACAACTTCTATAAGATACTAGATACTCTCATTAGACAACAACTATTTGAAATTTATGAAGCATGAAAAAAGATAGGACTACAATTTCACAAAGATATGGTAGAAACTTAAAGAAATAAAAGATTTTTCAGCATAGGTGATGTAGTTCATATATTAATATTAAATTATACTACTGATATATATATATCTAAAATAAAAATTGGTCAACATAAATATTCGACATACACTCAATTCTCTATTTAACCATCATTTGTTATAATTACATTTTACTGTAACAGCCTAATTTTTTTTAGAACTAATTTTTGATGTTATATTTTTTTTTTCTATAACATTCTACTTAAAACAGTGTTGAAATTTTCTATAAAAGTACACTTTTGGTAAAATTACATCTCTATGATAGTGTTACTCAAATATTAATTAAGTAATAATATTTTAAAATGATATATTACGTATAAAGATAAAATATTGCACTATTTATGGTAATAGTTATTAGTGTCATGCACATATCAAATTTTAAGTATTAATATTTAAGAGAAAAATATTATACTTAAATGGTGTCCATCATTTATAGTCATAACCTCAAGGAGAAACACTATTGGTGACCTTCTTTATATATATTGATATTATTTTTCTATTTTGCTGGTTAAGTTTGTTTAAAAAATTGAGTCAAGTAAAAAAAAATAGTACTAAAGGAATGTCACTTTCTCACCATATTTAAATTTTAAATGTATTATGAAATGTTTCAATGAAATCTCGTCATTTTGATCTCAAAAAATAATTAACTTTATGAAAATTTGTATTAATCATTCAAAAGCACTTGACCACTGTTCTTTCAATTTATAATTATTTACTAAAAAGCTTTAATTTAGTCATATTAATTCTATTTTACAACATCATAAACTATATAATATGATACACACATGCAACACATGTGCCGTAAAACTAGCATATATATATATTTGTGAACCTCTAATAAAATAGATTGACGGTTCTAAAGGAAATTTACAACCCCCAAACTCTTAATACTATCTCAAAGAATATATACATCATAAAAAAATTGTATCTACCATGTCAAATACTCCATTTTCACGTTGTCACTTTTCAGCTAGCCATCCATGTAGCATCTCCTTGTATTTCCAGGTTACGACGATCACTAATTGGTTCTTGTGCAGGATTTGTATTGACCGTTTGTGGTTTATAAATGGTGTAACAGTTAGCTTCAGCTCTAGAAGGTTCAATTCGGAAGCTAATGTTATGAAAGAATGATCTTTTCTTCTTCTCAACAATCATGTTTTCAGATACTCTTAATATCATTTTTTTGAAGAGCCTATATTTTTAATATTTAGATATTAGTAAAAGATTATTCCTTAGTTTAATGCAATTATTTATGACCATGCGATGCACGGGCACATTACCTAGTTATTTATAAATAGGATTTTTAGTTAGATAGATTCTTACCACGGGACTTTTCTTGTAACAATAACAATAACGAAATCAGTGTAATTAATTCAAAAAGTGGAGTCTGGCTAGAATGGTGTGTATGATGTGTAGACAGTCTTACCCCTTCCTTACGAAGGTAGAGAGATTGTTGATTTTTACATCATCGCAGACCCCACAAACCGCTCTTTCCTTTCCCTTTCCAATCGCAGAGCTCAACCCTCATGATCACAATGCTCTGCCCAACATTCTCCCCTACGCAACCACACAACAACCCTTGTGACCTTGACTCAAAACAATCCCATAACCTCTTCGCGATTACGACACCCAAGCTTGCAACCTCAAAGTTCACAAAAATCAGGTGCCTACCATTATCTGGTTAAGTGCATGAACCTATTGAGAAGAAAATCAAATATACAAATTTCACCAAAATGCACTGCAAACTTGTTGGGATGCTTAAATACCAAGCTGAGGTATCTAGGCACATATTTGATTGTGATGATCTCTTAATCTTCAATTTTACTAGTTTGCAACTTAAGCTTCTGAATCTCTCCTGATTTCATTGGAACTTGCTCAAACTATCCACTCAAGTCATAAATCACCCTTCGGATGTATACGGACTTTCAAACCTCGATTCTGAGCTCGTTTATCTCAAATGTTGACATTGATCAATTCTTAAAATCTTAACTTTCTAGTTTTTTATTTTCTTCTCTAATACACAACTAATTACCTCAAGTTACGTATTACCCATACTTCCAAGTCCTGATATAGATTAAAGCCTACACCAAGTGTCACTTAATTAAGGGTCAAGGATCCTAATATAAATCTACAAAACTGATTGTTACAAGAAGTGATTTCCATGATGACCTCCTAACTACATGATACTAACTTTTATCGTCATGTTGAGATGCCAAGACAATTTACTTTATTCATACTAAATTTTCTTTGTTAATCCAAAGGTTAAAGTTGTTGAAAAATGCTCCACAAAAAGAAAAGGAGAATGTTCCATCTGGAGCTAGTAATGGTGAATTTGGTGATGTCATGGAATATGACGAGGGTCATGGATCCCGTGCAAACAGTGGTGGAAATGAAATGAGGGAGACGCCTTAGTAGAATTTGAATATCCCAACATTTGTTTTTCATGTTTTGTTAGATTTTTAAGTAAAAGTATTTGTGCCCCCAAGTGTTTGATGAATTTCTTGAAAGAATTTACTTTGTGTTTTTGAAGAATTTAGTAAATCCTTTTTATTTATTGATGTTCAACTACGTATACATTCACTTCAATTTTATTTTTGTTTTTTACGTTTTGCAAACATTTGTAGATTAATTAATTGTACTTCTAATTAATAGTCACTAATCATACCATTACATATTACGTAACCCTATCTATTAAGATTTTTCATTGTATCTCAAATATTAATTAATACAACATTCTAAGTAATATTTTAGCATTTTCATGGCGAGCAGTTAGCCTCACAAAACAAAGGCCATGATAGCAAAGTAAGATACATTCTTCTTCAAATTTATCTTGCTTGAACTTTTCAAAAAATACTAACAAGCGCATGTCAGATACTTTAAAAATAATATATTTTTGGAGAACTTCATACAAGTTACGTAGTATTAAATAATTTTAAACCATATATATATATATATATATATATATATATATATATATATATACATACATACATATATATTAAGATAACAACAGAAGTCATAATAATTACTAGTTCTCACTTCGATATTTTTCTGGCACATTCGTCGCAAAAACTCTTACTTATTTTTGGTTGCTGCATGAGCCGCCAAAAAAAGTCTGTCACTTAAAATTTCATTTTTTCTTGTAGTTGTTAAAAGTTGAGTGAACTATTGAAAGATGTTTAATTGAATCTCTTTAGTTGCGATATAAAATTGAGTAAATAAGATAAAATAGTTTTGTACATACACACATTGTTAAATTCCCTTAACATTTAGGAAACTTTTAGTGTTGTAGTAAAAGTGATTAAAAATTAATTTATGCCTCAATTCAAATTTCAAGTCAAACATTTTTTTTTTGAATTCTCTTGTTAGAATTAATAGAATGTCTAGTTTTTTCACTAATAGAAGTTATGTTGTTTTTGTGTGCAGTACTGACAGTGGCTACTACAAAGATTAGATGCAAGTTGATGCTAATTGTTGTTTAGGGAGTTCTAATTTTGGCATTGGATATGGCGAGGTCACGGATTCAGTGCAAATGGTGGTGGAGGCGGCGGTAGAGGTGGAGGAGGAGTTAGTGATGGAGGATCTGGTTTTGGCATTGGAGATGGTGAGGGTCATCGGTCGGGTGAAAACGGCGGCGGTGGTGGTCAAAATGGTGGTAGTGGTTTTGGTGCCAGAGGAGTATGGGGCCATGGTGTTGGTGGCAATTGATCCCTCCATTTGCTCAAATGACTATTCTTCATGTGTGTGCTATTTCTCCAATGGTTCTTATTTAAACATTTTTCTTGTGCCAACTCATTTATTATTAGATACATTGTCATAATGTTGACATGATGTAATCTACTCATGTCTTGACCAATTCAACTATTTATAGTAATGAATATTTTTAATATACCGATGATCAAGAACATCCATGATTCAAATGATTAAAAGTATAATTTCAAAATAGGGATCGAGGGAGATTGGGGGCTAGGCCTTACCCTAGCCTACAACAACAAGATGGATAACCAATCCATTCATCAATAAAAGGATGCACATAAAACACACAAGTACACAACGATCCTACTCCTAAACACCCACACCTACAATACATTGACAAAAATATTATCCATTTTATATATTTGACTGACAATAGGTAAAAAATATTGTTGAAATTAAAAAGTTGTCGAAAAATAAAAAAATGCATTTTTTTAAAACAGTCTAATTTTAATCTCCTTCAATTATTTAAAATATAATTATAAAACTTCAAAGAAACAAAAGTAAAAAGGTTACTCAAACAAGAATAACAAAAAAAAAAATTGTGAGGGCCTCTTGAAAATAGTGTAGCGATTTCAAATTTCTGCACAATTGCCTTATTTCACATATATGCACAATTGTCTTATTTAACATTTATTCCCCCTAACTTTGGGTGTGCACAAGTGGACACACTTAAACTTGTATAAAGTTTGACATGTAGATACAAGAGTCCCAGATGCCATAATATACTTAGGATACAACATAAGACACAAATCGTCTTGTAGGATGCCACATAAGACATGTATCTTTCACCTAATGCACTAATGTTAATTACTGAAATGTATCAAATAGCAATGGTAAAAATGATTCCAATAGTTAGACCTTTCTTTGATATATATTCTCTATTCCTAATTGCTGTTTTTTCGGAAAATACTGGAAATTTGTTTAACTTTATAAAAGTTTAAGTGTCTACTTGCACACATCCAGATTTGAAGGACATAAATATGAAATGAGGTCAAGTTAAAGGGTTTATTGAAAGGAAAAATCTTTCGGAGGAACTTAATTTCTTCTAATTTTGAAGAATCATACAACTCTAAGGTGACATTTTTATCTTTCTAATAAGAAAGAAAGTTCAAAATGTTACCTAAGGAATCATCATTTTGTCAAGGCATAATACATTAATGTGCTCTTTAACATGACTTTATCTGGAATCTAAACCTTCCAACTTTGGGTGGGCACAAGTAGGTACTTAAACTTGTATAGAGTTGAACAAGTAGATACACATGTCTTACTTGGTGTTATACGTGGAAATTCACGTCCAACGTGGTATCCTACATGTATTATGCCACGTACAAATCATGTGTCTACTTTTTCAGCTTCTTAAAAATTTAAAAGTGTCTACTTGTGCACACCAAAAGTTGGAGGGTATAGATGCAAACTAAAGCCAAGTTAAATGGCATATTTATATATTATGCCTTTTATTTATATAGGGATAAGGCACAAGTACCCCCCTAGACTATGATCAAAATCGCAGAGACAGATCTTAACTATAATAAGGTCCTATTACCCCCTGAACTAATTTTGTTTGTAATTTTGTATATCTTTTGGCTTATGTGGCACACCCCGTGACTCCATGCAATTGAGGCGCGTGGGAGGTATTTTGATGTCAGGTAAGCCAAAAAGGTGAACAAAATTACAAAAAAAATATGAATTCAGGGGGCTAATAGGACCTTAGTTTAGCTAAGGTGTGTCTCTGGGATTTCATGATAGTCTGGGGGGGGGGGTACTTGTACATTATCCCATTTTTTTTAATTCTTTTTTATTTTGTTTCTATGATCCCCCCCCCCACCCCAAACCACCACCTCGGTAATCTTTTTTTATATTTTTTTATTCAAATTTTGTGTTCACTCGCTTTTATATATGTGAAATCGCAGACTTTATCCGACTCAGCAAAATTAATGCCACATAAGTTAAGTAAAATTAGCATAAGAAGAAGGGTCTCCTCGAACATTCAACCTTCTACAAATAATAAATAAGTATTGACCAAATAAGTAGGGTTCTTATTTATTTTCTAGTGTGTGATAAGTGAAAAAAATATTATTCCAAGAATATTTATATATAATCTAGCAAAATACTATAGGCGGAAAGGGGTGGGGAGTGATGGTTCAAGGTGGGATAGTCAAGTGATGGGAATTGGGGAACCTTAATTAACCTAATGTCCTATTACCTCCCCCCCCCCCCCCCCCCCCCCCCCCCCGCCCCCAAAATCATTTTTTATATAAATTTGTACACCTTTTGGCTTACGTTGCGTGGAGTCACGGAGTGTGCCACGTAAACCAAAAGGTGTACGAAGTCTTTTAAAAAATGGGTTTGGGGGGGGGGGGTAATAGGACCTTACTTTATTAAGATGTGTCTCTGCAATTTCAGTCATAGTCTAGGGGGTACTTGTACCTTTTCCCAATTACTATATTCACCTTAACTAGTCCATATTTATGCTACATATTTTTGGAAAAACTCATAGATTGCCCCATGAACTTATCCCGAAAAGTAAGTTACACACTTAAACTATCACAGTAACCTAGTACACACTTTTACTACTCAAAGTTAATTTATTACCACCCTGAGATGTGTAACACCACTCTCACATTATGTGGTGTATTACACTTGCTGCCACATTAGTGCTACATCAGGGCCATGTCACACATTATAACTTTTTTGTTTTCTTTTCTTTATTAATTCACTTTTCTTTTATTAACTATATTTTACTCTCATTAGTCCCTGATTAATTATTTTAATTCTCTAATAATTATATCTTTTTTATCACTGATCCCACCTATTTCAATTCTCGTTTCATCGAAAAAATCATATCTAGCCACCTTCATTATTGATTTTGTTCTTCACCACCTCTATATCACCTTCAATTCTTCTTCTTCTTCTTTGTCCCCCAACATCAAATATCACCACCATTATTAATATCATTTTTTTCTTCTTCACCATCTTCAATTACCTCTTTTAATGTCACACGACACCCATCACCACCAAAGCCATAAAGTTGCTATCACCTCGAAACCCAAAACCTGATCAACAACCAAAATTTCTTTAAACAAAGTTAAAAAAATAATCAAAAAGATAGAAATAATCAACCAAAACTTTTCTAGATGAAATACAATTATTCACTAACAAATCTATGAGAATTAACCTAATTGCGAATAAAAACACATTGTGCTTTAAGATTGTGAATAAAAATAAAGAATGAAGAAGAATAGGACAATGGCGGGGGGGGGGGGGGGGGGGAGNNAGAAGAAGAGGTGTGGTGGGTGGGGGTGGAAAAGAGGATTCTAACTTCTTCTTTTTTTACTTTAATTTCAATTTGACGCGCCTATTTTTTTATTTTTGTTTTAATTTTTTGCCATGTCAGTTTTAGGGGGTAAGAAAATTCACTTTTGTGTAGTATAGGTCTGTAATAGGTCACTATGATAGTTTAAGCGTGTAACTGAATTTTTTGGAACAAATTCAAGGGAAAATTTATGCCTTTTCCATATTTTTCCCATGCCATTTATACAAATTCATATGGACTAATAATTTTTGAAAACCTTCGTTGACATTTTCAAAAAATTATATATATATATATATATATAATTTCCTGGTTATGTTTGATTGTTATTGCGTTTTTTTGTACAACCCAAAAGCAAACCAAAAAGTGTTTGGTTTACAAAATTTAAAACCAAACCAAACAAAATATTGATTTTTTAAAATGGTTTGACTCGAATTGTGATACGATTTGATTTATTAACCATAACCATTAATAACCCTGATTATTAAAATTTTTGTTTTACAAAATTATTAGTAATTAAAAAAATGGGATGGAATAGTAGGAAAAAATGTTTTTTTTCAAGAAAACAAAAATCCCCATTCCCTGATTTTTTTTCTCCCCTTCCCCCATTTTCTCGTCTTCATTCCCCCACTCTCTATTTTGGAGATTCTTTTTGAAATCTTCTAATTTGGTGGTGGCGAACCGACTCAAATTATTATTATTATTATTATTATTATTATTATTATTATTATTATTATAATAATTATAATAATTATAATTATAATTATAATTATAATTATAACAATAAAAATAATAACAATAACAATAATTAAAATAATAATAATAATAACAATAATAATAATAATAATAACAATAATAACAATAATAATAATAATAACAATAATAATTATAATAATAATGATAATAATTAAAACAATAATATAATAATAATAATGATAACAATAATAATGATAATGATAATAATAATAATAATAATTAAAAAAAAATTGTTTTTATAGCTTCTCGGACTGTATGGTGTTATTTTACCTGAGCAAAGGGTTTGTCAGGAATCTAATACATACATCTTATTGAGCCCATGTGTCTGGCAGTTCTAACCAAGTATAAAGCACCATTTTTAACTCCTTAATCAGGCTGAGAACTACGGTTGGCAAGACAGAGTCACTAAGACAAAGCCAATAAGATTAGGACTAGATTCGACTGTAACTCGATCTCAGAACCAAGTCGAGACCATAACAAAATTCCTATATATTTTAATAAAGCTTAGATCATTCATGGTCTATATAGGAGAGAAGTTAGTTATTCAACATAGATATGAGATCTTTAGCCAGACAGAGTCCTAGCTAGGAAAGACAGAGTTAAAAGAAGACTTAAAATAATATTACCTTATAAAGACGTCGTCACCAGAGCCCAAGATATGAAGAACTGAACAAATTTTTATTTATTATTGTACACCGAAACAGTGCTACAAAGAGAAGGCTGGCTTTTACTAAGATGTACAACTAAAGAAAACTAGAGAGGGATTTTTTTTCTCTGCTCCTTCTTCTAAAGATTACAATGGCTTATATAGACAAAATAAAAAGACAGAAGGAATCACCAAATAGTAAAGGGGTCCCAAAATCTGGGTCTCTACACAGTGTATTAACTGTTACTAAACAATTTTTCTACTGTTGGGTCGGCTCCGAGCAACAGTGTATCTTCCGTTGAGTGGGCTCGTCTTCACGTAGTTATTTTCCATGCATTTTTTCTTTATCAGGTCTTTGATCCATGGTGTTTATTTGTTGCAGGAAATCTTCTGCGTCTTGTAGTTCAGTAGAGGACAACATATTGTTGGTTTCTGCCTGCTGCGATTCTCCGGCAATATCATCATTACTCGTTTCACTTCTCATTGAAGTGTCAGATTTATCTATCTGGGTGATACTTTGGTCCATTCTTTGTATAACCAGAGGAACGGTTCAGGTATATTTTAAACAGTGGGACCATGGTTTGAACACAAATTTATAAACCAATTTCGTATTGGTTCTACAAATATATTTGCGCACACTTTTATAAACTCAGTGTGGTTATGTTTATCATTGTTATAATAAAGCACCTTATTAAATGCTTGGATATAATCCCAATATGTAAAATTCATCCAAGTATTGTTGAGACTTATCTGTCTCTCCTTCATAGAGGACATACCCCATTCTTCGACAGATATAACCTGTTTGATAATGATTTTTGGGAAATTATAAACTTTCTCATGTGGACTATACCTATACCAGAGAAGTGTTGAAGTTCTGCACTTCCTGTATTTATCAAAATCTCTTTGTAATATGACCGGGTTTTGTATGGTTCTCCTGGGAAATATCATCTGTTGACCAGGTACCTTTGGAATATCTTCCAAGGTTCATCCTCTCTCTGAAGATCAGAATTTTCTAAAAGAAATATTATTTCCTTTTTTTGTAATTTTTCATAGGATTTGATATCATAAGAATCCTCTTTTATGATGGAAGCAAAATTATCCTTTTGCTTTTGAGCAGCCAAGTATGCCTGCATGTGGCCGTATAACGGACTGTCTTTTGGAATATCTTCCAAATGAACCATTTGTCCTAAGCTGGATGAAGACTTTTCCTGGGAAGAAATATCGTTAATCATTCAGAGTAATATTCTTCATAATTAGTCAGATAATCGTCTGAGTAATATTCTAAAAGAATATGAGAGAAATCTTCATTTAAAATATCATCAATAATCTTTTTAATGATAAGATCTTTCATATCTCTGGGTGAAGTAAGAACCCTAAGTATAGTAACGAGAGTTTCTATCTTCTCCCTACTTTCTTCTTCTTATTATTTATAGTTTCATAACACATTATCAACACGAGACTCTACTGTCTCAAAGATTGAAGGTTAATTAGGTATTTATTTATTCTTTTGCTTTTAATTTTAATGGTCAATCTTACGAAACTAGAGTTCGTTTCCCTTCATAGTTCGGGAAGGAACTACCTTTCATGGGTGTTGGATGCTGAAATCCACCTTTGTAAGGACCTGTTCCCGTCATTATAGAAAAGCCAATGGGAAAAAATTTTGGGCCAGAAAACTTTTTCGTAGTAACTTGAGATTTCCCAACCTAGTCCAAATTTGGACGAAATCGGAGTATATGAGGTCTAGGGAAATATGGAAGCAATTGGGTTATCTAGTTATGAATTCGATCACATTAGTAGATAGATAAGTCGTTAAGGAACCTGTACGACTTTATGAAATTGAATTCAGGCGAGTAAAACTCTCGAAATTAATGTTAGCGTGAACGGGTATTTTTTGAGTGTCGTTGGTTGAAGGTGTGTTGTGAAATGGGGTCTTGGAATTATTACTTTTTCTCATTGTTCCGTGCAAGCCGATTTTGTGGGGATTTCTACCACTATGGCGGGTCCACTATAGTGGGGTGAGGACGCCGTGGCGGGGCAGATGCGACTTAAAGTAAAAAATAAACCCCAAAAATGTTTTATTCTGCAATTTTTGAACTTGAGAACTAAGGAATGAACCTATGGATTTTCTTGACAGTTTTCCACCACTCTTAAGGCTAAAGGTAAGATTTTCACTCCTTGAATCCATTTTTCAATCCGTAGAATGTAATCTTATGGGTAATTATCAATGGGGAAGAGTTTTGATCTGAAATTTATGGTGGAAAAAACCCTAATTTTGATATTGGGATCATGGGTATGATCTAGGGTTGATAGAATTGTTAGTAATTCGGGTAATTAGTGATTGTTTATTGATTTCCATTTCCTTATGATTGTTTGTAGACCAAGAACAAGCGGAACGAATCCGGAAAGGGAAGAACCAAGTTTCTTAGGGGTTTCAAGCTTGTTTCGAGGTAGGTGATGGTTGTGATTCTATGATTGTGTGATGTATGTTTGTTCTTGCTTCATTATGATACATGTTTGTATGCGAATGTTGCGTTATTGATCACATTAATTGTAATGAGGATGTATGAATGATGAATGCCATTAATCATGACTTGATTGTCTGATTATGATAATGTACTTTGTGATTGTGATTGTGGCTTGTTGAATGGATCGGGTGTTGCATTCTGACACACTAACTTGGATTAGTTTCCACGTTCTGGCATAATTATGGAATCAATTGCCATATTTCGACATAATCATTGGATCGGGTACACATTCCAATATGCTAACAGTTTGGGATTGGGTTCCATGAGAGGACCAAGGACTGGATATAATCGTGATATTTGAGAATCAAAAAATTGTTCGATGTTCGTAAAATGATGATGAAATTGTATATGTTCGGTGTATGCATGTTATTGTATTATTGTCTTGACTTATGTATGTTGCACTTAGTGGGATAGCCGCGTTATCCTACCAGTACACTGTGGTTGTGTAGTGATACTGCACTTGCTCTTTTTTTGTTGAGTACATGACATCTTCAGGTGGCTATTGACAGACCTCGCTTAGAAGACCAGTAATCGTTCGAATTCAAGGGTCAGTCAGTTATTTCAGGCTGCCATGAGTTCTCTTTCTGTCTATGTCCACATTTCGGACTTAGACATTCTAGTTAGTTATTGGTAGATTACTTTGGCATGGTAACCCTTATTGTTACACTTATGGATCTTGTTAGATGTTTTGGTACATTGACTTTCAGGTTTTAGGCGTATTTCTTCCGCATTTATTTAGTTGTTAGACTATTGTTTTGGAGTTTATGAGAACTCCTTATTTCTTTCCTTAGCATTTAACTTGCTTCCGTAACTAATGCCTTAGTGTTTTGGTTGAGTTGTTTCTTGAGTTATAGTAAATGGTTCTCCCACCGGAGGGTTAGTGTGGGTGCCAATCACGATGGTCTGGGTCGTGACAAAGCTTGTATCAGAGTCTAGGTTCGTTGATCTAGATGTACCCAAACGAGTCTAGTAGAGTCTTATGGAACGGTACGGAGACGTCTGTACTTTTCTTTGATAGGCAATAGGACTTTAGGAAATCTCTCTGTCTTCTCTTGTCTCTTTTTGTGCTATAACTTGATTCCATTTGGTATCTGGTGATTCAAAGTGGTATCTAATCTCATTCACTCTTTTGGCCGCAGATGGTTAACACTAGATTCAACGGCGTCAGGCCCGTAGCTCTCGTCAGTGCTCCAGTTAAGGAATCTTCACTGAGAGGTAGCGATCGAGGTAGGGGTAGAGGAAGAGCTAGGGGTAAATGCGAGGAAGAGTGGCACCTACTTGGGATAGAGAACCAGTTGAAAATGTTCCCAGAAATGAAGCCCCTCCTGTGCATCATAAAGAGATAGAGGAGAATGTTGAGATTGAAAATGTTGAGGAAGTTGGACAAGAGGAAGAGGTACAGGCTGAAACTCCATGTATTCCTCCTTTGGACCCAGTGTTAGCTCAACAGATCATGTCATTCTTGAAGGGATTGGTTGGTCCTTGAGTGCTTCCCTATGTTCAAGAAACTCAAGCTCCTACTAATCCCCTTGTTGCTTTCACTGCGCCAATGGTGGTTGGGACTGGAGGTAATGATGTTTTCCTCCGTCCTTTGTTGGGTTCTGTTATGACTGGTAATGAGCATGAAATGTTGACTAAGTTTTTGAAGCTAAAGCCTCATGTATTTCTTGGTTCTTAGTGTGAGGATGTTTATGAGTTTATCTTAGACTGCTATGAGAGGCTTCATAAGTTGGGAATTGTCCATCATCATGGGATTGAGTTTGTGACCTTTCAACTTCAAGGTGAGGCAAAGTAGTGGTGGAGAGCTTATGTGGAGTGCAGCTCTTCAACTTTACCCCCACTCTCTTGGACCCAGTTTCATGCTCTGTTTTTAGAGAAATATGTGCCTAGGACTTTGAGAGATCACAAGAAGGATGAGTTTATGGCTTTGGAAGCAAAGTGGTATGTCTGTGGCTGCTTATGAGGCCAAGTTTCATGCCTTGTCTAGACATGCTACTCAATTGGTGACTACTGAGGAGGAGAGGATCCATTTATTTATTAGGGGACTAAACTCTGAGTTGCAGGTAATGTGTGTTCATATGACCTATGCAGGGATGAGCTTTAATGAGGTAACTGACATTGTTCAGAAAGTGGAGGGGTGAGGCGAGATGGTCATGCTAAGGCATTAGCTAAAAGGGCCAATAACTCAGGTAACTTTCAAGGTTTTTACTCCAGGGGGTCCGGAAGGCCAACGCTTTCAACCAAGCCAATTCGGTTCGCTATGCCCGCCTCTATAGGTAATTACTGAAGAACTCCACCTCATAATTTGATTTAGGATAGCCAGTGAGTCGCACCTTCGGCGGGCAGCAGGCCATTTTTTGATCGTACATGTTACAACTGTGGTGAACCAGGGCATATGAGGAGAGATTTTCCACACCCCTGCAAGATGGATTCCGCGCAACAACAAACTAGAGGATTGGTACCCGCGAGAAATGGTAATAATGGCCGAGGGTGTCCACAAGGTGGGTGAGGAGGTAATTAACGAGGTTGTGGGGGTAGAGGAAATGGTAACGCAGGTAGAGGTGCAGCGCAACCAGGCAGGGACGTCGCCCATCAAGATGATAAGGCTCAATGTTATGCCTTTCCGGAAAAGAATAAGGCAGAGGTGTCTGACGCAGTGATCACATTTACTATTCTTGTTTGTGACTGAATGGCTAATGTGTTATCTGATCCAAGTTCTACTTATTCGTATGTATCCTTGTGATTTGCCTCAGAATTTTCTATGATTTGTGATATACTTAATGCCCCCATCCATGTTTCTACCCCTGTTGGAAAGTCTGTCATAGTCACCCATGTCTATCGTGCTTGTCCTATTTTGTTTATGGGTTTTCAGACTTGGGCTGATTTAGTTAGTTTGGATATGACTGACTTTGATATAATCTTAGGCATGACTTGGTTGTCCCCCTATTATGATGTGCTTAATTGTAATACTAAGTCTGTAACTCTAGAAATTTCGGAAAGGAAAAAATTAGAGTGGGAAGGGGTGTACAAGCCTAAGCAAGTGAAGATCATATCTTCCATTCGGGCTAGTAAACTGGTAGGGTAGGGTTGTTTGGCTTATTTGGTTCATATTCGGGATGTTAAGGTTGAGTCTCCTTCTATTGAGTCTATTCATGTGGTGTCAAATTTAGAGAAGTGTTTCCTAATGATTTGCCTGGCATGCCTCCGAATAGAGATATAGATTTCTGCATTGATTTAGAACCTGGTACCTGCCCCATTTCTATCCCTCCGTATCGCATGGCTCCAACATAATTAAGAGAGCTTAAGGCTCAAATCCAAGAGTTTCTTGATAAAGGACTTATTCATCCTAGTGCTTCCCCATGGGGTGCTCTAGTTTTGTTTGTTAAGAAAAAAGATGGTAGTATGAGAATGTGTATAGATTACCGGCAATTGAATAGGGTCACTATTTGAAACAAGTACCCTTTGCCTCGAATAGATGACTTTTTTGACCAATTGCAAGGTGCATCAATTTTCTCCAAGATTGATCTAAGGTCTGGTTACCATCAATTAAAAATTAGGCTTGAGGATGTGCCCAAGACGACGTTTAGAACCCGCTATGGGCACTATGAGTCCCTAGTTATGTCTTTTTGTTTGACTAATGCACCTGGAACTTTCATGAGTTTGATGAATGGGGTGTTCAAGCCATTTCTTGTCTCGTTTGTTATAGTCTTTATTCATGACATTTGGTTTATTCGAAAAGTGAGGAAGAGCATGCCGACCATCTTCATATTGTTCTCGGTGTTCTTGGGAAACAAAAGTTATATGCTAAGTTTTCTAAGTGTGAATTTTCGTTAACTTCTGTTGCATTTTTGGGACATGTAGTTTCAAAAGAAGGGGTAATGGTAGATCCCCAAAAGATTGAGGCGGTTAATAATTGGGTTCGGCCTAGCTCTGTGATGGAAGTTAGGAGTTTTGTGGGGCTCGCTAGCTACTATCGTTGATTAGTGAAGAACTTTGCTTTTATTGCCAATCACTTGACTAATTTGACCAAAAAGGAGATACCATTTGAATGGATTGAAAAATGTGTGGAGAGCTTTCAAAATCTCAAGACTCTTTTGACCACCGCACCTATTCTAGCACTACCAGTTGAAGGTAAAGATTTTACTGTTTACTGTGATGCTTCACATTCTGGTTTAGGTGTTGTGTTGATTCAGGATAAGAATGTTATAGCTTATGCATCACGTCAATTGAAGGTGCATGCGAGGAATTACCCAACCCATGATTTGGAGTTGGCAGCGGTAGTATTTGCTCTTAAGATCTGGCGACATTACCTTTATGGTATTAAGTGTGAGGTGTCTATTGATCATCATAGTTTGCAGCATGTGTTCTCTTAAAAGGATCTGAATTTGAGACAACGAAGGTGGATGGAGTTACTCAGAGATTATGATGTGACCATTCAATACCATCCGGGTTAGGCTAATGTGGTGGCAAACACTTTGAGTCGAAAAACGATAAGTATGGGTAGTTTAGCTTGTTTGAGTGTATCCAAGCGACCCTTGGCTAAGGAAATTCAGACCTTGGAGTCTAAGTTCATGCACTTGGGCATCTCAGAAAGAGGTGGGGTGTTATCTTGCATTGAAGTGAGGGCCACGTTCATTGAAGAGATCAAGGCCAAACAATTTAAGAATGAAAATTTGAATAAACTTAAGAAAAAGACTGTGATGAGTAAGGCACAAGAGACCACTCTTGATGTGGAAGGTATGCTCAATTTTAAAGGAAGGATTTGTGTTCCTCGAGTTGATGACTTGATTCAGAAATTGTTGGTAGAATCACATGGTTTGCGATATTCCATTCATCCGGGCGTGACCAAGATGTACTGAGATTTGAAGCAAATTTATTGATGGCCGGGCATGAAGAAGGATATAGCGGAGTTTGTGGCTAAGTGTCAAAATTGCCAACAAGTGAAGTATGAACACCAAAGTCCTGTCGGTTTGCTTCAAAGAATGTCAATTCTGGAATGGAAGTGGGAGAGGATAGACATGGAATTTTTGGTTGGT
Organism: Solanum stenotomum; assembly: GCF_019186545.1. Taxonomy (NCBI): domain Eukaryota; kingdom Viridiplantae; phylum Streptophyta; class Magnoliopsida; order Solanales; family Solanaceae; genus Solanum; species Solanum stenotomum. Next base: position 32,914,031 of record NC_064285.1, on the reverse strand, counting down.
CTTCGCAAGACTTTGGGAAAGTTTGATTCTCTTTGGGTAGTGGTTGATAGATTGACTAAGTCAGCCCATTTATTTCGGTAAGAATAGATTATAATGTTGAACAATTGGCTAAGGTTTATGTGAACGAGATAGTGAGGTTGCATGGGGTTCACCTTTCTATCATCTCAGACCGCGGTACACAGTTCACCTCCAAGTTTTGAAGGAAATTACATGATGAATTGGGCACACAACTCACTTTTAGTACCGCTTTTCATCCAGAGACAGACGGGCAATCGCAGAGGACTATTCAAGTGTTAGAAGACATGTTGGGCATGTGTGATTGATTTTGGAGGGCATTGGGACAAGTTCTTACCCTTGTGTGAATTTTCCTATAATATTAGTTATCACTCCAGCATAGATATGGAACCATTTGAGGCATTATATGGGAGGGGGTGTAGATCACCCATAGGATGGTTCGAGGCTGGAGATGTGAAACCTTTCAGGGTTGATTTAGTGAAGGATGCTCAAGATAAGGTGAAGAGCATCCAAACTAAACTCTTAGCATCCCAGAGTAGACAGAAGAAGTATGCAAATCATAAGGTGAGAAACATGACATTTCAGATTGGTGAGAATATTCTTCTTAAGGTGTCACCCATGAAAGGGGTGATAAGATTTGGCAAAAAGGGCAAGCTTAGTCCTTGTTAGATAAAGACCTCCAATAGAGGAGGAACTGGTTGCAATTCTTGATCGTGATGTGCGTAAGTTGAGGACCAAGGAGATTGAGTCCGTGAAGGTTCAATGAAAGCATCATCCAGTTGAGGAAGCTACTTGGTAAACCGATAGGGACATACGAGATAAGTATCCCTAATTGTTCGTTGATTAAGGTACTACTCCATTCTTTCTTTAGCCTGTTTTTCCTAAGTTTGTCACTCGGGGACGAGTGATGGGTAAATTGGTATCTGTTGTAACAACCTATTCCTGTCGTTAAAGAAAAGCCAACGGGGAAATTTTTTGGGCCGGAAATTTATTTCGTAGTAACCTGAGATTTCCCAACCTAGTCCAATTTGGACAAAATCGAAGGTTGTGAGGTCTACGGAAATCTGTTAGTAATTGGGTGATCTAATTATGAATTTGATCACATGAGTAAATAGATAAGTCGTTAAGGAACCCGTACGACTTTACGGAATTGAATTCGGGCGAGTAAAACTCCCGAAATTGATCTTAGCATGAACATGTATTTTCTGAGTGTCATTGGTTGAACGTGTGTTGTGAAATGGGGTCTTTGAATTATTATTTTTGCCCACTGTTCCATGCAAGCCGGTTTGGCGAGGATTCTGCCGCAAGGGTGGGGCCGCCGTGCCGGGGTAGACGCAACTTAAAGTCGAAAATAAACCCCAAAAATGTTTTATTCTGTAATTTTTGAACTTGAGAGCTAAGGAATGAACAAAAGCTTTTCTTGACAGTTTTCCACCACTCTTAAGGCTAAAGGTAAGATTTTCACTCCCGGAATCCATTTATCGATCCGTAGAGTGTAATCTAATGGGCAATTATCGATGGGGAAGAGTTTTGATCTGAGAATTATGGAGGAAAAGGCCCTAATTTGGATATTGGGAGCATGGGTATGATCTAGGGTTGATAGAATTGTTTGTAATTCGGGTAATTCGTGATTGTTTATTGATATCCGTGTTATTATAATTATTTGTAGACCAAGAACAAGCGGAACGAATCCGGAAAGGGAAGAACAAATTTTCTTAGGGGTTTCAAGCTTGTTTCAAGGTAGGTGATGGTTGTGATTCCATGACTGTGTGATGTATGTTTGTTCTTGCTTCATTATGATAAATGTATGTATGTGAATGTTGCGTTATTGATCAAATTAATTGTAATGAGGATATATGAATGATGAATGCCATGAATCATGACTTGATTGTATGATTATGAGAATGTACTTTGTGATTGTGATTGTGGCTTGTTGAATGGATTGGGTGTTGCGTTCCGACACACTAGGTTGGATCGGTTGCCACATTTCGGCATAATTATAGGATCGGTTTCCATGTTCCGGCATAATCATTGGATCGGGTACCATGTTCCAGTATGCTAACAGTTTCAGATTGGGTTACATGAGAGGACCAATGACTTGATATAACTGTGATATTTGAGAATCGTGAAATTATTTGTTGTTCATAAAATGATGATGATATTGTATATGTTCGGTGTATGCATGTTAATGTATTGCTCTCTTGACTTATGTATGTTGCACTTAGTGAGATAGACACGTGATCCTACTAGTACAATATGGTTGTGTACTGATACTGCAGTTGCTCTTTCTTTGTTCAGTACATGACATCTTCAGGCAGCTATGGACAGACCTCGCTTAGAAGATCAGTGATTATTTGAATTCAAGGGTGAGCCAGTTCTTCTGGGCTGCCATGAATTCTCTGTCTATCTATGTCCACATTTCGGACTTAGACTTTCTAGTTAGTTATTAATACATTAGTTTGGGGTGGTAACCCTTCTTGTTAGACATATGGATCTTGTTAGATGTTTGGTACATTGACTTTCAGGTTCTAGGCGTATTTCTTCTGCATTTGTTTAGTTGTTAGACTGTTGTTTTGGAGTTTATGGGAACTCCCTATTTCTTTCCTTGGCATTTAACTTGCTTTCGTAAGTTAAATGCCTTAGTATTTTGGTTGAGTTGTTATGTAACGACACGGAAAATGATAGATTGAACTAGAGCCTTATCGTTTGGGTTAGTGTGACTTTAGGTTGATGTCTAGGTTGTTTTAGAACCTAAGTAGGGCAAGGTTGAAGCCTAGGGTGCAAGTAGGGGCCTTGACTAGCAAGATTGAGCAAAAGAAACCTTGTTCTTTGAGGGGCTATTTGGCGATGGGAGTACCTGATCACCCAAGGGATTGGGTGAGTCGCCCTTGTGCTCTTATGATCGCCTAGTGGACTGCCCATTTGGCCTAGGTGTTGGACCAAAGGGCGAGCTAAGTGGTAGCTCGCAAAGCTGGTTGGCGTATCGCCCATTGCGCCTCTCCAATTGCCCAATGACTAGCCCATTTAGTGAGCTCACTGGAACAAAGGGCGAGCCAAGGGTGCCTTGGCGAGCCCAAGTGTCCAAAGGGCGAGCTTTGACGGGCAAGGGCAAAATTTTTAAGTTACAACTTTAAGGGTCCTTAGTCCTTTTCCAAAGTTAAGTCCGTATTATTCTATTCCTTTCCTAACAACTATAAGACCTTTTTATGACCTATATCCTTTCATTTAAGCCACTCCAAATTGAATCAAAAGAAATACACCTTTTCTCAAATATTTCTCTCTCTAGAAGTTTCCAAAAAAGAAGAAGAAGTGGGAGCTAGGGTTTGGATTCAAGGTGGTTTCTTCATCAAATTTCTTGGGGAATCTTAGTAAAAGTATGGTGATCCTTCATCTAGTGTTAGCTTTCACCCTAGAGTCAATTTTAAAGAAGTTTTCAAAGTTTTCAAGCTCATGAAAAACGAAAGGTTTTCACTCAATCTGATGGGTTCTTTCATCAAAAGTTCTCAAACAACAAATTATGATTATATTGATATTTAATTGAGGATTTAAGATTAAAAAGCACTATGAATGTAATGACCCTAGAAACAAACTAGAGTAACTAGATCCTAACGTGGGTTCGTTTGTGATCGTTTTGAGTGTTGATGGTATTTCGTTTGGCCAAGATGCATGGTTAAGGTATTTTTTTAAAAAGGTATTAAAACCATTAAAATGGTATTTTAGAATTCATTCTTCATATTTCTCAAAAACAAAACCCTTCTCTCCTAAAAGTTCTATCTAGAACTCCATTAAAGGTCAAGGTCCAAAATCAAGCTAGGGTTGAAGGTTTCAAGTGTTTTCTTCTCAAAATTCATGGGATTCATGAAGGTTAAGGTATGGGGACCTTTATCCTTGATTCTTCTTCCTTTCAAGGAGCTCAATCCAAATGATTTCAAAGTTCTTCCAAAAACATAAAAACCCAAATTTCGATTCAAAGCATGAGTTCTTGCATTAAATAAATTTTAATGATGATTTATGTTATTATTGATGTTTGTTGATGGTTTTTAAGAAAGAAAATTACATGAACCCATATCTTTCCAAGTTTCCTAAAATTCACCATAAAGTGGGTATATTGATTTTGATTAGATGATAATAAAATTATTTTTAGATTGTTGTGGGCTGTTGATTTATGCCATTAACTATATCTAATTGTGTGGAATTGTTAGTGAATTGAGTAATTGGATTCATAGCCATGAATGGGCATTTTGTAAATTAATCTTCATGATGATTATTGAATTATGTTTAGATTGAATCGTTTTATTGGTTTCTATTGTTATCTACACCTATCTTATGGTGAATTGTGGTAGAATTTAGTAAAGGTCATTATGGCTTTGGAAAATGTTATGTTGACCTAACTTCATTGTTAATGTAAAGTTGATTTAGGATTGTGATAGATTGATGTGTGAATGTGATGTAAAGGAGTTGAATGAGAATCTAATAAAGTAAAGGTAATTATGTTGTAAATGCATGGCTTTTGTGATTGAAAGCATTTTCTCTCTTAACACTTATGAATGAAGATGATGGAATGTGAAGTGCCTTATATTGTTGAATGTGATCTCTTGACTTGGTAGACTTAGATGCTCTTCTTGATAAATGAAAAGCTATGTTGAATATAAATCGATTGGCAATGGCATTCCTTACACATGTAAGTGATGAAATCTGTTTCTGAGTTGGGTACTGTTTAGTAATTTATGAATATCTCATTCTCTAGAACTTTGTTTACAATGAAAAAATATGATTTGGAAAGCTAACTCGTATACCTACAACTCTTATGTTTGTGTAAAACTCTAATTTAACTGTTATGGATACGAAATATGGGACCCAACATAGGGCAAGTTTTGCCCAGATTTCAGAAATTGAAATCCTGTATGATCAGCTGTTAGTGTTTTGAATATATCTTTTTATACAAAATGTATTTTTTGGTGATTCATGTTTGTTTGCAACCTTAAGAGATGTAGTTACATCTTTCATAAAGGTTATAAAGTCTAGTTTTTCTGTTTTCCTTTTCAAATCTAACTTGCGACTTGAGGTACCAGGCTGTACAGATTCACTATTTGGGAGAATAGTTGTATTTGTACATGCTAGGCTTTCTTGTGTTGATGATCTTGTTTTACGTCAACATTACTGAGCCAATAGAATTTAAAGAAGTTATGTAAATGTATTTTTAAGGTTGTATATACTCGTGAACAAGTTGAGGACCTTGAAACGTTGGTTGGTCTGCAGTCTGAACTCGTAAAGTTATGTGGACTGTTTCTTTGTTCAAGTACTGAGGTTTATGTATAAACTTGTACCTGCATTGATCTTGGTACCTTGGTTACCTCTTGTCACTTTGCATTGTCGTGTTGGTATCGTTTAAAACGTTAAAGATACTTGTGTAACTCGATCACTTGTACGGATTGTTTGATCCCTTGGCACTCTTGTTGGAACATTGTCCTTCTTGTGGTTGACTTTGTCACTATTGGCATGCCTCTTGATTCAGATCATTTGCCATCTATACTCTGGATTTTTATTCGGTCTTAAGAATGGAAGTTGTCCATTTTAAGTTCGAACTAGGAAGCCATTTTTAATATGGTTCTCGGTTCTCTTGATTATTGGGCTTTGACCTTTCTTGATATAGGGCATTGACCCTTCTTGATACTTGCTTGTGCTTGGTGCGAAGACATGATATACATATTGGGCGAGCCTTGTTATTGAATCTCTTGGAAATTTGTGCTATGAGCGCTCTTGACACTTGGATCTTTAAATGTAAAACTTGATACTCTTAGTGTGAACTCTAGTTACTTGATAGGTTCTACAACGTGTGGGTAGTAGTATGGGATGCTATCTACACATGGCACGAGTAGGCTTTGAAGGTGCTAAAGTTAGTTCCCTCAGTCTATTTGACTAAAGTGTGAAGTCCCCTAAAAGCATGAATGTGTCCTAAATGACTTTAAAGAAGAATGTTGACTTATTGTCTAAATGATTTGTTAAAGGAACAGCTTATGTTAATGAAGGGAGTTACTTAGTATTTTACCTTGAAGCATGATGGTTTTTTTCTATAGTAGCCTTGAGGAACACTTAGGTGTCTATGAAGAGGTTGTATGGGTGGCCACTTCATGTCTCACTCAAGTGTGTCTTAGGGTAACTTTAGATAAGGGTCCTTGGATGATGAAATGAGTTACTTGGTGAAAGTGTTGAGTATGTCTATAAAGTGGTTACTGTCTTATATGTTGGTTATGTTCTATAATATGCCTAATATTTCAATGTTCATGAAGTTTTACTAAAATGGCATAAGGCATGACTTTCAACCAAATGTCCTTTTTAGCATGTTTGCATGGTTTCCATACTTAGTACTTAATCGTGCCAACCTCTTTATTTCCCCTTTGACTAAAATGTAGGGATTTTTGGAGATGTTGATATTCCATGGTTGATGGATACGTTTCTGAGGTGTTTGAAGATGAAGACTTGGTGAGTCCTCATATATTCGAGGACAATAACCAACATGTTCCTTTATGTCTTGTAGTTCTGTTATTGTTTTGAGTGGGCTTAGTCCCAATGTTGTATTCAAGTATTAGATGGTTTTGACACATCATGTATAAAGTCTAGAAAGTTTTTCGCTTGTTATTTGATGAAAGTTTCTTCGTGTGTGAAGAAATTTTTTTATTCCTTGTGGGTTTTAGTGTCTATGCGATGAATGAATGCTAAGAAGCTTGTATTAGACCTCCAAGAGGTCGAGTACGCCGGTTACGACTTGGGGGTGCTCTCGGGTGGTGACAAACTTGGTATCAGAGCATAAGGTTTTGGGAATGGACTTAGGTTTTCTCAAACCACATCTAGTAGAGTCTTGTTCATAATGTGAAGCACGCCACATTATGAATAGGAGGCTATTAGGTGCTAAGAATGTTTTACCTCTTCATTCTTCAAGCTGTGCCATAGAGTTTAGCTCTATAATGTCTTTCCCTTGTTCCTTATGTGATGGTCCTTATAGTGTGATTTCCCTTGGGAGGTTTGTGTTGCAAGGGTTGAGGGAGAGGAAAGGTTGGTTGTGATGCCAACTATGGCTTAGTGACTTGATAGATGTGAGGTGGAAGATTGTGATGTTGACTTGAGATTGAATGAGATGTCTTATGATTATGAGTTGTTGGTAGAATCCGGCATAGTTATGATGAGTTTGGAGGAGTATTGAAAGAGTTAGTGAAATGTAGTGTTTTAGAAATGCTTAGGTGTGATGGGTATGAAGGTTTAGTGAGGTTTTGCTCCGACCTTAGAACTGGAAAGAAAAAGTGAAGCTTAGAAGAGCTAGTATGAGTATTCTCCCAAGTGAGGGATAATGTGACTAGATGGTAAGGCCCTTGAGTGTCTTTGATGTTCATGAGTTAGGCTTGAGTGATATTTTTATTTTAAGAGGTGTAGTGAGTTGTGGAGTTTAGACCCGATGTGGTAGACTCATATGAGACCTTTGAGTGGTGTCGGTAAGGTTGAGATGAGCAAGAGTTGTTTAATGAGGACCTTCCTGGTTTAAAAGCTCTGGTATGTTGATGGTTTCTTGAAGGTTGGGAATGTCTTGATTGAGGTTTCTGGGTTATGTCATGTTGACCTTAGTCGGGTTTTTCCTTAAGTGGGGGATCGTATGTTGAGTAGTAAAGTTGTTGATAGGTGTTGATATCTTTATCTCCTTGTTTATGTGCATATTCAAGCCTAAGACAAAGAGTTTCTAGTAGATGGTAGCTTGTTTTGGAATCTTGTGTGAAAGAGAGTTCCATGGTCTCCTTATGTTATGCATGTTTTAGTTGAATTCTTGTTCAATGAGAAAAATAATGAGTTTTCATAAATTGTACTCCTCTTGTTAAATGTGCATTTAGCATTTGTCTATTTGCTTCATGAGGTGAAAATGTGAGCATGCTTAGATGGGTTCGTGAAAGATGTTGCATAATTGTGTTTTTATGAAGAATTGCATAATGTGCCTAGTGAAGTTGTTTGTGAGCATGAGTTTATTTGGAGAAGGAAGTTCCTCCAATGAAATGAGAATCTAAAGCTTTGATGCATGATGAGTTTATAGATGTAGTTCCTACCTTCTTGTTGTGTTTTGAGCTTAATGATGTGGAGTTGATGTTCCTCCTAGTTATGTGCCTTATATTGATGTTGCATGATTGATTGTGGGCTGCTAGTCTTGAGTCATTACCCTTAATGTGTTTTAAGTGTCATTCGAGGACGAATGTTCCAAGTGGGCGATAATGTAACGACCCTAAAAACAAACTAGAGTAACTAGAGCCTAACGTGGGTTCGTTTGTGTCGTCTTGAGTGTTGATGGTATTTCGTGTGGTCAAGATGCATGGTTAAGGTATTTTTTTTTAAAGGTATTAAAACTTTTAAAATGGTATTTTAAAATTCATTCTTCATAATTCTCAAAAACAAAACCCTTCTTTCCTAAAAGTTCTCTCTAGAACTCCATTAAAGGTCAAGGTCCAAAATCAAGCTAGGGTTGAAGGTGTCAAGTGTTTTCTTCTCAATATTCGTGGGATTCATGAAGGTTAAGGTATGGGGATCCTTTATCCTTGATTATTCTTCCTTTCAAAGAGCTCAATCCAAATGATTTCAAAGTTCTTCCAAAAACACAAAAATCCAAATTTCGATTCAAAGCATGGGTTGTTGCATTAAATGACTTTTAATGATTATTTATGTTATTTTTGATGTTTGTTGATGGTTTTTCAGAAAGAAAATTTCATGAACCCATATCTTTTCAAGTTTCCTAAATTTCACCATAAAGTGGGTATATTGATTTTGATTCGATGATAATAAAATTATGTTTAGATTGTTGTGAACTGTTGATTTATGCCATTAACTATATCTAATTGTGTGGAATTGTTAGTGAATTGAGTAATTGGGTTCATAGCCTTGAATGGGCATTTTGTGAATTAATCTTCGTGATGATTATTGAATTATGTTTAGATTGAATTGTTTTATTGGTTTCTATTGTTATCTACACCTATCTTATGGTGAATTGTGGTAGAATTTAGTAAAGGTCATTATGGCTTTGGAAAATGGTATGTTGACCTAACTTTGTTGTTAATGAAAAGTTGATTTAGGATTGTGATAGATTGATGTGTGATCCACTTATAGTGGAGGTGTTTACTTATTGAATGTATTATGATCATGGCCTTAAAGGTATTATATGAATAATTGAGTATTACCATGATATTGTGTTGTGAATGTTATGTGAAAGAGTTGAATGAGAATCTAATAAAGTAAAGGTAATTATGTTGTAAATGCAAGGGTGTTGTAATCGAAAGCATGTTCTCTCTTAACACTTATGAATGAAGATGATAGAATGTGAAGTGCCTTATATTGTTGAATGTCATCTCTTGACTTGGTAGACTTAGATGCTCTTCTTGATAAATGATAAGCTATGTTGAATATAAATCGATTGGCAATGACATTCCTTTCACATGTAAGTGATGAAATCTGTTTCTGAGTTGGGTACTGTTTAGTAATTTATGCATATGTCGTTCTCTAGAACTTCGTTTACAATTAATAAATATGATTTGGAAAGCTAACTTGTATACCTACAACTCTTATGTTTGTGTAAAACTCTAATTTAACTGTTATGTATACGAAATATGGGACGCAACATAGGGCAAGTTTTGCCCAGATTTCACAAATTGAAATCCTATATAATCAGCTGTTAGTGTTTTTAATATATCTTTTTGTACAAAATGTATTTTGTGGTGATTCTTGTTTGTTTGCAACCTTAAGATATGTAGTTACATCTTTCATAAAGGTTATAAAGTCTAGTTTTTCCGTTTTCCTTTTCAAATCTAACTTGCGACTTGAGGTACCAGGCTGGACAGATTCACTGTTTTGGGAGCATCATTGTATTTGTACATGCTAGGCTTACTTGTGATGATGATCCTGTTTTACGTCAACATTACTGAGCCAATAGAAGTTATGTAATTGTATTTTTAAGGTTGTATATACTCGTGAACAAGTTGAGTACCTTGAAACATTGGTTGGTCTACAGTCTGAACTCACAAAGTTGTGTGGACTGTTTCTTTGTTAAAGTACTGAGGTTTATGTATAAACTTGTACTTGCACTCTTTTAACTGCTGGAATATTTGAATGTTGATCTTGGTACCTTGGTTACCTCTTGTCACTTTGCATTGTCGTGTTGGTATCCTTTAAGACGTTAAAGACGCTTGTGTAACTCGCCCACTTGTATGGATTGATTGATCCCTTGGCACTCTTGTCGGGACCTTGTCCTTCTTGTGGTTGTGACTTATTCACTATTGGCATTCCTCTTGATTCGGATCATTTGCCATCTTGACTCTGGCTTTTTAGTCCGTCTTAATAATGGAAGTTGTCCATTTTATGTTCGAACTAGGAAGCCATTTTTAATATGGTTCTTGATTCTCTTGATTATTGGGCTTTGACCCTTCTTGATACAACGCGTCGACCCTTTTTTATATTTGTTTGTGCTTGGTGCGAAGACATGATGTACATATTGGGCGAGCCTTGTTACTGAATCTCTTGGAAATTTGTGCTTGAGTGTTCTTGACACTTGGATCTTTAAATGTAAAACTTGATACCCTTAGTGTGAACTCTAGTTACTTGATAGGTTCTACAACGTGTAGGTAGTACTATGGGATGCTATCTACACATGGCACGAGTAGGCTTTGAAGGTGCTAAAGTTAGTTCCCTAAGTCTATTTGACTAAAGTGTGAAGTCCCCTAAAAGCATGAATTCCTAAATGACTTTAAAGAAGAATGTTGACTTATTGTCTAAATGATTTGTTGAATAAATAGATTATGTTAATGAAGTGAGTTACTTAGTATGTTAACTAGAAGCATGATGGTTTTTGTCTATAGTAGCCTTGATGAACACTTAGGTATGTATGAAGAGGTTGTATGGGCGGCGACTTCATGTCTCACTCAAGTGTGTCTTAGGGTAACTTTAGATAAGGGTCCTTGGATGATGAAATGAGTTACTTGGTGAAAGTGTTGAGTATGTCTATAATGTGGTTAATGTCTTATATATTGGTTATGTTCTATAATATGCCTAATATGTCAATGTTCATGAAGTTTTACTAAAATGGCATATGGCATGACTTTCAACCAAATGTCCTTTTTAGCATGTTTGCATGGTTTCCATACTTAGTACTTAATTGTGCCAACCTCTTTATTTCCCCTTTGACTAAAATGTAGGGATTTTTGGAGATGTTGATATTTCATGGTTGATGGATAGGTTTCTAAGGTGTTTGAAGATGAAGACTTGGTGAGTCCTCGTAGATTCGAGGACAATAACCAACATGTTCCTGTATGTCTTGTAGTTTTGTTATAGTTTGAGTGGGCTTAGTCCCAATGTTGTATTCAAGTATGAGATGGTTTTGAGACATCATGTATAAAGTCTAGAAAGTCTTCCGCTTGTTATTTGATGAAAGTTTCTTCGTGTGTGAAGAAATTTTTTTCCTTGTGGGTTTTAGTGTCTAAGCGATGAATGAATGCTAAGAGGCTTGTGTTAGACCTCCAAGAGGTCGAGTACGCCGATTACAACTAGGGGGTGCTCTCGGGTCATGACAATGAACCCGTGATTTCTCTCAACTCCTAAATTGTGCCTTATGAAGTGGTTTTGTTTATTATGAATGAATGTTGATGGATTTAAGCCTTGATTGATTTAGATTGTTGAAGTATATCATCATCTATGCCTAATTATGGTGAATTGTCAGTGAATTGAGGATTTGTGATCATAGCCTTGAAAGGGCAAGTTTGACCTAATTACATGTTGAAGTAGAATTGTGCTTGACCAATTGATTCACTTGAAAGGTGGAGGTGTTTAATTACTTTGTATATTGTGATCATGGCCTTAAAGGCAGGGATTGAAGTATTGTCATGATATTGTATATGTGAATGTGATGTGAAGGATTTACATGTGATTTCAATGATAGAATGATGATCATGTTTAGAAGCTAATTGTGTTAGGATTGAATGTTATCTCTCTATTAACACTCATGAATGTTGATCATGGAATGTGAAGGGTTCTATAATGTAATGTTGAATGTGATCTCTTGAATTGGTAAGCTTAGGCATCCTTTTCTTATATGATGAATGTATCTTGACTTAATGTCTTAATGTCTTGAATTAGTAGACCTAATGTTGGTAGCCTTCTCATAAATGAATGAATGAATGAAGTTCAATGATAATGCTAATCAATGTGGAGTCTATTGAAAGGCTATTTCTCAATTGTACTCCAATGAATGATAATGACTTGTTGTGAAAGGACTTTCTTACAATAAGGGGATTCTTAGGTGAAAGGATATTCTCATATTTGAATCTATGAGCTTTCCAATGAATGAATGTTGGGATAGGATGGACACTCATCTGGGAGTTGAGGCGGAGTATCTAGTAACAACCCCTATATCCCATTTTAGTGAATGTTGGGTTTGGGATGGATGCTCATCTGGGAGTTTAGGCGGGGTATCTAGTAGCAATCCCTTATCCCATAATTAACTAATGTAATGAATGTAAAGCACTCCGTGGGGAATAATGCTAAGAACCAAGTGGATATGAATTAGGGTGGATGCTCATTCGTGAGTTGAGGCGGGGTATCTAATAGCAACCTTTTGAGATGGATGCTCAACCGTGAGTTGAGGCGGGGTATCTAGTAGCAATCTCCCTATCCCTTAACTATGTGCCCACATAGGTCTAGCTAGTGGATCCAGTTAAGCTAAAGAACAATGGTCCTACTTTAGGCAAGTAGGAATCCCTTATCCGGTGAGGGTGACACTGGGATTCCATCAATTGCTCGCATGGTCTATGTCATTTAAGGCTTACCCCCACAAAGAATGTTAATGAAATGGCTTCTTAAGGGTTTACTACTTAGTGTGGGTGGTGGTATGGGACTCCATCTATGCATTGGACAAGTAGGCATTTGAGAGGAGTCATGGTGTGTTCCTTTATAATGTTAAATGAAATGAATGGGCTCTTACGATGATATTAATAAGAATGTTGGCTTAATGTCTAATGAATGAAGGTGTTCTTAATGAAACTAATGAAGAATAGGTGGCTTAAATGCTTATATGTTTAATGTGAAGATGCATGCTATATTTGGATTGTATATATGGGTACTTCTTTGTTATGACTTGTTGGGTATGAATGTGCCTTGTCTATGGTGACTTCAAAGGAGTACTTAGTGTGAGTAGTAGTATGGGATGCTACTTGCACATTGCAAAGGTATGACTTAGAGTTGTCTTAGATGTTGGTTTTAATGTGATGATGTTACTTATGTAATGTTTATGCCTCTTATATGCTTTATTGTTTAAAGGTGGAAAGGATGAATGGTAAGTTCACTTTTGGTGACCTTGAGGTGATACCTTAGTGTGGGTGGTGGTATGGGATGCTACCCATACATTGCACAAGGTATAGCTTGAGGGTTGCTTGAGGTAAAGGCTAATGTGAAGCTAATGGTTTTATGTGGATTATTTTCTAAAGTGAATAATGACTTGTATGTTGGTTATGACTGAATATCATGTGTCTTATACTTGTATTTCATAAAGGTTTACCCAAATGGCATAAAAGCATGACTCTCAAACAAATGTCCTTTTTAAGCATGTTTTTGCATTGTCATCATACTTAATACTTAATTGTGCTAACCCCATTCTTCCCCTTTTCTTACTAAAGTGTAGAGTTTGGAGATGTTGGTGTTCTATGCTTGAGGAGTAGGTTTCTAAGGTGCTTGAAGATGAAGACTTGGTGAGTCATCATAGATTCAAGGACAAAACCCATTGTGTTCCCTTTATGTCTTTAGTATTGTTTAAGCTTTTGTATGGGCTAAGTCCCCATGTTGTATTCAAAGTATTAGATGGTTTGAGACATAATGTACAAAGTCTAGAAAGTCTTATGCTTGCTTTTTAATGAAAATGTCTTCGATTGTAAAGAAAGTTTTGATTTCCTCTATGTTTTCAAGTATCTTATGCAATGAACGAGCTATGAGGCTTGTATAAGACCCCTTCTGGGTTGAGTACTCGGTGTTACGACTAGGGGGTGCTCTCGGGTCGTGACATGTTAGTTGGGTTGTAGTAAATGGTTCTCCTATCGGAGGGTAAGTGTGGGTGCCAATCACGATGGTCTGGGTCATGACAACCTTGATGCAATGGTTCTTGGAGACACCATAAAAGATGAAGATAAAGCACCAAAGCAGAACTGTGCAAAGACTATGATATTTTTGCGTCATCATTCGAGATTCTAAAAATTGAATATTTCACCGTTAAGGATCCACTTGTTTTGTGGAGTAGTGTCCCGGCCCTGACTGTCGTGGTTGACACCCACTCTAACCCTCCGGTGGGAGAACCATTAATACTAATCAGCTGACCCAAGAACTAAACATTTAAAGATACGGAAGCAGGTTTCAATGACCAAAAGAAATACGGAGTTCCCATAAACTCCAAAGGTTTAAACAAATAACTAACCAAACTAATGTGGAAGTCTTAACACTTAAAACCTGTAAGTCATTTTACCAAAACATCTAAATTCAACAATTCTAAGGAAATAGGTACAACCCAAAACTAAGCATAAGAAACATCTAACAATAGTCTGAGTCTGAAGTGAATGGACTAAACAAAAAGAAGGATTTCTTTGCAACCTGAAAAAACTGGCTCACCCTTGAAATCCGGTCTCGATCATTGATCTCCAAGCTGAGGTCTATCAATATCCTCCTAAAGATGTCCTGTTCTAAAAAAAGAACGAGTAAGTGCAGTATCAGTACACAACCACAGTGTACTGGTAGGATCACACAGCTATTCCAGTAGGCGAAACATATATAAGCAGTCACAACATAGTAAACATGACATGTACAAAATATATATACACATTTGTTATCATTTTAGAGTAACAAACAGTCTCCCAATATCAATAACCATTAGATATGAAGGTAATCATCACAAGTAGATACATAACACAATTCAATGGTCCTCTCACGGAACCCAATTCAATGGTCCTCTCATGGAACCCATACCTAAATTGTTAGCATACCGGAACGTGTTACCTGATCCCTATTAGTGTGCCGGACGTGAAACCCGATCCCATATATGTGCTGGAACGTGGCACCTGATCCAAGTTAGTGTGTCAGAACGTCACACCCAATCCAATCATCATACCACAATCACAAACACAATGCACATTCTCATAATCATACAATCAAGTGTTGATTGATGGCATACAATCATTCATTCATACTCATTTACATTAGGTTTGATCAATAGTGCTATATTCACATACATATATGCATTACAATGAAGCAATTACCCACATACATCACACAAATATGAAATCAAACCATCACCTGCCTCGAACCGATGTTTGAATCCTCCTAAGAAACTTGAATCTTCCCTTTCTTGATTCTTTCCACTTGTTCGTGGTCTAAAAACAAACAGTAACACAAGGATCTATAAACGAGGCCTAATTACCCGGATTATAATCAACATTATCAACCCTAAGCCAAACCCAAGATTCCAATACGCAATTTAGGGCTTTTCCACCATTAATTGTAGGTGAAAACCTTCCCCTAATAATAATTACCCAAGAATCTAAGTTCTATGGACTGAAAAATGGATTAGGTGAGTAAAAATCTTACCTTTAGCGCTAGAAGAGGTGGAAAACCTTCAAGAAATAGCCCTGGGTCGTTTCTTAGATCTCAAGAACGAACTTTCGCAGAAAATAAGTAGCGATTGTCTCGCTACAGCAGGGCCCATCCCACTACAACGGCCTGTACGAAGACAGAATATTGGAGTTTGACTTCCAAGCCCCCATTTCACAACACACCTTCAACCCTTGACATTCAAAAACTACCCGTTCACGTTAAGATCAGTTTCAGGAGTTTTACTCGCCCGAATTCAATTCAGTAAAGTCTCATGGTTTCCTTAACGTCTTGGCTATCCACTTATTCCATCGAATTCATTATTAAATCTATCATTCAATACCAGATTTCACTAGACCTTACTGACTCAGATTTCGTCCAAATCTGGACTAGGCTAGGAATTTCCAAGTTACTACTCAAAAGTTTTCTTTCCCCAATTATTTCTCCATTGTCTTTTCCATAACGACAGGAACATGTCGTTACAATAGATTTCAATTTACCATCACTCGTCCCTAGGTGATAAACTTGGAAAAATTTGCTAAGGTAAAAGTAGAGTAGTGCCTGAATCGTCGAATAACTTGGGATACTTGGCCCGCATACTTTTTTGTCGACTCTGGGCTGCTAGAAGCTTAGCTTGGATGCTTCTCACCTTATCTTGAGCATCTTACCCCAAATCAACCCCCCAAGGGTTTCACATCTCCAACCTCAAACCAACCAATGAAATACCTACACATCCTCTCATACAATGCCTCAATGAAGTCATCTCAATACTCGAATGATAGTTATTATTGTATATAAACTTAACTAACAACAAAATTGATTTTCAACAACCACCAAAGTTGATCGTACACATGTCTGCAACATATTATCAAGGACCTTGACACAATCATCCGGACGAATTCTTTAGCACTTTAGCATGATTAAATTCCAAATCAATACTCGCTACAATTAGAAGTGAACCTGCACCAACCAACACATACTGTAATACCCAAACAATCATAGCTCTTAACAATATCTCCATCCCACAACATAAATTCCCATGAGCTTAAGTTGTAAAAATTTGATCTTTAGACATACAATACTCATCAAGGGATATGTCCAAGCATACAAATCCTCTAACAACACTATCGAGATGCTAGATTTAGCTATTGTGATTGTAGATTACCCTTAAGAACAGTAGAATTGGATCCAATGATCACCACATTCAACCACACATAATCATTTCATGACCTCGACGACAAGATGAATATTAAAATTATCGAACAACCATAATTACGCATGGTAGCTCTTCTATGAATTCTCATAAGCAAGGTGGTACATGTAGAACCACTGAAATACTTTAACAACTCCAAGACAACACCAAATATGTCATCTGAAATAACCAAGTCTTCTCAATCATTCCACTCAACCAAGAGAACATCATAGGATTGGTACCCTTGATCCACCACTTGGGATCCACCGACAAAAGTGAAAACACACATTATCATAGCTAGTGAAACATACTCACCACTGTGTACAAAATGAAATGAATGGTCACGTAAGAATCTTACAGAATAACAATAAAGGTTTTCCTCTGAAGAGTCAATACCAGTTATTTCCATTAAGTTGACTCCACATACTCTTCACATCATTCCACTGAAGTCCACACTCTCAATACCAACAACCATCATGAACACTCCGACCAATTACCTTATTATAAGCCAACACTTTTAAATGAAAACATTTCTTAGGTACTTAACAATCAACAGTAATAAACTTTACGACCAACCCAAGTGTAAGTCCTTTCAAATGCTCAATACCGAATACAGTTGATCGTTTCTCACATTGCCAATTCATACCTTGATAAATATATCACCACGAATGTAGACTTATAATGAAAAACAATCTGAATTGTAAATCCAACCTTATAACACAATCCCCATATCTATCAACATTAGCTTGTACCTTGAACATTTTTATGAATTCATGGATTTTCGCTTATCATTGATCACATCTCCACCGATCTTACAATATCCTTCACTAAAAATTCACTCGTACTCATTACTAAATTCAAAAATAAAACCAAATCACTTATCACCACACTCTTTAACTAATCTGATGGACCCGTGACACTATTACCATAACCATAACAACGAATGAATTCACGCGTCTCTGAATCCAATTCTCTAGTCCTCTGAAGATACCTCTTTAGCCTTTGCAATAAAATAAAATACTTTTGCTCTCGCCTCTCTCTAAAGTCTATACGACATCCCACTATTTTTCTTCATTATGACTCTAGCTCTTTTAAATTTGATTCAAGTGGTGTCCCACCATCTCTTAAAGCTTTCCATACAACCACGTTACTCACCAAAAATTTGAAAACCACAACCTAGATACTCGCAAGTCGTAATTACTATACAAAATTCGCTTAACCAACAATCTTACTATATAGTTGTATTCCATAACAATCCATCACGAACTCTTACTACCATTATGCTCGATTAGCCTTGGCTATCACTACAAAGGCAACCTTTTCCTCAACACGACACCTCAAACTCAGGTATACTCATCAAATTCAAAGGGCTAACACAATTTTTATACGCACTTTCTTACTAAAATCTTCAATTTTCTTCACCTAAGTATACTCAATGGAACTTTCTTCATCCATAAGTTTGTTATTTCGGTAGCATACCAGGAAAATAGGTAGAAACACTTCTTTAAATTCAGACACTACAGAAATAGACTCAATAGAGGGAGACCCAACCTCAACATCCCGAACATGAACCAAATATGCCAAACATCCCTACTCCACCAGTTTCTACCCGAATGGAGGATACGAACTTCGCTGGCTTAGGCTTGTACACCCTTTCCCATTCTAACCTTTCCCTACCGGAGATCTCTAGAGTCACATACTTAGTGTTACAATTTAACACAACATAATAGAGGGGCAACCAAGTCATTCCTAAGATTATATCAAAATCAGTCATATCCAAAATAGCCAAATCAGCCCAAGTCTGAAAACTCATAAACAAAGCAGGATAATCACGATACCCATGGGTGACTATGACAGACTCTCCAACTGGGGTAAAAACATGGACAGGGGCTTCAAGTACATCACAAACCATATCAAATCCCAAGGCAAATTGAACTAACACATATGAATAAGTAGAACCCAGATAAAAAAAATGGTAGCCATTCGATCACAGACAATAATAGAACTTGTGACCACCACTACGTCAGACACTTCAGCCTTGGTCTTGCCTGGAAAGGCATAAAATTGAGCCATGTCATCTTGACGGGCAACCTCCTTGCCTGGCGGCACTTCTTCCCTACCTACATTACCATTTCCCCAGCTCCACGACCTCGCAGATTTCCTCCTCATATGCCCAGGTTCTCCACAATTGTAACACACTTAATAACTTAGCCAAGTAAGCATCACTGCTATTATAGTAGTCGTATCATGACCCTCTTTGACATACATTCAATTTAGGAAATTGCAACAGATATTATAACTTCAATTGTCGCAACATAATTTCATCATTTACTAAGCAACCCATACATGATATGACAACAATATTAAATGCATTTTCCAAGTAATGGTGTTCATTATCTAGCATTCTCTTACAAAACTTCTTGAATGTTGTCACCTTGGAAAAGTCTTCTAACTTACCCCCTTCTACCTCCGTCACCAAACAAACCACTTCCTGAAAAGATTTTTACTAAAGCGGCCACCTATAAGCTTAAATATGCAAATCTTACTTTAATCCCTTCACAACAAGAAAATTTTTTCTTCTAGACTAAAACAAAGTTGAGTACCATATTTGGATAAAACACAAACCTTTGCCTTAAAGGCTGCAACAATTACATTATGTTGCTCTATATTAAAGAACTCATCTCTCCTCATATCCCTCAAAGTTTAGGGTATATACTTCTCCATACAGTAAGTTATAAAATGTTTCTCAAGTCATGAGTAGTGCATTTACTAGTCGGCACTCAATATGAGACCACCACCACAATTCGGGGTCTCCCTTGAATTGATATGTCACAAACTCAACCCCAAACCTCTCCATTATATTCATATTATAGAGCAACTCATGACAGACAACAAGGAAAATCCTAAACATCTTCATATTCATTACCCATAAAGAATGAATGTTTCAACCTTAAGAACAAAATAAAAAACTCATGTTTGTCTCTAGCCATTACATGCCCACAGTGAGTCAGGGAAACAAACCTATTTCCAAGGACACATTTTCTATTGCTGGTGTTGTTGTTTCCATCTTTACAACTCAACTACTAACTAGATGTGAAACAGAGTGAAGAAATTCAGATACCAATTTGTATCACCTAGATAACAATTGGATTCAAGTCATAGCACGAAAGGAGTAGAAAGTAATGAGATTTTCCTAAAGTTCTATAGTCTCTCGAAGAAAAGTACAGGTGTCTCTGTATCGTTCTGCAAGACTCTACTAGACTCGTTTTGGTACAATGAGAGTCAATGAACCTAGGGCTCTGATACAAACTTTATTAGGACCCAGACCGTCGTGATTGGTACCCACACTAACCCTCCGGTGGGAGAACCATTAATACTAATCAGCTGACCCAAGAACTAAACATGTAGAGATATAAAAGCAGATTTAAATGACCAAAATAAATATGGAGTTCCCATAAAATCCAAAGGTTTAAACAAATAACTAATCAAACTAATGTGGAAGTCTTAACCCTTAGAACTTGAAAGTCATTGTACCAAAACATCTAAACTCAACAAGTCTAAGGAAATGGATACAACCCAAAACTAAGCATAAGAAACATCTAACAATTGTCTGAGTCCAAAGATAATGGAGTAAACAAAATGAAGGATTTTGTGGCATCCTGAAAGAAATGGCTGATCCTTGAAATTCGGTCTCGATCACTGATCTCCTAGCTAAGGTCTATCAATAGCCGCCCGAAGATGCCATGTACTCAACAAAGAACGAGCAAGTGCAGTATCAGTATACAACCACAGTGTACTGGTAGGATCACATAGCTATTCCAGTAAGCAATATATATATAAGCAGTCACAACATAGAAAACATGACATGTACAGAATATATATACACATTGGTTATCATTTTAGAGCAACAAACAGTCTTCCAATATCAATCACCATTAGATATGAAGGTAATCATCACAAGTAGATACACATCACAATTCAATGGTCCTCTCACGGAACCCAATTCAATGGTCTGATACACTCAAATTACACATCCCTAAAGAAATATAAGCGATCGTTATCAAGTAAAGAACCCAACTTGTAGGTTGGGGTCGATCCCACGAGGAATATGGTTTAGACTTAACTTTAACTTACGATTATATTCGTTTAGTCAACGTAATTCCAAGACAAGTAAATAAATGGGGGGGGGGGGGGGGCTTTGTGAAATAAATAATTGATTTATTGTTAAGTAACAAGTGAGCAAGATTCAAACTTTTGTTGTTATCAATGTGAGAGAGAAACTAGGGTGTATGTGTTCCCCATAAGTTATTAACTCGATAAAACTAATAATAGTAATCCCTTCCTAGTGTATCACATGCAAAGTGGTAAGTTATGTATCACTAAGTGCTTGGTCCGCCAAATAGGGAATTTCATCCCGCACCTTGATCCGGCTACGTGTGTATAATTTACTAAACTTTACCTTTACCTCGGATTAGACATCACATCAATGTATGACTTAGGTTTCACCCTCGCACCAATTGAAATCAGACTATTAGATAGTATCACACTAAATCTCTGTTGAAAATTCTTCTCTTATTAACTACCTCCTTGGTCCGGCAAGTAGCAACAAGGCGAGTTCTAATGCGTGCACTCGTGCAAAAGATTTCTAAGCGAAAGAATTACCAATACATGTATCAACACTAGTCAAGAATTACTTAGTTATTATTCATACATTGTTAATTGCTCATGGTTCCCAGAACCCTAGTTGTGGATTTAGCTACTCCTGCTTGAAAGAACACAATTCATATTTGTAGAAAAAGAATTCATGAACTTACGTATTGAGTAGAAGAAACATGTAATCTCCAATTGAAATTCAAAACAAGAATCTTTATAAACCGAGATTAGGAAATCAAATTGCTAAAGTTTGCAAATAAATTCTCAAGAAAATACCAAGAACTAAAAGTTAACAATAATGTCTAACCCCCAAAAACGAGGTTTACATGCCCTATTTATAGCAAGACATGTCCTAAAAAAAAGGAAACAAAATAAAGAAATAAACTTTTTTGGACGCGGCTTCAATCGATGATACTGACCTACGAACCGTGGATTGACCTACAGTCCGTAGGTCCCTACTGTTGCACAAGACTTAGACAATTTCTCAGAAGTTTAGAACCTTCAATTCCAAGTTGCAATAGACGGACCGTGGGTCGATCCACGGTCCGTAGGTCGATCCACGGTCTGTGGGTCCTCTTTTATGGCTCCACACTTAGAACTTTTCATGATGTACTGGAACTTCAACTTTCAGTTATCATTGACAGACGTGCAGGACAGCCCGTGGGTCGACCTACGGTCCGTCACTCGCGTCCGTAGTTCCACACTTAGTCAGACTTCCCAGATGAGCAATCCACACCTACCCACTGACAGACCGTGACTTGACCTACTATCCGTAGGTCACTTCCGTGGGTGGCCACTTCTATAGAATTTCAATTGTATCTCTCTCGACCTCGTCCAAGCCTATTTCCTACAAATTTAGCACAATAAACATTAGTTCTAATACAAAATGGACCTAGACACACACAACTTTTAAGTGAAATGTATTAAAAATACCATAAATTCACGGTATATCAACACCCTCAACTTAAATTCATTGTTTGTTCTCAAGCGACACACTAAGACTCTAAACGACACTTGTATAAAAGCAGACATTCAAACTCAAGAAATCACATGGATTTCTATCCCGACTCCCTTTTCAAGTGCAAATATTTTCTCTTAGACTCAACAAGCTAACTCATGCGAATCAAGATATGATAAAGATCGACCAATAAACACACAACATACACTTTTCACTATCAACAAGGTACCAACTCTCCGAAAATGTAACTAGTTCCCTTACTTCAAATGAAATCCTTTTTTCACACAATGAATATGATTTTGAGTACAAGGATTCATTTAACACTCACGCTCAGAAGTAACTTCAAGTATAGTTAGTGCTCAATGCCATAGGCTTGCCCTTATTTTCTCTACTTAGACTCTCTAAACTAGTTGCTAGGATCACTATAGGACTTTCTTTGCTTGTAACGTAGGCCCAGGGTCAGGTGTGGTACATTTGGGTTTTTTTTAGTGACTCTCTGCCCTCCTTGACATTACATTGGCTTTTTACCTCTTTTCGACCTATTTTTGACATCCTTCCTTTTTACCTTCTTTCCCTTGGCTCCTTCACCATGGATGTGACTATTGACTTTGTAGCTCTTACTTTTCACTTTCTTCTTTTTTTCTTTCACTTTATTTTTCAGCACTTTTATTTATCATCTTTTTGCTTCTTTGGCACAAATCACATCCTCTTTTATCTTCTATTTTTCACTTTTCAACACACAACTCTTTTCATACCCATTTTTCTTTCGGTTTCCTCTTTCATAGCCACCCTCAACTTTTGGATTTTCCATTAGTTGAGGTGCACAATATCCGATGTCGGACCAGGGCCAAGATTGAGATCACTTTTTGCATTAGCCACCCTCAACTTAGGCTTTTGGCCTAAGTCAAGGTGCACATGTCCAAGGAGGGACCGGGGCCAAAAGACTTATTTTAGGGAAGGTGAGTTAGGTATATCAAAAGAAATGGTCAATTTTAGGCTCAAATATTTGGATCAAAGGGAACAATAATTTCATTTGGTTGGATTCTTTTAGGGTTATGTGGACATATTTGAACAAGGGCCTATGATCACTTCCCACTTCTAGCTTAGATTATCTAACCAGGACCAACGGGGCAAGTTCTAGATTGGCACAAATTGTATGAATAATCAACTTTCCTCATACACTCTTGGCACATTGTTTAATTATCAGATTACCCAGTTCAAGTTTTTGCTTAAGTCATGAGAACAAATTGGTTCTTTATCATGTCATACTCCGAGCCAAGACATTCAACTCATTCTAGCCTACAGATTTTAGCAAATATCACAACTTTTGGATGTGTATCATTTTTCTTTTGTAATTATGCCATCATGCTTTATTCTTTCTCATGCTACTACACATACAATCCTAACACATGCCAGTTCAACAGAAATTAAAAACAGTCTCTTGGGGAAAAAGAACACAGCCAATAAAACCCCAAGAGAGGATTATGAGTTGGGTAACTCAGACTTCACCCTATTACTCACAATCCATTTACCCCACCCCCAACAAAATAGATTGCAATTGTCCCCAATGCACAAAAAGTAAAGAATAAAGGATCGGGTGAAGCAAACCTGTGGCGCATAGCGCCGAAGACCTATCAACAATCGAGTGGGGCTGCTTTCCCGGATCCCGCTTAATCAACACTCGAGTCATCAACAGTAGTGCCCGCATCAATAAACTCATCACCCTCAGTAGTGCTGCCATCAACTCTCACCGCACCATCAGTGGTGCTCACACTGCTAGAGGCACTAACACCAATCTCCCTAATCCTCTGCTGTCGCAACTCCTCATCAATGATGGATGCCCTCGGAGCCGCCTCAGTCTCTTGGCGCTCCCTCTTCCTAGCTCTCCCAGCCTAAGTATCATCAGAAGCATGACTGGAGCGAGGTCATAGCCCATGGTGACGGGAAGAAGCAGGTGGTGGCATCTCATTTCCAAATAGTTTATCTAACACCGTATCATCAACCGGTGCTGTGGGGGCTGACTTAGGCTCAATCTCTGGCAGAGCTAGTAGGGTATCAAGATCAACCCGGAGACTAGCTAACTCCGTCTGGAAAGTAGAGACATCTGTGGTGGGGATTGGTCGCTCCAAGACACGCAACTCAAATGCATCAAGGCACTGGTGAACGGCTTGAACCTTATGATCCATCATCTGCTCAACCTTAGTCGCAGACTCCTCAATCGCACACTACATCAAAGGTCGCACATGTTGGAGTATTGTAGCCATCTGGGCCTCCAGCTTCTGAACATGGGCTAGAGGCACAGTAACACACCCTAAAGATTGAGTGGCTCTGGAGGCGATAGGAGCCTGAATGGGAAACTAGGGAATCCTCAGTAGTCGCTAGAGGGGCAAGCGCGTCACCCTGCATCTTCTCCATATCATCAACTAAGTCTGCTCCCAATGGTAGCACCTCAATTTGCGGCTCTCTGCGTGGTGCAACCACATTAGCCTCATCTTGAATCAAGCTGATATACATGGTCTTGGTCACCTGAACCAACTTGTCACAATGCCAGACCAGTACGCCAGCATCCCTATACAGTTGAAAAATGAGGTATGGGAAGGGATCGGTGGTGGTGACTTTGAAGGCCCTCTCATAACTCTCCTCAATCAGCATGCAGGCAAAATCCATCTTGAACCCAGCAACTAAAGTTGCAACCATGGATGCACAGTCCCATGTAAACACATTGTCTACCTACGTAGGAGGCACTCGATTCCGCACCAACAACCAGAAGAATTTGGCAACAAATGTCAGGATGGCCTTCTTAATGCCCAAGTTCGGGGTGCTGACAAACTCAGCGAGATCTCTGTCTGTGGCAAGGTGACGGGCTAAACAATGCAATATAGTCTCCCTCTGCTCTGCATTCCTCTAGAATACCTCGCTCCTAACGATGTCCCAGTGATAATCAAACTCGGCCGTGTTAATGACAAGAGTATGACTTGGACCATAGAGGAATATGCGGATGGTGGTCTCGAATATATCAATAGCAAACCCACACACTAGTGTAGATGTGAGAGAGGGCTGGGCGGCGAGCTTGGGCCATCTATCAATGGAACCTCGGAGGATAGCTGCATAGGAAGCATATAACTCCGTGATGATCTCCTCGCTGAAGGACACTGGGCTATGGGCCATCCACTAGCACATGTGCCTCTGGAAGAGATCCTGGATGTCAGGCATAGTATCAAGGTTGCATGTGAGTACCCGGAGCTCCTCGGTAATCAATTGATCCATCTTCTCTTTCTCATTCAGCATCCTGGAGTCACGGTATATCTGCCACTGGCCATTCACACACCATCTGTTGGGCTCCCCAGGAACTGGTGCAGGATCGATACTCAGAGCCACTATTATGTCATCTACACTATGAGTCTTAGAGGATGAGGCATTGGCGCCATTAGAACTGGAGCCGAATGTGGAGCTGGAGCTGGAATTAAAAGCGGACTCAGAACCAGCCGGTGAACCGATTAATGTGTCCTACTCATCTAACTGGGAGGCAGTGACTACATCGGAAATCACCTATCGGGCTTGATTTCGTGTGGTGCGTGGTGCGGTAGAGGATGTCCTAGTAGTGGGTGGGACATATGCGGGGTCATTCTTTGCATCAGTATCTTCATTAAATAGCCGAAGGGTTGGTGCCATTGATTTGGACTTGCCCCTTGCGGCATAGACCGGAGCTGTCTTGGGATCCATGGTACCTGTGGAGGCTTAGTTAGTACAAAAATAAACCAAATAACACACTCGAAAAAAATTTTAGAACAAAGAAAAAACCAAAACAAAAACTAAATTTTTTTTGTACAATAGCATCAGTGGCCACCTACGATGGGTACCTATGGTCCGTAGGTCCCCTCCGTAGGTCAGAGGTCCCAAAAAGTTGGGTCTCTGATGGGAACCACGGATGTGGACAATGGTCCGTCGTTGGATCCAAACTTAATGAGATTTTTATGTGCTTAACGTCTTTGCCCGATATCAAACACCCTAATTTTGGAACCAATTTTTCAACAACGTAAACCATAAACCTAAGTCAGTTCATGCATTTCAACACATTATATGGTAGTTTGTCATCCATAAGGTTTCGATTACTCACAATTTCTTCATTTTAACATACCAAACTAGGAACCCTAAGTCGAAATGTCCATTTAGACCATATTCAATGAGTTATTTGATTAAAAAGATAGCACAATCACATTCTATCGTCCCAAGGGTGTTTCTAGCATACAAAGCATTGTTTACACACAAAATTTCAACACCCAAGGTCAAGATCCACTTCGTGACTTCAAAAAACAACTATGAATAATGAATTCAAAGCCAGGGTGAAGTCATTTACCTTACAAGTAATGGAAGTGGGTGATTGTGTGATGCAATGAACTCCTTAGACCTTTCTCAAACCTTTGACACTGAACCCGGACCTTGAACTCTTTTTCTGAAGGAGAAAATGTGATCAGTTTTGGGAGAGAGGAATGGAAATTTGGGAGAGGAGAAGATATGTATGGGAAATGGGAGTGATTTGGGGATATAATGAGGGAATTTTGGGATTTGGAGGGATTAGAAATAGTTAGGAGGGAATATGGGATGTGGGGGATGAATTTAAAAATGAAGAGTTTTCATTAGAAGGGTCCGGGTCGGGTCACCAGAAACCCTAAACTGGACCCACGAAACCCCGTTCATGGGAAGTGGGTCGACCTTCGGTCACTCAACACTTAGACAAAATTAGGATACCTACCTAGGGTCTACAGACTCCATTCATGGTCCGTGGATAGAACCACAGACCGTCGATGGGGTCCATTGACCTCTGCAACATACATTTTCTGTAGATTTGGTTCTTCATCCCTGCACATGTAGCAACCGTTAGGACTTTCTTTTAACATTTTCTGGACACTTTTTAGACATGGACCCTGTGCTATAGCTATCCAACACTAATACAAAAAAATAAAACACCTATCTAAAGGATTACAGAAATTCAAATAAAAAAAGAAAACTCCTAAATCGAAAAGAAAAACCTATAGTTGGAAAGATGGTACATCTTGGGTTGTCTCCCAAGCAGCGCTAGATTTAACATCGTGGCACGACGCAGGTCCCTTGATTACTAAGACTTCCTAAAAATAATAGGCCTCAACCACTTCTTGCACATTCTCTTCTTTTCCTAGGTAGACCTTGATCCTTTACCTGTTCACTTGAACCTTGTTCCCTCATTGTTCTCGAGCTCGACCGCTCCATGAGGGAACACTTGAGTAACTATGAATGGCACGGTCTACTTGGACTTGAGCTTGCCAGGAATTAAGCGCAACCTTGTGTTAATAGAAGAACTGGATAACCCACGGCAACTTAACGCTTTTCAATCTTTTGATCATGATACTTTTAAATCTTCTCCTTGTACAAGGCTGAACTTTCATAAGCTCTTAGGCAAAATTCATCAAGCTCATTAATGTCATTTACTCTCTGACTCGATGTGGCGCCCCAATCCAAATTCAACTTCCTTAGCGCCCACATAGCCTTGTGCTTTAGCTCTACCGGCAAATCGTAAGACTTCCCATATACAAGTTGGTAGGGGACATACCTATGGGAGTCTTGAATGCGGTGTGATAGTCCCACAGAGCATCATCAAGCCTCGTTGACCAATCGGTTCTATTTGCATTCACAGTCTTAGCAAGGATTTGTTTTATTTCACTATTGGACACTTCAACTTGCCCACTAGACTGCGGATGGTAAGGAGTGGCTACATTGTGGAGAACTCCATATTTCTCAAGCAACGCTTTGAACAACTTATTACAGAAGTGAGAACCTCCATCGCTTATAATCGCCCTAGGTGTACCAAATCTGGAGAAGATATTCTTTTTCAGGAATGCGGTACACTTTTACCTTCATTGTTTGAAAGCGCAATTGTTTCCACCCATTTTGACACATAATCAACCGCAACAAGAATATACTTCATCCCATGTGAACTCACAAATGGACCTATAAAATCAATGCCCCAAACATCAAACAACTCAATCACAAATATCGGATCCATAGGTAGCTCTTGCCTCTTTGAAATTCCTCCTTCTCTTTGGCAACGATCACAAGACTTGGTGAAATCATGAGCATATTGGTGGATGGTAAGCCAGTAATATCCAGACTGCAAAATCTTATGCGCAGTCCGAATACCTCTATGATGCCCACCAACAGGTGAAGAATGAAACGCCTCAAGTATACTCATCATCTCAACCTCAGGCACACAACGACGAATAATCCCATCAGCACAAATACGAAACAAATAAGGCTCATCCCAAACGAACTTCTTCACATAATGCATAAACTTTTTCCTTTGGTGAAAAGACAAATCTGATGGAACGAGATCACTTGCCTAGTAGTTTGCAAAGTCTGTGAACCAAGGAATATGATCATGAGAAGCCGCCAATACATGTTCATTTGGAAACACATCATTAATTTCAGCACCATCTCCTAGCTTGAGCATAGCTTCCTCCTCTAATCTAGACAAATTAGGTGCAACTTGATTTTTGTCCCTTTTATGTCTTTTACCTCAAAATCAAACTCTTGCAGCAACAATACCCATCTAATCAACCTCGGTTTTACATCCTTCTTAGCCATCAAATAACTCAATGCAGAATGGTCAGTATGCACTATGGCCTTAGTACCAAGCAAGTAGGATCAAAATTTCTCGAATGCGAAAACCACAACAAGGAGTTCCTATTCAGTCATTGTATAATGCTTTTGAGCCACATTTAGAGCTTTGATGGCATAGTAAATAGAATGAAGAATCTTCTCTCGCTTCTGTCCCAATACAACACCAAGCGCCACTCCACTCGTATCACACATCACTTCAAACGGTTGTACCCAATCCGGTGAAATAATGATAGGTGCGAAAACTAGCTTTTCCTTCAACTCTCCAAATGCTCTCAAACAACCATCATCTAAATCAAACTTACACTCCTTTTCAAGCAATTTGCACAATGGGTGTGCAATTTTGGTGAAATCCCTGATAACCCTCCCATAAAAGTCTGCATGCCCAAGAAAACTTCTAACACCTTTAACAGAGATAGGTGGTGGATGCTTTTCTATTACCTCAACTTTCGCTCTATCAACCTCAATACCCTTCTCAAAAATCTGATGACCCAGAACGATCCCCTCTTTCACCATGAAGTGGCACATTTCCCAATTGAGCACAAGATTGCACTCTTCACACCATTTTAGTACCTCGGCCAAATGATTCAAGCAACCATCAAATGAGCCACCTACCACAGAGAAATCATCCATTAATACCTCAATAATGTCCTCCACCATATCCAAAAAGATCAACATCTTGCAACGCTGGAAAGTCGCTAGAGCATTACACAACCCAAATGGCATTTGTTTGAAGGCGAAAGTCCCATAAGGGCAAGTGAATGTCGCCTTCTCTTGGTCTTCCGGAGCTATGGAGATCCTATTGTAGCCCGAATAACCATCAAGAAAGCAATACCAACCCTTACCAGCAAGGCGGTCCAATATCTAATCCATGAACGACATATGGAAGTGGTCATTTTCTGTCCAAGCATTCAATTTCCAATAGTCTATGCATACTCTCCATCCAATAATGGGCCGCATCGGAACAAGCTCATTTTTCGTATTAGGTACCACAGTAATCCCACCTTTCTTGGGCACACACTGAACAAGAGAAACCCAACTACTATCTGCAATGGGATAAATAACTCCAGCATCCAACCACTTGATGATTTCCTTCTTCACTACCTCTTGCATAGGTGGATTTAATCTCCTTTGGTGCTCAATACTAGGCTTGTGATCCGGCATGAATTGGATTTTCTGAGAACAAATGCCAGGAGGAATCCCAATAATGTCCGCAAAGTCCACCTAATAGCCCGCTTGAACCTCTTCAACACAGAAACCAAAGCCTCAACTTTTTCCGCATTCAAATCGGCCGCATTGATGACCGGTAAAGTACCATCTCTCCCCAAGAATATATACCTCAAATATGATGGTAGAGCCTTAAGCTCCAATTTTGGAGACTCTTCAATATACGGTTTTGTGGGTGGAGAGTCACGATTCTTCATGTCAACTCCAATCTCTTCGGTTTGGAAAGGAATTTGAACCTATCAAGTGCGGCAACTAACTCATCATAGTCTTCAATACTGTCACCCTCAAAATTCATCATCACAGCTGCAAGTGCATCAACACCCAACCGCTCTTTAATAGACTTATCAGAACCTAGCTCCACAATATGATTCACCACTGACACTAACTTGAGATCACTTTCCTGCTTCATGGACCTACAGATATTAAAAGTTACCTCTTCACTATTTAATCAAAAATTCATCTGCCCTTTCTCTATATCGACCAAGGCGTGCCCAGTAGCA
This sequence comes from Solanum stenotomum, assembly GCF_019186545.1. NCBI lineage: Eukaryota > Viridiplantae > Streptophyta > Magnoliopsida > Solanales > Solanaceae > Solanum > Solanum stenotomum. Next base: position 32,883,196 of record NC_064285.1, on the reverse strand, counting down.
ATGAATAGTCTCCCTAGGATGATGGGAACCTCAAAATCAACCTCACAATCAAGTATCAGAAAATTCGCCACAAAAATAAAAGACTCCACTTTCACAAGCACATCTTGGAGCACACCAATGGGCCTCTTCACAGTTCTATCAGCCATGAGAAAACACATTGCAGATGGTATGGAGCCCCTAAACCCAACTTTTTGTAAATAGACAATGTCATCAGATTAATGCTAGCACCCAAATCACACAACGCCTTAGCAAAATGCAATAACCCGATGGTACATGGAATAGTGAAGGCACCAGGATCCTCCTTCTTCTTCACAAGTGACCTCGTAGCAATAGCACTACAATGTTGCAACCTATCATCATCTTCAAAGCTCATGGCCCTCTTCTTCGTCGCCAAATCTTTCATTAATTTTTCATACCCAGGCATTTTCTCCAAAGCTTCTATCAATGGAACATTGATGGAAAGTTGTTTCAATATAGTATTAAACCTGCGGTATTTCCCTTCTTTATTCTTCTTGACCAACCTCTGTGGGAATGAAGGTGGAGGTCTAGGCATGGGGACAACTTTTTGGGTTATCTCCGCTTCCTTCTCTCTAGCATTCCTGGACGCTTCAGTAACCTCAATCTCATCATCATCTTTCTCAACTACAATTTCAACCTTAGACGGCTTAGGTGGATCAATGGTCTTCTTACCCCCTCGAGTAGAGACTTCCATACAATGCCCATCATTCTTTGGATTCTGGATGGTGTTGCTAGGAAGTGTGCCAGGCTAACTTGGGTTTACTGTAGTGGACAACTCATTCATGTGCTCCTCAAGTTGCTCGATCGACACTGCATGGGCATCAAATTTTTGACCAATACCAAACAAGTCATTCCGCATCTCCTTCACATTCACATCAGTCGAATCAAACCTCTTCATCATCTTCTACATCATATCCTTAATCCGTGACATACTACCCCTAGCTTCCCTATAGCCAGATTCCCAATTTTGTGGAGGAACATAATGCCCAACTCTATCGTTCTTGTTGCCATAGTTGTTTTAGTTGTAGTTGTTGTCGCGATTATAATTCTCATCCCTGACATATTGACCCTCTCGATTGAAGTTTCCATAGTTCCGACCTTGGTTTCCTTTCCCTTGGCGCCAATTATCCGAGTTGGAACCTTGGGCGTAGGCTCAGAAACCCACTGTCTGATCATTCACCAAGTAAGCATCCTCCTCATAGTAACATTCCTCCTCTGGTGGTGGTGGAGTAGGGCGGGGTCGATCCCACGAGAAATATGGTTTAGACTTAACTTTAACTTACGATTATATTTGTTTAGTCAACATATTTCTGAGAGAAGTAAGTAAAGGAGGGGGGGGGGGGTTGTGAAACAAATAACTGTTTGATTGTTAAGTAACAAGGGAGCAAGATTCAAACTTTTGTTGTTATCAATGAGAGAGAGAAACTACGGTGTATGTGTTCTCCATTAGCTATTAACTCGGTAATCCTAATAATAGTAATCCCTTCCCACTTTATCACATGCAAAGTGGTAAGTTATGTATCCCTAAGTGCTTGGTCTACCAAATAGGGAATTTCACCCCGCACCTTGGTCCGGCTACGTGTATATAATTTACTAACCCTTAGCTTTACCTCGGATTAGACATCACATCAATGTATGGCTTAGTGTTCACCCTCGCACTAATTGACATTAGACTATTAGATAGTATCACACTAAATCTCCATTGATAATTCTTTTCTTATTAACTACCTCTGTGGTCCGGCAAGTAGCAACAAGGCGAGTTCTAACGCGTGCACTCGTTAAAAAGATTTCTAAGCGAAAGAATTACCAATACATGTTAATATTCATACATTGTTAATTGCTCATGGTTCCCAGAACCCTAGTTGTCGATTTAGCTACTCATGCTTGAAACAACACAATTCATATTTGTAGGAGATGAATTCATGAACTTACGTATTTAGTAGAAGAAACTCGTAATCTCCAATTGAATTCAAAGAAAAAATATTTATAAACTGAGATTAGGAAATAAAATTGCTAAATTTGCAAGTTAATTCCCAAGAAAATACCAAGAACTAAAAGTTAACAATAATGTCTAACCCCAAAAACGAGGTTTACATGCCCTATTTATAGAAAAAAAATCTTAAACAAAAGGGAAACGAATTAAGAAAATAAACTTTTCTGGACGCGGCTTCAATCGATGATACTCACCTACGGACCATGAACTGACCTACGGTCCATAGGTCCCTTCCGTTGCTCAAGACTTAGACAATTTCTTAGAAGTTTGGAACCTTCAACTCCAAGTTGCAATCCACGGATGTGCAGTACGGACCATTGGTCAATCCACGGTCCATGGGTCCTCTTCCGTGGCTCCACACTTAGTTTTTTTCGTCAGGTACTGGAACTTCAACTCTCAGTGATCATTACGGACGTGTAGGATGGCCCGTGGGTCAACCTACGGTCCATCACTCACCTCCGTAGTTCCACACTTAGTCAGACTTCCCAGATGAGCAATCCATGCCTACCTACTGACGGATTGTAACTGGACCTACGGTCCGTAGGTCACTTTCGTGGGTGGCCTTTTCTGCAGAATTTCAATTGTATCTCTCTCGACCTCGTCCAAGCCTATTTCCTGAAAATTTAGCACAATAAACATTAGTTCTAATACAAAATATCCCTAGATACACACAATTCTGAAGTGAAATGTATTAAAAATATTGTAAACTCACGATATATCATGGTCCTCTCATGGAACCTATACGCAAACTGTTAGCGTACCGAAACGTGGTACCCGATCCCAATTAGTGTGCTGGACGTGACACCTGATCCCATACATGAGCCAGAATGTGGCACCCCATCCAAGTTAGTGTGTCAGAAAGTGACACTCGATCCAATCATCATACCATAAGCACAAACAAAATGCACATTCTCATAATCATAAAATCAAGTGTTGATTCATGGCATACAATCATTCATTCATACTCATTTACATCAGGTTTGATCAATAGTGCTACATTCACATACATGCATACACTACAATGTAGCAAATACCCACATAAATCACACAAACATGAAATCAAACCATCACATACCTCGAACGCAAGTTTGAAACCACCTAAGAAACTTGAATCTTCCCTTTCCAGATTCTCTCCGCTTGTTCATGATCTAAAAACAAAAATTTCATGCAAGAATCAATAAACTAGGCCTAATTACCCAACTTATAATCAACATTATCAACCCTAGGCCAAACCCAAAATACCAATACCCAATTTAGGGTTTTTTCCACCATTAATTGCAGGTCAAAACCTTCCCCCAATAATAATTACCTAAGAATCTAAGTTTTGTGGACCCAAAAATGGATTACGGGAGTACAAATCTTAACTTTAGCGCTAGAAAAAGTGGAAAACCTTCGAGAAATAGCCCTGGGTCGTTTCTTAGCTCTCAAGAATGAACTTTTGCTGAAAATAACATTTTGGAGGGGTTTTACCTTATTTAAGTCGCGACTGTTCCGCTATAGAAGGACCCATCCCACTACAGTGACCCCGCTACAATGGGATCCATCCCACTACAGCAGCCTACACAGAGACATAATGTTGGAATTTTAGTTCCAAGCCCCCATTTCACAACACACCTTCAACCCTTGACATTCAAAAACTACCCTCTCATGCTAAGATCAGTTTCGAGAGTTCTACTCGCCCGAATTTCATTCCTGAAAGTCATACAGTTTCCTTAACGTCTTGAATATCTACTCATGTCATCAAATCATTATTAAATCTCTCATGCAATACCATATTTCCCTAGACCTTACTGACTCAGATTTGATCCAAATCTGACTAGGCTAGGAATTCCCAAGTTACTACTCAAAAGTTTTCTTGCCCCAATTCTTTCCCCATTGGATTTTCTATAATGACGGGAACATGTCGTTACAAGTAGCCTGAAAGAAATATATGACCACCTGAAGATGGTCATACATCCAAAGGCATGATATGATTGGATGCATCTAAGGCTACAAGACTTTAAGTCTTGAGTATAATTTTACCATGTTCAAAATCACTTCTCAGTTGAAACTATGTGGAGAAACGGTTAGTGAGATTGATATGATAGAAAGGATTTTCTCCTTTTTTCATGCCTCAAATGTTCTCCTGGAGCAACAATATTGAGAGAAAGGTTTCAAAAAGTATTCTAAACTAATTTCTCATCTCCTCATGGCTGAGCAAAATAATGATTTATTAATGAAAAATCATGAGAATCAGCTTAATGTGTCTGAACCACTTTCTGATGTGAATGAGGCGTACACCCACCATGTTAGGCGTGAAAAAGGTCGCGGACCTGATCGTGGTGGTGGATGTGGATGTTGGTCGTAATTATGGTCAAGAACGAAATTATTTTCCTGGTGTTCATCATTCATCAAATAAAAACCACCATCAAAAGTAAAAAAGAAAGGATGAGAAACGTGAAGCAATTAGGGTAGGTTGTTTTCGATGTGGTGGAAAAGGTCATTGTGCACGTGATTATCGTACTGCCAATCACTTGGTTGAACTTTACCAAGATTTGCTAAACAAGAAACAGAAAAATCCTAAAGCGAATTTTGTCTCTAAAAATCAAGGTTTCATCACACACTTGGATGTTGCAGATTTCTTCGCATATCCTTAAGGAAAGATAGATCACTTGATTGGTGATGGTTCTGTGGCCATGGAGGAGTGAACATCTTGTTTGTCTTTTTTTAGTAGTTATTAAATAAATCATGTAAAGATAGTTGTTTACATGAGTGTTAGTTTTTCTTTTTTTAGTTTGTGTTAATTAGTTTTGTAATTCATTATTGAATTGAACTTGAATTTGATTTTAACATAGTTAAATAATGTTTTTTATATTTTATTTGCTTGATAAAAAGAAAAGAAAAAAACTGCATCTTATTAAAGTCATTGATAAATGTACATTTTATTTGTATTTTAATCTCAGATATTTGAGCTGATTTTTATATTTGGAAAAGTTTTCGAGAAATACTTTTTAGTCAAACACTAAACCTTATTATGTGTTTATAATAAACTAAGACTTAAATTGGTCTAGTGAATAAATAATACAATTACTATTCGTTTGTATTCTAATAGGTTTTGTATTTTTTTATTGTATGATGGTTGAATTTTTAATATATTGACTGTATTAAGTATAACAAAAATAGTGTACTGAAAAGCTATTGAATATCTATTTAATTATTGTACACTAGTTAATGCGTTTTTTTACTTGTAAAAATGTCAAGTAACACAACTTATTCATATACGCACGAAAAAATAAAATAAAAAATATACATTGTTATAATATGTGCATGTGTTTATTACTTTATTAATTACGTTGTAGAAGATGTTTATTAGTTTATTATACTATCTAACTTTTACTTTGTAATAAAGGCTTAATAGATATTTATTTCATTTTATTTGAAGATATGGACAATTCTCAAAGCATATTATCTAATTATGAAGACATTTGCTTGATTGTTTCTGGTACAACACATACGATATTCAAAAATGAGAAATATTTTTCTCATTTCAGTATGAGCAAAATAAATGTTACTATAATTTTTGGTAGTACTAATACAATTGAGGGCTTTGGAAGAACCATAATAATTTTACCTAAGGGAACTAAACTCATCATAAATAATGTTATGTTTTCTCCCAAGTCTTGGAGAAACTTGTTGAGTTTTAAAGATATCCGTAAAAATGGTTGTCATATCTAATCAATGGATGAAATAAATCTTGAATATCTTGATATCACCAAAAATGTTTCTCGGCCGACATGTGTTATAGAAAGTTTTTTGCTTTATCTTCTGGCTTGTATTGGATAAGAATTATTCCAATTCAGGCACATTCTATAGTAAATCAAATGTTTCTTGATTTCAATACTTTTGTACTTTGGCGTGATTGTCTGGAACATCCTGGGTCTATAATGATGAGATGAATTATAGAAAATTCAAATGAGCATCCATTAAAGGAGCTAAAAATTCTTTTAAATGGTGAATTTTGTTGTATTGCTTGTTATCAAGGCAAGTTAATTGTGAGAGCATCACCAATGAAAGTTGAGATTGTGTCCCCTGCGTTCTTGGAACATATACATGAGAATATTTGTGGACCTATTAACCCACTTAGTGTATCGTTTAGATACTTTATGGTCATAATAGATGCTTCTTCTAGATGGTCTCATGTGTACCTATTGTCATCTGGTAACTTGGCATTTGAAAATTTGCTGGCACAAATAATAAGATTAAGGGCATAATTTTCTGATAATCAGATTATGTCTATTCGCTTTGATAAAGCTGCAAAGTTTTCGTCCCAATCATTTAATGATTATTGCCCATCAATTGGGATAAAAGTTGAGCACCCTGTTGCTCATGTTCATACTCAGAATGGCCTTGCTGAGTCATTAATTAAATGTCTATAGTTGATACAAAGATCATCGCTTCTGCAAACTAGGCTGTCCACTTTTATAAGGGGTCATGCAATTTTGCATGCTAGAACACTTATTCGTCTCAGACCGATGAATTGTCATAAATTTTCTCCATTGCAATTGGTTATGGGTTAAGAACCAAATATATCCCATTTAAGAATTTTTGAATGTGTTCTACATGTGCTTGTGGCACCACCAAACCTCACTAAGATGGACCCTCAAAGAAGGTTAGGAATATATGTTAGGTTTGAATTGCCCTCCATTATTCCCTATCTTGAACTATTAACTGGAGACATGTTTTACTGTTCGATTTGCAGATTATTGATTAGATGAGACAATTTTCCAAAAATTAGGGGGGCGGGGGGGAATAGTGACATAAAAAGAGAAATTTTGTGGAAAAATTTATTATTGTCTCATCTTGATCCACGTTCTTCTATTTATGAGCAAGAATTACAAAAGATCATTCACATGCAGAAAATTGTAAATCAAATGTCAGACGCATTTACAGATTTGAAAAGGATTACTAAATCACATATTCCTACAAAGAATGTCCCAATTCAAACTGATGTCCCTATAGGACCATCCACTAATGTCATGGCTAATGAGTCAAAAGCACAATCAAAGTGTGGTAGACCATTGGGTTCTAAGGATCAAATACCTAGAAAAAGGAAAAATTGAAGGCCAAGATGACACTATAAAAGAATCATATATGGAAGTTCAAAATTTGAATAATTCTAGTATTCATGAAGAAATCGATGAGCTTGAGACTCAAGAAAATAATGAACTACTCCGAAATTAAAGAGATATTGAAATTAATCGGAATAGAATATAGTGGTTGATTATGTCTTTGCATATAATGTTTCAAAAAAATTATGCAAGATAGTGAGGAACTTGAACCTTTATATGTTGTAGAATGTCGACAAAAAATGATTGAACAAAATGGCAAGAAGCAATTCAATCAGAATTGAATTCACTTGTCAAATGTGACGTTTTTGGACCTATAGTTCAAACACCTAATGGTATTAAGCCTATTGGCTATAAATGATTATAAATGAGAAAAATGAAATACAAAGGTATAAAGCACGCCTTGTTGCACAAGAATTTTCACAAAAGTCTGGTGTCAATTATGAAGAGACATACTCACCCGTTATGGATGCAATAACATTACATTATCTCATTAATTTCACAGTCCATAAGAGACTTGAAACACATTTGATGAATATGGTTACAACCTATCTTTATAGATCACTTGATAATGAGATATACATGAAATTGTTTGAAGGATTTACGATGCCTAAAGCATGTGGTTTAAAATCTTAGGAAATGTATTCAATTAAATTGTAAAGATCGTTGTATGGTTTGACGCATGTGGTACAACCGTCTTAGTGAGTATTTATTTAAGGAAGGTTATACAAATAATGCAATTTACCCATGTATTTTCGTAAAGAAAACAACATCAGAATTTCTTGTACTTCCTGTTTATGTTAATGACATAAACCTTATTGGAACTATCGGCTTCAGTGGGAATTGATTATTTAAAGAATGAATTCGAGATGAAAGATCTTGGTAGGATAAAATTATGTCTTGGTTTGCAAATTGAGAATTTGACAAACAATTTTTTTGTTCATCAATCTGCCTACACAGAAAAAGTGTTGAAAAGATTTGTATGATTATATGTCATAGTGACATTTGATATATTCAGATACTGCATCATCCTCTTTTTATTGATGTCATATTGTGCACATGAGATTGAGTATGAGTAAAGGTCTAACACGTGGATATCATCCGTGTTGAGATCAAGTTATGGTTATAATTTGGTCACGTGGAGATCGTCCATGCGAGTGATTGCTTATGATTATAAGTTGGGCACGTAGAGATAGTCCGTGTTGGGATTGTTTGATTTTATGATAGTGCATTGAGATCGTCTGTGTCGGTATATGGACTTCGCGAGTCCCTCATGGGTCATGAACTCTCGATGTATTTCCGAGGAGTATCATATATATACGGTTGAGTGAGTACTTGACATCTGCGGCATTTCATTTCATGGTGTCACATTGCATTGCATCTCATGACATCCTTCATTCTTGTTGATTATGTGTTTATTTAGTGGTTGGACATTACGTAAAATTTGATTGTCCCTATTGATGAAAACTTTGTTGATAAATATATTGTGGACTTGTAAAATTTAAGGATTATTTTCTTATATACTCCTGTCACTATTTCTTCGTTGTCGGTCTATGAGATATACTGGGTACACGTGATTTCATACTCATACTACACTTGTTGCACTCTTTTGTGGTGCAGATTGTAGTTCGAATTTGAGCGCATTTCTTGGAGCTTGAGTCTGAGTTTGGATTATCTTGAGTTGTGGTGAGATTCTTGGATATTCTACGACTATCTATTTATTAGGTTGTGTTGGTATTATGATAGGATATTTCTTATGTATAGACTTGTTAATTAATTAGAGACTTATATTGACTTTAGAAGCTCTTGTACTTATGACACTAAATCCCGGGGTGGTATTTCCGTTTTTCCGCATTTTATTGTAAAAGACTTAGTGTCTGGATATTATTTTTTCTCTTATATTTCTATACTAAATATTGAATTGAATTGGTAAAAGTATTGTGGTGGCTTACGTTAGGAACATAGGTGCCATCACGACTTGTGATTTTGGGTCGTGACACAAAATTACCCTCCATCCACCTATCAACCCTAAAATACCCCTGGCGTCCACCTTTCGGTGAAGCAAGGAACAACCTCATGAAAAGGGATTTCAAACACAAAAACAAGGTAAGTTTATGTTACACTAGCTACTAGCCAACTTTATTTTTTTTGTATTTTATGTATTTTTACAACTTTACTTTTTAAATGAAAGGATATTGGAATGTCAAAAGAAGAATCCTCCCAAAAATAAAAAATTGAATCTTCAATCTTGGAGGAAAAGCTCGGAACAAAGGGCCAAATAAGAAAATTCACACTAAAGGAAAAATACAAGCAAAAATATTTTTTGAACAACCTAAATTGGTGTTGGCATCACAAGGTTCAACAAATTGTGAGAGGTCTAGTTGGAAATGACGACAGAGCTAGTAATGGTGCAAACGGTGGCAACAACGAAGGAGGGAGAGGCAGCGGAGACTATAATTTAGTTTTGTTAGTTGAAACTATTTGTGCCCTAAGTGTTTGATGATTTCTTGAAAGAAATCAGTTTGAGTTTTGTTCTATCAGTAAGATTTGGGTTTTCTGGAAACAAGATTTTAATTGGTCTATTTTTACTAGATTAGAGTAATTATGTTTGTTCGGATGGTTGTTACTATTGTTTCATAAAGAAAAATATTGTGTCGTATTGCACTTTTTTAGGAGAAAATAAGGTTTGATATACCCTCAACTTTGTCATTTTAGAGTTGATATACTCCTCGTTATTAAAGTGGCTTATATATACCCATACTATTATACAAATGCTCACATATACCATTTTCCTCTAATGAAAGTGAAAAATAAAAAAATTTAGATTAATTTTCAAAAAAAATCCATGTAGGAATATATTTGATTCTTCTCACACATATGTTATATGACTCCTTTGATTCAATGATGATTTGAATTTATTATTTTGATGGTCAAAGTTATTTTCCACTAATTTTTTTGTAAAATTAATTATAGATGCCCTAGAGTTTTTTTACGCAAATACAAAAACTAGATTAAAACCACATTACTTCTCAACTATTATTCTTGAGTTTTCTTTACTTTTTGTTTTCTTTACTTTGAGAGTATCCGTAAAAATGATCGATGAGAAGAAGAAAAGATCAGTGTTTAGTAATGTTAGCTTATGAATTGAACCTTCTAAAGGTGAAGCTAACTGTTACACCATTTATAAACCACAAGCGGTTAGTACAAATCCTGCACAAGAACCAATTAGTGATCGTCTTAACCGTAAATACAAGGCGATGCTACATGGATGGCTAGCTGAAAAGAGACAACGTGAAACGGGAGTCCGAAACCAAAAGGTCAACAAATTTTTTTGAAAATTCCAAAAGGGCAACTCAATTAATTATGAAACCAAAAGGGTAACAATTTTTAACACCGTTTAAATTAGGTTTTCTAAAACGAGGCTCAAAGTCCACTGAGCCTTGTAAGGCTCAGCCGCCAATGAGCCTTGCAGGGTTGTTCGTTTTTGTAAAAAAAAAAATATTCTCGTTTTATTTTTTTGTTTGATGAAAGTCTAATAAAAATAATAATAATACATAGTTGTTGATATGATGCATAAAGATACACACGTTTCTATCTTGACGGACATATATATGTGAATCTGTAGTATGGTTTCTTTCAATGAAGATAGAGACAAGTAGACAACTGTTGTTACCCTTTTTTTCTTTTTATGTTATATTATATATTAAATTAAAATCTGTAAGATTTAGTCCAACTAAGAAAAAAATAATAATATTAAAAGAGGTTCAAATTTATTCTGCTCTAATAGTAGAATTTCATGGGGATAAAAGAATTTCATAGAAATAGTGTTATTCCCACCAATCACTTTTCGGTCATATCTTTGAAAAATAATTACTATTTCTAAATTTTAAATTTAACATGTAAAGTCTTATGATATTACTTTATTTATAAAATTATAAGACGGTAAATTATAAAATTATAAGACGGTAAATTTTAAATTTTACATGTAAAGTTGTCCTTTTTGCTCCAGAATCGTTTATTATGCAAGTCAACATATAGTGATTCTTATTCTTAATTATATTCTTTCTTCAAGACCATGTCAAAGCCCATGAATACGTGTTGAATCGTTCAAAAGTACATTTTTTTCACGGCAATTAGTTTAGATAATTTGATATTATTTAGTACAACATATAAGGGAACATGATAGAAAATATAGAAGACAACACTTCTAGAGATTTCAAATAGAAAATATAAAGGACAACATTTCTACGATTTTCAGTTGCTTGTAGTTCATAATTAACTAAGTTAAATCTTCAATGAAATGACTTCAAATTTCATCAGCAAATCACTTTAAATATATCATAAAAATCAAGTTTGAAGTTAAAACTTTCTCCTTCAAATTTGAAATCCTTTAACTTGATTGTTATCTCCAAGAACATGACATTACATCATGATGTTGTAGAATTAACTAACACTCAAGTTCTTCTGCCTGTGAATGTAAGCAAAGTAAAGTTACACTCGAGTTCTTTTGCTTGTGAATGTAAGAAAAGTAAACTTACACTCGAGTTCTTCAGCCTGTGAATGTAAGCAAAGTAAACTTATAACAAAAGGCATTCTAGCTTCTTCGCCTTGTAAAAAAAAAGAGATAACATGATTGTATCCATCCAAATTAATTTGGTGGAATCTTATTTCAAGAAGGTACTTTCCATTCTTACTATTGCTACTAAAATTTGGATAGTATCTAACATTTTTTTTAATGTAGATTTCATGTTGAAAATGATGTGTTAGCAAAACCATTGTGAATATATGATAACTCTACAAGAGTTGGTATATATAGAGAAAATAATAAGCTTACCACTTTGTTAGTTTATAACTTTTGTAAATTTTTGAGAAATATAAAAATTACTCAAATAAGTTAGGAAGTATTTGATGAACAAGGTTAAACCTAACTTAAATTTTTATTGAAATAATTAAAACAATAGAAGTATGTTTTCCCTTAGTTTTTTTTTCTTAAAAACGATTTTTTAAGTCAATTCAAATGCCTATTATTTTTTTAAAAAAAAAAAATTCACGTAACACTTTTTGTGTTGAATCAATTCAACACTTAAAAAATTTAACACGCAAACTCTTTATCTATATTGAAAAACCTTGCAGTGTTGATTTGAATCAACACTGCAAAATTTTATTTTCAAGTAAAGCAAAAGCAATTGTCATGTCACTTCAGTCTTGATGAGAGGCACATGGTATGTTAGATGTTGTTCCTTGAAATGCGCATAGGCATAGGCCATTGTGCCATAATTTTTGGATTGACACTTATTATAAATATACGTTTTCATGCATATTTTGAAAACATATTTTTTCAACAATGCAAAAAAAAAAAATGAAATTACAAAGTTGGTTTGATAGTACTAAAAAAATAATAATAGTATCTCAAAAGATCGTAGAAAAGTATTTGGGTGCTACACCGATTTGTCGGGAAGAAAATGGTATGGGAAAATTCATCCATTAGAAAATAAACCAATCAATATTTATTATGATTTACAAGTTGCAGGACACATTATTGAGGGAGAACCACATTCTTCTAAAATGGATGATTTTATTATTTGGGGCGAAACGCTCGAGTGACTTGGTTTATATTCGAAGAGGTGTGATTACAAAGTTTTATGTCGTTGGCATGGTTTGCTAATTTCACAAGCATTGTCGGCTACTTATCAAACATGCAAGTTTAGAGAAGAAGCAGTCGTTATTGAATATTTGTCCAAGGAAATCAATGAAATGAAAAATGCTTTAGAGATATTTCATTCATTAGACGATCATAACTATAAGGGAGCAAATGAAGAAGAACATTGGAATCTACTAGAAGATGAAAATTTACATAGAGATTCTACATATTCCGTTTATCCAATTGTTAACAAATGGACTGGTTTACAAAAAATTTTACCAGAAACACTGAATTTTGGTGTGCCGTATTGTTGTATAAATCAGTTATCCTTAATTGAGCAAAGAAAAAATACGAGTCCAAATTGATATATAAATGATGAAGTTGATGTTGTACCAAATATTGATGAAGAATTAAAATATGTAACATTATATAAACTATGATTATCGTATCACTTAATTATTATATTCGATTATTTGTATCTTTTATTGTAAAGTGTATTATGTTTTTATTACTATTTCGATATTGACAAATTGATTTTATAATATTAAAAATTTAACTATATGCTTAAAATAAATGGAACTTAATTTTGGTACTCATAAACATGAATATTAAAAGTTAAATACTTATATTAAAAAGGATATCTACGAGGACAACGAGCCTTGGTGTGTCACATTTCCTTGCATATACTACACTTTCTTGACATGATACCAACCCAATCGATATCTTATTGGTTGCATATCAGATTAGTATATTTAAAAATAATGTCTGGTAAGCCAAGTCGTTAAGTATTATTATCCGCCTGATCCGTATATGTTTTGTATATCATGTAGACACACTTTTCATACAATATTAATACACAATATATACATTTTTGCCACTATCAAGTATCAAACATAGTCACTTTTCACACCCATTTTTCTGTGTAATTCGGCTCAATACATGTATTATCAATGTATATTCAGTGTATAATGCATACGCATTAATTTTACACATATGATACAACTATTGTACACTAATTACACAATGTATAAAAGAAGAAAAAGAATTGAAGAACCGACAAACTTGGTCACAAGAAATACTTCTCTTGAAGTATTCCAAGAATAACGCAAAATCATCTCTAAAATGGACAACAAGTGGAGAAGGTATCAACCACTATCGTACTTTGGATGAGCATTATCGAGAGAAGATAAATATTTTATCATTGAAAAAGGAGGAGAGCCTTGGGAAAAAGAGTGAGGAGAAAGAAGCTAGCATGTTGGTATTTTCTACAACGAAATAGAAAAAGAAAAAAAAAGTGTGCGGTGATGATCGTCAATGGGTGAAAAAAGTGAGAATATAAAAAGAGAAAAGAAATTCATCAAAAAGAAGAAAGCAGGAGCGGGATACTAGAATTTGACTTTACGATTTGAGTGTAAAGTGTCTTTCAGATCAAATGCTACAAAATTTGACAATAAAAATGTTTGGCAGTCACACTGCGTTGTTTTACCGAGAAAATTGCCCAATGCCCCAATGCCGCCCCCCCCCCCNCCCCCCCCCCCCCCACCCAAACCTATTATCATGTTTCATCTATATATTTTATCTCTATGGGTGGGAGGGAGTGGGAGGGAAGCATAGAAAGTGTATTTCACTCTTTTAAGTAGAGTAAGAAACAACAAATATATCAAAAATTAATTTTATAATATATTCTTTATTGAATATTATTTCTTACATTTTTTTCCTTTTTATTTTTGTTCTCTTCTCTTTTTCTTTTCTTTTCTTTTCTTTTTTCTCTCTTTCTCATTATACTATCCATACAAATATACAACATCTGTCATTATCGTTGTCGAAGTTTCATCATAGTTGTCTGATATAAAAGGTACCAACAAGACTTGTTTAAAACACATTTCAATAAATCAAATCATTTTTTAAAAGCATATCCATTAATTTATTTATTTTTCTAAGCAATTGACTCATATGGTGACTTAAATTGGGGAAATATTTACTCTTTACAATCAATAACACTCTAATTTCAAAGACAATAGTCTTGATTTGGGGTATAAAACATGTTATCTAAACTCAACAACACTTTTATTCATTAAATTTCTTAGTTTTATCAATTGAGACTTCTTCAAGAATAATAGATAATGATTCAAGAGAAATTGCAGGTAGTAGTGTTTTTAACACCAATAAAATTGACGAATCAAATTCATTATAGAGTAATAAATGGTTTAGTTAGGAATTTAACATAGATTTAGCAAGGCTAGTTATACTTATTGATTAAAAAAATAGGATTTAACTTGTTCACACTAATGGTGTCATGATCCAACTTGTCGGATTGTGTAGTCACTTACTATATTATAAAGGTCAACAATACAAAGACCATGTATGTAGGCTTAATCATGTTGTATCCCTCGATTCTACAATGAAATCATGCATCACTATTCAAGTCTACAAAGAAATCATGCATCACTATTCAAGTCTACAATGAAATCATGCATCACTATGCAAATGAGTGGTGCGGGGAGCATGCATAAATTGAGATACGACATTCACGGCATAAGTGATATCTGGACGCATCATAGTCAAATATTGAAGAGAACCTACCATGCTGCTATACTCACTAGGATCTAAAAGTAACTCACCGTCCATAAGAGAGATAGAAGTGCGAGAAGCTATAGGAGTACACACAGGCTTACATGTGTGCATGTGGAATTTATGAAGCACATCATAAATATATTTATGTATGGACTGCTTAAATACCAAGAAAAAAATGAAGATCACCTAAATCTTTCATAG
Source organism: Solanum stenotomum (assembly GCF_019186545.1). Classification (NCBI taxonomy): domain Eukaryota; kingdom Viridiplantae; phylum Streptophyta; class Magnoliopsida; order Solanales; family Solanaceae; genus Solanum; species Solanum stenotomum. The sequence continues at coordinate 32,867,664 of NC_064285.1, read as the reverse complement.
CAAATTGATTAGAAAGCCGAGAAATGAATTGATTTAGAAGACCAATATGACTACCTGTGAGAATGATATCGTCAACATAAAGTAATAAAATAAGGACACCAAGGGAGGAATGATAGATAAACATTGAACTATGAGATTTGTTATAAACAAAACCATGAGAAAGAAGAAATGAACTAAAACGATGAAACCAAGCGTGGGGTGCATGTTTCAAGCCATATAGAGCTTTTGTTAGTTTGCAAACATGATTAGGATAGTCGGCATGAACAAAACCTGGAGGTTGTTTCATGAAGACTTCCTCATTAAGGACGCCATGTAGAAAGGGGAATACTACGTCGTTTGGTAAAGAAGGCAAAAGTGGTGATGATGTTTGCTCACTACCGGCAGAAGTCTACATATTTTGGCAAAAGGATCGCAGGAAAAGGGAAATAGCAGATAGAATAGGCCCTTAGCAATCAATGGCTATCTGATACCATGTGTAAAGTAATGTGCGGTAATGTTTTTGCACATTACGCTCTTCTCATGAGCTTTGAATAAATAATAAACAATACAAGGTTTAAGTAGTTAAGGACAACAAATACTATAAGGACTCTTGTTGACTACCAAGTATAATTGTACAATGACTTTATTTATGTTCTAATACTCAATGCCAAGCCTTTATTCTAGCCCTAATGTAGCTCCGCTTTAGCCCGCAAACCGAATTCTTGATGAAGGATCTAACGGGAGAGACAAAGTCGATTTTCATGAAAAGTCTCCTCTTTCATCTTTCTTGAACGCTTCTATCTCAAAATATGGCTATTTTTCAAAGATAGTTTTCACATTAATAGAAATAAAACCCTTAAAATAAGTAAAAACAAATGTATTTTACTTATTGATAAACTTATTAGACACAAGGATTCTGTGGGGGTTATAAGTGATGTTTTATCAATGACTAAGGCTGAAAATGGTTGAAGAAGAATTTTTTGGAAAAAAAAAAAATTCAACTAGTGGAATTAATTTCACTTTAAAATAGTTTAGGGAGTAATAGAACCCACAAAAATAAAGTGTGTAGTTGAAAAAATGATAATAGATTGCTCAAGATTTTATCTAGAGAGAACTGTTGAAAACACTCTTAAATTTGGCCCAAATTATTAGTCTCGTCCCCAAACTATTGATAGCTTTAAAAATACCCTTCTACTTGACTAAATAAACATGGTTCAAGATCGGATGTGTATTTAAGTTTAGTCAGTCAAAATAATGGAGTGTTTTTAAGTCTGTCAATAGTTCAGAAATAAAACTAACAAGTCGCACCAAGTTTAGGGGTGTTCTCAATACTTCTCTTTTATTTATTCTCTTATTTTACCTATAATTTGCTTGAAAATATCTAGAAACCTTGTTTTGCTTTAGGCTTTTATCAGTTCACATACAATAAAAATATTTTTTTAAAAGATGTGGCTCATGAGAAAAAATGACTTCAAATGAAAGTAGGAAAAATAAATTTCATTCCTAATTCATTGTCTCCTCAACATCCCTAATGCCCCCACTTCTCACCCATATAGTGTTTGACTAGATTACATATAAATGCTCTTAAAACAATATTATTTTTCACTTACCTAGCCCACTTATTTTTCAACAAAACATTTTCTAAAAAAAAACATATTCCATGAAAAATATTTGCCCGACAGTCGAAGCTTTTGGAGGACGAAGACCAGCTAATAAAGAATTAGGATGCAACAGGTCCGGCCAAAACAAGGATTTAGAGCTTTGTCTCAAAAGTAAAATTATTTGGAGAATTTAAATGAGAATTGACTGGAAAACTTGACATAATAACATTGGGGAAACAGAGGAAGAAGAAACATCATATACTATTTGTTACTTAGAAGAGTGAAATGTTAAGTTGGATTTGTGCATAAATACATTACCATCTGCAGTTGCTGAAGATTACTGGAGGGTATCCCAACTCATGTACTATTCATTTGTACATCCATTCCGTACTTAACTATACATCATTTCTAACTTTTTAAATTGCAATGCCATCGATGGTAATTCCTACCAATGAGTAAAGACGATACATTGATAATTGGTTGGTGTACATACTATTTGTATACATAACTCTATAATAATGGATAGCTGACCATCACTATCACTGATCTGTTACTGACTGCTGATATATCTCATCCACAACACAAGTTATTCTTTACGCAATCATCTTTGACTGAGACACTAAAGACATTGCGTCTCCAAGTCTGACATACTACTGCCTGTCTGTAAACCCTCTTCAGCTTCATCTACTTGTGTCCATTAACATTCAGAATTAAGTCAGCTTCAGAAATGTTAATCCACCTGCTATGCTAAAAAAAGAAGAGAAATTATTGTCTTCCATGACATTACAGCCCTTTAATAAAAAATGCAAAGGCATCTTTACTTCTTTTCTTGTGAACAACATAACATGAAATTCAAAAGAACAAAAAGTCAGCAACCCAGAGTTATTCAAAAAATCCCATAACTAAAAAGGAGGAAAACATCAATTTGAAAACGTTTTGGATGCTACTGCCGTTTGCCTGCTAGTTTAGCCACTAGAGACAATAAGAGAATGAGAGGAGGGATTCACTGAAACAGACAGTAAAAGATAGGAACTTTCTACTTTCAGCGGGAAAAGGGAATACAGTGCATGATTGTCAATGAAAAAGACTTTCAGAACCGTCGAGATTTCTGTTGTGGAGGGTATCCAGGCATTCCCATTCCTGGATCTTTTCTTCTCATCTGCTTGACATCCAAAAGCATTAATCAATTTAGGGATCAGAACTACCAAAAGTATAATAATGCCAGGCTGACTAAAGCAACCTGCTGCTGATGTGCCTGAGCAGCAACACCGCGCTGCATGGGCATGTTTCCCGGGTTCATTCCAGCACCCATGCCAGCTTGAGAAGAAAGATTATAAGCAGACATGCCCTGAGGTTGCATCCTTGGCATGTTGACCATTTGCATTGGTCGGGGTACAGATCTAGTTGGCATAACATGGGGACCATGCATGCCACCAGATGCTGCATTTCCAGATGATACCTGCCCCAACAAATAGTAATATGAGCAAGATGCAATTGACAATACGGCGTCATACTAATCCTTTAGAATGATGATACTTGGTTATATAAAAATTGCAGAACACCAAGATAATTCACATATGTTCAATGTTTTAAGTAATATGGTAGATACATATGGCATTTTTTCAAGAGCATGAAGATTTTTTTCAGTGACAAAAGAAAAGAACAGGCACACTATTCAGGGAAATGAATTAGCATTTGAATCTATTTGAAGATTATCTAGAAGGCATTATATAAAGGACTACTACCCATCCAACCACCTGCACTGTACGAACATAACCCCTCCAAACACCCAGTGGAGACAAATCAAGCCTAGTGTGCTCTTGATTGCTCTTTATGTCCTAATTTTTTATATTGATGTCATCTATGTGGAAAGGAAGGAGATTATCATGCACCTATTGTGGATAGCAATGTCACTGACTAACTATTGCAAATATTCCTAAACGTTGCTGGTTTAACGTGGGTAATGCAGAGGATCACAACTCAACTACTTCATTGTTTGAAGCAGAAGGATAAAGAAAAGGAAAATAAAGAAGGCACAGGGAAGAACACCATACCTGCTTGCATTTGGTGAGCAGTGTGGAAGGAGAGGAGCGTCAGATGTTTTGCAGACAAAGAAAATTCCTTTTTATGATGAGGTGGAAGTTTTAATAATAGAAGTACCAAAAAGGTACATAAAAGTACAACAAAAACAGACCACCCCTACAAGAGCTTCTAGTTACACATTTCCTAGCAAATCCAACAAGTCCATATTTTTCTAGTAAATACCTCTTATGGCAAAATAACAGATTGTGCAGACACAGATTTTTACTCTAGAAATGTAATCCTTATTATTCTCAAAACAAGCACACTATTCCTTCGTCTCTAAATAGTCCAAAAACTGCACAATGGGATGGTCCTCCAGCACTGCTTGTGGATCTTTGTTGTCTTCTTCCATTACCAGCTATCCAATATACTCCTAACAACCCCACAAAGATTCAAGAAAAGCTTCCGGTATTGCTTAGCAATTCCACAATGAACAAAGAGTTGGTTAACTGATTCCAGCTCTTCTTCACATAGGTAACACATTTTGCTTAAAATGAGTCCTCTTCTTTGCAACTTATCTTGGTTAAGTTTCTCTAATGACAACCTACCCAAAACAGGCTACCTTGACAGGTGCTTTGGTTTTTCATAGAGAAAAATTTGTTTCTGCAAAAGATTATAACAGCTTTTAATAACTTGTTGTCCAAACCATGAAATCCTCTTTATCCTCTTCTACCACTGTTGTACCCACTAGTTGAAGTAGTTGCCCTACATCTTCCATTCTCTTATCATTAAATTCTCTTCTAAAATTCAACTGCCACCCACTGGAAGAATAATACTCTAAAAACTTTCCGTCTTTGTTAGAGGAGCAATTGTACAGGGTTGGAAATCTGTTTTTCAAACTTACTCCCCCACCTACACTTCAGACCAGAATTTGATTTTTCACACCATTTCCCAGCTTCAACTTAGCGCATTGTTAATAATCATTCTACAACCTACTAATGTTACTCCAGATACCAACTCTGGAAGAATTTTGAATGATAGGAGGGCTCCATATATACTTCTTCACATATTTGTCATTTATCAGATTCTTCCAAGCACTTCCTTTTCCATCATTATATTTCCACCTAAGTTGCTCAAACTTAGGTGTGGGAGTCCAATATGGGTGCGGATCTAGAGGTGGGATACTTCATGATCTAAATTTTAAGATTTGAGGTATGCATCTAGGTACGGATACGGGTTTAGGAATTTTTCTAAAAAAAATTCAATATCTAAAATAGAGTTACAACATAAGCCCTTTTAATATGGTTGACTGATTGGAAGGGAAGGAATGCACAATTTTTTAGAGCAAGTTTGGATATGTAATTATTATTAAGTAGAAAATGCATCTCCTTGCTGTTTTTTGAAGTAACATTATTGCAAATTGGGGTGTATATCGGGTGGTTCAATTCGCTTTTTGCAGTGGCTGATCGTTATCAGTGTATTATATGTATTAAACCAATAAGAAATCGGTTTGATTTGGTTCGCCTTAAAAGTTGTCGATTTATCCAATATAAAATTGAAATCAACATATTTTTTTTTATTATAACTGTGGTGGTCCGGGCCAACTTTCGCGCATCTCGACTAATTCCACGGGGTACCAGTCACGATTTTATGTACTCCACCAATGACTTCTCGTCCGATGGCCTGATCTCATCAAATGAAATCGTCGTTGTTGGCAGAGAATACAGTTGATAGGCGATGCCAATGGTAATTGGTTGGGGTGAGCAGCGAATGAAAACAGATGTTTAGGGGAAAAGGAATTTATAGTAAAGTAGAATTATCGGTTTGGGGGGGGCAAGTAAAATGGGTTATCAGTTTATCTAATATAAAAGTTAGACAATCCGATACCAAATCGAAAACTCATTATTTATAAAAATTCTAATCCACTCCCGAAGTGTAGACTGATAACAATAATCCAATAATACCTTTTCAGTTTGGGTTATCGGTTATTGTTCAATTTTGAACACACCTAATTGCTAATGCTATAGAGGTCATGATAGACTTTTTGAGTTCATTGCACATTCCTCAGTGGTGGACCTGTAAATATTTTTAAACATCTTCTAGTTGCAGACTGTTTAATACATATATCTTTTAAAGATGAGAATATATGTAAGTTACCAATTTCAAAAAAAAAAAAAAAAAAGATAAAAAAATATGTGCCTAAGTATTTTTATTTTTTTTGATAACCGAGAAATCCGTCTGTGACCCGCCCTTTGGACCAATCACAGCCTTCTAAACTCGGTGGATAATGGGCCTGCCCCTCTACCCTTCTCCACTTAAATACCAGGCTTCGCTTTGCATGGTGTGGGGCTTGAACCTGCAACCTAAGCCACAAATCCTCCACCTTTTGCCACTTGAGCTATTTCACCCTAGCTTTGTTTTGTATCAGATTTATTGTATAGTCTCAAATTTCTCAATGACCATATCCCATACGATTCCACAACCATGCCCATGTCTTGTCAACACAGGTGTGGTACCAGAAGTGAAGAGTCCACACAACTTAGATTTCCACAGCCATTTCTGCAATAGGCTCTTATTATGAAGTCTTATATTTTTAACCCCCATACTTCTCTTGTGTTGCCTTACCATCATACAGAAATTTACTCCTTAGGGGTCGTTTTGTTTGAAGATAAGTTATTCTAGAATTGAGATAAGTTATGCTAGAATAATTTCTTATTGATTGTTTGGTTTTTCATTAAAAAATTAATATGCATTGCATAATTTCTAAGAATAAGTTGTCTGTTTACAAAAATACTCTTCACCTTATTTAGTTTTTTAATATTTACTTTGCAAGCTTTAGTTATTCAAGCTCAAAAATAAAATTCTCATCTTATTTAGCTTAAATATTTTTGTGTGTGCATTCCAATGATTGTGCCGTGTGTTTTTAGAAAATAAAACTTTCATCTTATTTGGCTTAAAAATTAAGCTTTCATCTTATTTTAGCTAAAAAAAAATAAAACTTTCATCCTAAGTTTGTTCAAAGTAAAAGAGATTTATTGTTAATGTCACTTCATTTAAGCACATATCACTCCTACATTGTAAAATATTAATGTTATCTTCACTTTAATTGATATATAAAATATGAAGTCTCAAGCGACTAAAAGACTCTATCTATCTATCTATCTATCTATATCTATATTACCTTAAAAACGGGAACTCCCTAACTCAAAAGTTAAATTATGAAAATACCCTTATAAACCCAAACCTACTTTTAACAAGTTAAAATACACATACCCTTATAAACTTAAAACACCCTACTTATAATTATAACTTTAAAAATATGCTGGCCAACAACTCCAAACGCAAAAAGCACATCGCTTAGCAAAAACATTCAAACTTTTTTACAATCCTCCAAAAAGATGCCAACATTTCAAGCATGTTTTGAATAAACATGTTTCTAGCACTGCTTCTGCAAAGAGAATTCATCATACACGGATTTTGAAGGAAACACAAAAAAGTAATTGGTCCTTAGATTCCTTCTTTGCTATTCTTTTTAACGTTTTTTCCCTTCAAATTTGGTCCTCTCTAAATTCTGATCTTTTAATTTCAAATTCAGCATTTTAAACCTTTGTTCTGCGTACGGAATATTCTCAAATTTTCTTTTAGGTAAAAGCAAAATAAATGCATAAATGAGATACATGGAAGAAGCCGATGAGGTTTCATATCTGGAAAAAATATCCTTCGCCGGAGACATTATAGGGTAAAATATCCTATGCGGGAAAGTATTTACCCTTGTAATTGCACTTTAGGTAACCCCAAATCTAATTTGATATTTTAATCATATACTTTAATTAATCATCTCTTATTTAAATTTATTATGTGTCTCATACATACTTAGTTTACCACAGGCATGACCTTATGAGATTATGGAGGACATAAATTAGTACAGAAAGTAATTAGTTAGATAGTGATGTGTTGTCTTCACTTATTCTTATGTACTAATTAATCATAGTATTACTCATGCAGTTTTGTTTTGCTTTGAGTTTGATTATTATTTATTTTTTTGTACTTCAATTTTTGTTTATCATGTTATTCTATTGTTGATTTGTCAGGTTGTCGAAATTATTTTCCCATGTGTTTTTCATTTTCGTTATTTCTTTTTCTATACTACTTTTGGATGTTTTTTTCTTGAGCTTAAGGTTTATCGAAAACAATCTCTCTATCTCCAGGTTACCTATAAGGTTACGTACATTTTATCCTCCCTAGACCTATTTTATGGGATTACAATGAATATATTATTGTTGTGTCATATACATATTTAGTAATTTTCTCAAGTGGTTTTCACAACCTTATTCCCTCAAGTACATGCTCCTAATTCTTTTAATGCATGTTGGATGTTTCTTCAATCAAATATATATTTTTTTTACATTTTGATATCTAATTTTATTATTGTACTTCAAATTTTGACCCATGGCAAAGATAAAAAAAAAAATATTTCTGTTTGACCAGGCTGTCATTGATCTAACTACATTGAATCATGCAAGTAATACATACTTATGTATACTCCAAATATGTGCAAAGTTTTCTTTTATGGATGCAAAACTACATTTTAATTTCCTTCTTCTACTTCTTTTTAGACTCCCCCCCCNNNNCCCCCCCCCCCCCGACAAAGAGTCATCATTGAAGGATACTATGCATCCCTATTCATAGTTATGTGAATGATTGTGACTACTCTTCAAATCCTATCCAGCCTGATTAAATGTCACTGAAACAAAGTGATCCAATTATGCCTTTACTATCTTATTTACTAAAAAGAAAATAAAAATGAGTTATTCAGTGATATAATGAAATGTCTCTCTTTAATTTGAATAATGAAAAAGTGTATGTTAGCTTAAGGTATAATTGACAACGACAGTCATGTCAAGACACAATAATCAACACGGAAAATTGAAAATATTATTATATCCTTTCATGCATACTTTAAATGAACAGTTATATACCAATATGTTTAAAGAATCATGTCCCACACAGGTGCCATCGCACGTGCCATGAATCTAGTTTAATTAAAAATATGTAATTCAGGAGTGGTGTAAACATTTTAAGAGAAACCAAAATATAAATTAACATAAGAATTAGTCAAATAACTACAATGAATAATCTATCTATCTATATCTATATCTATATCTATCTATACTAAGTCCCTAACTTGAATGTTAAATTACTATAATAACCCCAACTTTAAACATACAACTTAGTATAACTTATATATTTTATAAGCTTAAGTCATTTGCGGCCACTTAAAGTTGTCCGCATAATTCACTTATCTCTGTGCCAATTGAACACATTATTTGTTCAAAAGTCATTCCTATTAAACACAAAATGCTGACATGGCAAAAAACGTGTGGTTCACTTTCTTTGAGCGCGTTAAGTTATTAAAAATAACATTTTTTTTCTTTTTTTTTCCCTTAACTTATACACCTAGATTAATAAAAAAGAAAAAAAATTAATTAACAAAAAAAAAGAAGGAACAATCGTCTTCTTCCCCATCCCTGCAACTATTTTTTCACCATTTTCATCATTCTTTTTAGACACACGCGCACACCACACCACACACACACCCTCCACCTCTCCCTTTCTCTCACCCTCTGCCATTCTTCTTCTTATTTTCCTTTTTTTTTCTTATGTTGATTTATGTTTCAAATATCTCAATGAAGCTCCATTTATTACATGAAAAATATGAATTGAATTTTTGGGCAAAAGTTTGTTATTATTTTTTTCCAATTCTAACAAAAAGTTACTAATGGATAGAAGATGAAGGCAATGAGTGAAATTTTTTGATGCTATCGAAATGAAAGAGAATGTGTATTTAGCTTGAGTGGATAGAAATGGTATATTCTTGTACTGTTGACGCCAATGGAAGAGAATAAAAAGGTAGAGCGATGGTTTGATGGCGTTGCCAGTGCACCAGCTCCAGTGGAAGGGGAAATAAAAAATGGGTCTCTATCGAAGAAGAAGGGACGCGGAGAGGGGGGGGGGGGCTATTAATTAATAAAACTTTTTAATTTTTAAAATACTTTTTGAATTATTTAAATAGAGCTTTTTAAAAAAATTAAATACAATACCAACTGTCATCATTTTATTGGTAAATCGATTTTGTAGTCACGTTTGAGATGCACGTATTTTTATTTTTCAATTGTTTGTCCGTTTATGTCAAATAGGTAAAAATTTCTTAAGGTTAAAGTGTTCAATAGGTACAAGTCTAAATTAAGGTGTCTAAATGAAATATGCTGACAACTTTAAGGGGTTGCATATGACTTGAGCCTATTTTATAGTATAGTATAGTATACTATATTATATTATATTTATTTATTTAAATTATATTATATTAAAAACAAACATCTTTTCACATTGAAGGGTTGTCACTTTTCCGGAGGGTTGTGACTTTTCCAAAGAGTTGTGACTTTTCCGATGAGTAGTGATCTTTCCAAAGGGCTGTGACTTCTTTGAGAGGTTATGATTTTTCTGATAAGGTACAATAAACAGTTTTTGTACTTCACACTTTTAAACTAAAAATTTTCTAACTTTTCTATTTCTATTCTTCTAATTAAAACACACAATTTGGTATATCTTCTATAGTTTATATTATATTTATTTATATTTAAAACACTCAATTTGATATATCTTCTATAATTTATATTAGAATTATTTATTTATATTTATATTATATTATATTATATGAAAAACACACATATTTACACGTACCTTTTCATACTATCCTTTGTTGGCAACAAATAGATTGTGACTTTTTCAAAGAATTGTGATTTTTTTGAAGGGTTCTTATAATTTTAAAACACCCAATTTAGTATATCTTCTATACATTATATTATAAATATTAAAAGAGAATACCTTTTTCCTTCTCAAAAAAGAGAGAATACCTTTTCATATTTAAGAGTTGTGACTTTTTAGATGAGTTGTGACCTTACCAAATTATTGAGACTTTTTTGAAAGGTTGGTACCTTTTCATACTATTCTTCTTCTTTTTAAAACACCCACTTTAGTATATTTTTTATATTTTATTATATTAAAAGCATACACCTTTTCACATTGAATGGTTGTGCATTTTTCGAAAGGTTGTGACTATTCTGAAGGATTGTGACTTTTCCAACAAGTTGTGACTTTTCTAATGAGTTGTGACATTTCCGAATGGTTATAACTTTTTTGAAAGGTTGAGACTTTTTTGATAATGCACAATAAGTAATTTTTTCATACTACCCTTTATTTGCAATAAATAGAGGGGTTTCCTCACATTTTAAAACTACGAATTTTCTAATTTTTCTTTTTCTTAAAACACCCAATTTAGTATATCTTCAATATTTCATATTTGTTTATTTACTTATATTATATTATTATATAAAAAGCAGAAACTTTTTCATATGGAACCATTGTGATTTTATCGAAGGGTTGTAACTTCTTCGAAGAATTGTGACATTTTCAAAGATTTTTGAATTTTCTGATGAGACACAATAAGCACATTTTCATACTACCCTTTGGTTGCTATAAATGGAGGGGTTCCCTCACATTTTTAAACCACGAATTTTCTAATTTTTCTATTTTTCTCTTCTTAAAAAACTCCAGTGTGATTTGAAGTCGTTGTGGGAGTTCAAAGTTTAGTGGAATTTGAACACCCCTCACTTGAATGTTAAATTACTTTGATAGTTCAACTAAAAATACTCAATTTCGTTTATCTTCTATATTTTATACTTATATTATATTAAAAACATTTAACTCCAACAATACAACAATAAGTAAGCAAAGAATATAGGGATGGAGGAGAGGTATATTTAAGAGGTGAAATTAAGAGATTTTAAGTGTATTTTTTTTTCATTTACATATCACAGTTAATTTTAAAATGAGAAAAAGGTCAAAAAAGAGGAGAAAAAAGATACACACCACCTTGTCTATGCTTAGCTTTGTATAACAAATAGATATAGATGCTTTTGGATATTCATTTTACAACTTTCAGTATGCATGCAATTAGTAATCATAAGAAAGTTTACATCCATTATTTATAGGAACTTATACTTTATTTATTCCATTTATAATCCTTTACTAAAATTTTTGGTTTAATAATATTTATATTATCTTTAAAATAGTGTACTTCATTGGCATTCACGTGTAACGCACGTGCATCGATACTAGTATATTCATAAATACAAATTTATTTATAGTGTAATTTTTTAATGAAAAAATATATTATCATAAAAATAAAAATAACGAATAGTGAATGTTGTGAAAGATATTAAAATGATATTAAAAATTATGTGAAATTGCGAATATACATGGATGTAAAAGTGATGCATAAAAGAGGGTACTTTTGTTATTGTACATATTTATCATAGGATGAGTTATCCCAGTTTTACTATTCCACCACAGGGGGATAACTCATCCCAGTACTAATTATATATCCTGGAATAAGTTATCCCAGACTTTGTAACCAGACAAAGAATTAACGGGTACTAAAAACATATCCTAGGATTATCTTCTCTTATCCATCACGCCAAACGACCCCTTATAGTATTCAATATCTTCTCCACATTTAGAATGAAGACATCAAACAGATTGGAATTTCATCCAACACATTGCTTAGCAAGGTAAGTGTACCTCTAAAAGACAGATACTATTTTGTCTCTGGAGTCTGTTTTATTAGTACATCTATCCCATACCCCTGCCAAATCCTTTGTTCTTTTGTCTTGGCTCCTAAAAAATGGCCCAAACATATTGTAGATCACTGCTCCACTTCACATCCCAATACCTCAGTTAAATCCTCTATATAATGGTCAGCATTAATTCTAAACAAACTACTCTTAACTGGATTCACCCTTAAACTTGTCACTGCTTCAAACACTAGTAAAACCCCTCTCAAATATAGGAATTGTTCTTCTCTGCTTCACAAATTAGGAGAGTATCATCAACATACAAAATGGGAGAAATCACTTAATCTACACCACCACCCCCTTCTTCCTACCCACAACTCCCTAATTCAGCGCAATTGCTCTGCTTTCTTTAGCATACTACTAATTGTTCTCGTAATCAGAACAAATAAATAAATATGGAGACAACACATTCCCTTGCCTTATCCCTCTTGAAAGATTTAAGAAAACCTTGAGGACTTCCATTGATAAGCATTGGAAAAATCTTACGTAGATATGCACTACTCAAATCCATTTCAGCCATTTTTCTCCCAAATTCATCATCTCATGATGTCCAATAAACATGTCCAATTTACATGATCATATGCCTTTTCACGGTCTAGCTTGCTAAGAGTTCTGACTTTTTATTCCTAACCAAGTATTCAATACACTCATTTGCAACCATAGAAGCATCAACTCTTTTGTCTCCCCCTTGTGAAACCATTATGATTATAAAAAATTAAGACTCCCTATCACCCTTACAACTTTTGCAAAAAAGGATATAAATGTAAGTGTATCCTTGTAAAGAAAAGGAAGAACGACGGATACGATGTGATGAGGAAGTTAGGAATTTTGTTTTGGAGAAGATATTTTGACAATTCAAATAAAATAATAAATTCTTTGTCAAACCAAAAGTTCTTATAAGCTGAAAAGTTATAGGTTGGGGTAACCATCTTATGACTTTTGATTGATTTTCACTTATAAGCACTTTGGTAATTACAAGTGTGTAAATAAGTTAAAAAGTGCTTATAAGCCAAATTGACTAGCTTATAAGCTTAGTCAAACACCTTCATAGTCCTCCCAGGTAATGATGAGAGGGAATCACCAAATTGAAACCTTACTTCTTTTAGCACTTTCAGACTAAGGATCTTGGTCAATTGAGGTACCCATTATACTTATTTGAGTCATCATCGTCTATTGTCTCCCCATTATGCCTTTGTGTCATTTTTTCCTGTGTCTATCTCTAAGACTGTAGGTGAAATGTCATCTCATCCTGCATTGTGATAGGCTATGATCAAAGAGATGTCTGCTTTACATGCTAGTGGTACTTGGGAGCTTGTTGCGCTACCTCTAGTAAAATCTAGACTCTAGAGTTGGTTGTCGATGGGTTTATAGTGTCAAAGTTAGTCCAAATAGTTAAATGATCAACTTAAAGTCCGTCTTGTTGCCAAAGGTTATACTCAAATATTTGGGATTTAATTACAGTGGTACATTCTACCCCGTGACTAAAATAGCATTTGTTCATCTTATTGTATCTATGGTGGTTTTTCATTGACCTCGTTATCAATTGGACATTAAGAACGTTTTTTCTACACAGTGCTCTTGAGGATGAAGTATATATGGAGCAATCATCTAATTTTGTTGCTCAGAGGGACCTAGTGATCTTGTATGTCGGTTCCATAGGTCCTTATATGGTTTGAAATTCTCCTCGAGCATTAATTTGCAAGTTCAACATGATTGTTCAGGAGTTTGGTAGGACTAGCGGTGAGGCAACTTTTTTTGTATTCTATTGGCATACAACTCCAAATTTGTCCACGTTTGGTAGTTTATGTTGATGATAAAGTCATCATGGGAAATGATCAAGATGGTATAATTAACTTTGAACAACATCTCTTTCACTATTTTCGGACAAAGGACTTAGGTCGATTTAAGTATGCCCAAGACGTTCTTGAGGAATCCCGTACCCGTTGACCCATATGTACTCCTATGGACCTGGACGTTAAACTTTTTCCATAACAAGGGGAGCCAATTAGTGATCCTAGAACGTATAGGCGGCTCCCAAGAGAGGAAATTCCCCATATTTGCTGAAGGAGATCCCTTAAATAATTCAAACAATTTTGATCACAAATCTCTTTCAAAGGATAGTGGTAGAGGGTCTCCGTTGGAATAGTATTTCAACTGAATGAATGCTTAGATATGACAACCTTTGTTGACATAATCTATTATTCTTTTATTTTGATAAGGCATTGAAATAGTCTATTATACATACATCTTCACCAATATAAGCATTTTAGATGTTTTTGTGTAACACATGCATGATTTTGTCAAAATAGCACACCCGAAGTGTCTACTTATGCACACCCAAAGTTAAAGGGCATAGATTGAAATTTTTGAAGATTGTAGTAATGGAAAATTTGTTTAAACTCAAAATAATAATAGTATATAAATATATATACAAAATAGGACATATGAGAATTTATAAAACAAGTTCATATCCCAGGATGCTTGAGAAAACTTGTCACCAAGAACATGTCTCCCATTTGAAGGAAAACAAAAGATTCAACATGGTGCTGAAACGGTGTCCAACATAAACAATACATCTTCCGGAACCATAAAAAAATTACTTTACCTTCTTCTTCTCAAGCTTTTTCTTATACTTTGAGTTCAAAATAAATTTTACTACTGTTTAGGAAATCCTCCTCCCTTGGTATACATAAATCTGAAATTTGTACCGAGCAGGATCCAAATATAGACAAACTTTCTATTTTCCAACTTGGATAGCAGTATTGGATAAGACAGTATCTTAGTAAATCCAGATTAAGGGCATGTTTAGATAAGTCATGGGCTTATAGATTATGGCTTATAAGCAGTAAGTCATATGTTGGGAATTCTAACGACTTTTGGCTTATTTTCGTGATTTTGGCTTAAAAACAAGTGGTTAAAAACACTTTTTCATTTTACTAAAACACTACAAAAGTGCTTAAAAGATACCTTGGCTTAAAAGCACCTAAAATAAGCCAATCCATACAGGCTCTAAGCAATGGTACAGAGCACCTATGCTGTCTGAAATCCAGAGTTTAAAATTTACTTAGTGAATCCCATTCTAGATGAAATGCAGAACAACCATTCTAGCTGAGCTGCAGAGGAAACATTTCAATTTCACTTAGATAATAGTTCTAACTGACTGGCTTTCTTGAGTTGACTCCTACACTTTTTGACTGAAATTTAATAAATAGGAAATAAGAAATACATCAGTAGTAAATAAACCAGCAAGCATAGGGATATAAACCTAGTCAATGTACAGAATTTTGCTTACTGGCTGAGAAGTTTGAAGACTAATGGTTCCTTCAAAGTCTGTAGTTGTGTCCACGGGTCGAGTTGGATAATTCACAACTTTTTCTCCAGGTTGTGGTGGTACAAGTGCACTGTCACAATTAAGCAGTTTTAATGATTAACAGAAATAACTAGCTTAATAAAGACAAAGTAGTCTCCCTGAAATGAAGGAAAGATGAAGCATTTATAAGTGCTACAGCTCCACATTTCAATAACTATAGAAAAACCAACACGTTACCATGCAAAAGTGTTTTCTCATAATGATGGTCGATAAGAATACAAGGGATGAAATGTTTGTTGTTGAATTACATAAAGTCAAACATCTTCCACATGGGGTCAAATGGGTTTAAATAACATGAACGATCCCACTCATTATTTTATAGTCATAGTTCTACATTAGATGCTTGGATTCAGTATTAGAACCTGGGTTGCTAAGCCATTTTCACACTCAAATTGGTATTCAAATCCATGTGTGTATCCAAAATTGGGTTATAGATATCAAAAACATAAAAGTAAACAAATTCCCACATTGGTTTTAAAAAAGTATCCAAAAAGGTTTATAAAGGTTTTGGGAAATCATCCATTGTCTTAAGGACTCGGACAGGATGTTCACATTCATCTGTTAGGTTATATAAAGTCCCAAATCGGGCATATATAACCATCGGGCCTCTAAAGATTTTGAGCCAACTGAAAAACTTTGGTAAGAGTTTTGAGTTGAATGCTCAACTTTTTTCAAAGTTGTAATACCAGATCGAGCTACACAATTCTTTCTTCTTCTTTTTTTGACAAGTAAATGGAAATTTTATTAAAAGATTCAATACCAAGATTAATACTAAAGCAAGTACAAGATCTGAAAAGATTGGAATACTCTAGGGCGCAAGGGATTCCAAAAACTCTAACAAAACAACAGGGATTTTTTGCTAAATGGGAAATTTAAAACAGTATCGCAGACAAAATCAGCACTACAACAAAATTAAAGATTTTGGATACATCTGTTTTCACTAAGTAACTATTTTCCTCTTTCCCGTCAAAGTATCTTTGGTTTCTCTCTAGCCAAGTACTCCACATTAAGAAAAAGGAACAGTCTTCCACAACTTACTATGCTTATTTCCTATCTTCTAACTTTGCCAGGTTCAAAGAACTTCTTTGATACTTGCAGGCATAACCCACTGAACATCAAATATATTGAGAAGCATAAACAAGACCTGCTACACAAATCTACAATTTAACAAGTGGTACACTGATTCACCATCATCTTTGCATAAGTAGTGTATGCCACAGACTGTAACCTGCTTTTTTTTTTTGAAACAGGTAAGAACTTTGTATTATAAGCCAGTACTTGGGAGGGAGGTACCGGAAACCCCCTTCAGAGAAGAAAGTGTAGAAGAGAAAACAACAAAAACAAAAAGAAACACAACACAATCCTAGAATGAATCCAAAACATCTAGGATTTGTCGGTGTCTACAGGATATGAGACTGTACACCAAAAACAAAATAGCAAAACACAGTTGAGCTTGATCTTCTGTATAGTGCTACTTCATCTCTCAAAACATCTAGGCTCTAGCATTCCTTTCTTTCTAAATGGTCTACCAAATACAGGTTGGTATGATCCTCCAGTTTCTTCTGCTCTTAGCCCCAGTCCCTGCCTCCTCCCAGCCAAAAAGAGTGTCAACAGTCTTACTAGGCATTGTCCGAGAGATGCCCCTGTGATTGAGAAAAATCTTCCATAGCTGGCCTGTGACCTTTCAATGCAAAAGTAAGTGTCTGACAGTTTAAGCTTCAGTCCAACGTAGACAACAGTTCAAGGCTAAGGAAATGCCTCTCTTCATCAAGTTCCCATGCTTTAGCACAGATTCCTTAGCTAACAACCAAGTAAAGCAAGCAACCTTATGAGATTGTAACGTCCTTTTGAAGCTTGTCTTGCATCAAACAAGCCTCATGCAATGCCTCCCATCCAAAGCAAGCAACTTTGGTCGTAGCCTTCAATTTCCAGAGCATTTTCCATGGCCAATTGTTCCCAACGCTAGAGAATTCAGGTCTTTCCTGAACAGTGTCTGATAGCTTGATTTAACAGAGAATTTAATGTTCCTGCAGCCCTTCCACACACAGGAATCACTTGGTGAGCTTACCAGGGAGATGTTTCTAACAATTTCTAGTAAATTTCTCCTTTTGACCACCAGGCCATTAAAGTTTCTTCTAAGCAGAAATGTCCAGTCGTTGTCATATCAACAATCAGCAATAACGCAATCTCTACAGCCTATGTTGTACAGATCAGGAAAGGAGGCAGCCAGCAAAGCATATTATCCCCAAGACATTTTTCATTCCAGAAAATTTAATTATCCTTCCATTCCCAATTACCAGCTTGGTATGTTCTTGGAATTTATCTCACAGGCTATTTCTATGCTTCCAGAAGGCTGATCCATGGGGTGTACTAGTAAAAACAGAATTCCCATAATCCAGACACACGTATTTTAGCTTGATACATCTTTCCAATGCTCCTTGTTGTAATCACTCCACCTCCACAGCCATTTGCACAAAAGGATCTTATTTTGTAGCCCTAAATCTCCAAAACCCATTCCTCTGTTTTCCTTGCATAGTAATACTTTCTCCCAGCTGATCAAATGTCTTTTCTTCACATCTTGGTTCCCTTCCTATAAAAACTTCTTAATTTGTCCAGCTGAGCTTCCATTCTACCTGGAATGGCAACCAATGACATTAAATAGATTGGTATGTCATCAAGAACATTATTCAACAATGTCATTCAACCACCGAGTGACAGATACTGTTTTTCCAGGTACAAAGTTTTCTTCTCACACTTATCTGTGTCTACCTTCCATATGCTATGATCTTTGTACCTTGCCTCAAGAGATAAACCAAGATACATAGTGGAGAATTTTTCAACATTGCATCCCATTGCCTCAGCAAAATCTTGAACCAACTAATTTGCAGTTATTGATATTGAGCCCCACATCATTTGTGTGGGATGGATACATGGACTTCTTATATGATCCTCCCCTCCTGAGCTAGCTTTTGGAGTTGAATTAGGCCCAAGGTTTATTTCTTTACAACCGAAAATGAACTACTTTTCTTCGGGTTTATATGAAGTCCAGACTCAAACTCAATTAAAAGCCCCTTCAATCAAAGGATTTGCTCCTTATCTACGTCACAAAAAGTCAGTGTGTCGTCAACGTACAAAATATGAGAAAGATTCACACTACCTCCAACATTATCAGAAATCTTAAATCTCTTCAGCCAGTTTAACTCCTCAAGTGTCTCTCCACAACCATAATAAAAAGGTGGGCAACAAAGAGTTGCCTTGTCTCAATTCTCTTTGGAATAGAAAAATCCAACATGAGTGATTGAAAACAATGGAAAATGTGACGGCCACGATGCAGAACCTCATCCAGTCAATCCACCTATCACCAAACCCCATCTTATGCAATGTATATTATTATTATTATATAGAAAAGGCCATAAAAATGGTCGTAAGCCTTCTCCCAATCAAGTTTCAGTGGGCCCGTTCAAAACCTAACAATAACTGATAATCCACCACAAAATTAGCTTATTGGCTTATTGGCATTGGGTTATCGGATTAACTATTGGTGAACAGATTAAAACTTCATAATAAATGGTTTATCGATGCGGGGGAGGATTACTCAGTTTCACCGTTAACCCAGTAAGAATCATCATATTTACATCTTTACCCCTAAATATATAAAGTATCTATTGTAAATCCAAAAACTAAAGCCCCATTCATTATTCTATTCACTTCTTAGCTTAGGAAATAATGAATGTATTTGTGTATATCTCAATATGTTGTATTTGTGCATACTTTATTTTGTTGTGTGATAAAAACGCACCACCTAAACTTAAAGGTAAATTCTACATAGTGGTGGTTAGACTGTTCTTGTTATATGGCCAGTCAAGAACTGACATGTTCAAAAGATGCATGTTGCATAGATGAGGAAGTTGAGATGGATGTGTGGGCATACTAGGAGCGACAATATTGGGAATGAGGTTTTCGGGAGAAGGTGGGAGTGGCCCCTGAAGCGAACAAGATGAGGGAAGCGAAACTAAGATGATTGGGCATATGAAGAGGAGGTGCACTGACGCCCCAATGAGAAGGTGTGAGACGGTAGTTGTAGGGAGCACAAGGAGGGTAGAGGTAGGCCGAAAAAGTATTAGGGAGAGGTAATTAGACATGACATAGCTTCATACTACCAAGGACATGACTTAGATAAGGAGTGGAGGTCGCGTATTAGGGTAGAAGTTAATAGGGATAGAGTGTTGTCTTACCTTTGTTATCTATCGTCATATATTGTGTACGATGTTACAATTATCGCACTATTTTGTTGTTGGTATTGTTCTTTTCTTGTAGGCACTACACAACTTTTCGTATTTAATGTTATGTTTTCTTCATTGTTTTCTTCTTCTGTTACTTTAGTTTGATGTACTTGAGCCGAAGGTTTTTCGGAAATTGCCTCTCTACTTCCACGAGGTAGTGGTAACGCCTGCATACAACCTACCCTCCCCATACCCCATTTAGTGGGATTTCATTGGGTATGTTGTTTTTATTTTGTTGTACTGTTCTTTTACTTCTATCAAGGTGTTTTAAGTGAGTATTTCAAACTAACGTTTGCCACTACCTTGTTAGGTGTTGGATGATAATACTTAATGAATACTTGTTGATGTAGTCATACTGCACTTGTTGCACTATGCGCAGATCAAATACTAATTCGTGCTCCAGCAAAACCTAGGAGTAAGTCGAGATTGTCGTGTTGAGCTGCTTGATCCAATCAGCAGCACCTTGGAGTCTCTTCTATTTTTATATGTTGTTCATTATTCCAGATAGTACCACATTGTCAAGACACTTGTAATATTCCATTATCTTAGATACTCATAATTTATACCACCAGTCCCCATGAATTGGTAATGATTATTCGCACTATTTTTGTAATAGGGGTCACTGTAGGGGAAACGGAAACCATTGTATCTTCTAAAGCAGCAATTTCCCTTCTATCCATCAACAATTAAATTATCCAAATTTTCTCCCCAAGTTGCGGAACTAACAAGCCTATTAGAAAGTCAAATTAGCAACTTTACATGAATTGTCTCCTATCAATCATGTTGTGATTTGAAATACCTTTTGGGTTCATGTAATGGTTGGGTTAGGTGCCATCGCAGCATAGGAAAATTGGGTTGTGACTCTGTAAGCACCTTGGAAAGAATTTTAATATGCTGGCCCACTAAACTAATGTGTCAGATCTCTGACATTATTGCATTTGGTTTCTTGGGTATAATAGCAATGAAAGTAGCATTGGAACTTCTTTAACATACATCTCTCACATAGAAATAATGAAAAGAGTATTTAAACACATCTTCATTCACAACAGTCTAAGCAGTTTTCCAAAAACTGGCATAGCAACTTGGTACTTACATGTATGTACCTATTAAGTAGAAAATCATAGACAAATGGCTACATAAGCGTACTGCCAGTTTTAAGCACAAAGCGTAGGAAAGTGCCAATGTCAAGAGTGGATAGAATATTCTCTTTGTTGGAATCAATGATCAAAAAGGTTATATAAGTATTAAATTTACAGCATGTGTAAATGGATATAAAAAGGTAGAACTTGTAAATCTCAATTTTCATAATACTCAAGTGTTCTAGCATATGATCTCATCAAACTAGCTTAATGAAGTTCCTATAGATCAATTGTTTGCCAAGAGACTGGAAAGTTGTGTACTTACTTGCGGCCAGGTAGAGGTTCCATCCGAAAGTACCTATAAACCAGAAAAAGTAGAAAGCTTTAACAATGATACTTGGGAAGCACCACCTATTATCACAAGATATCAAAAGAAACTCTAGGCCTTCACCTTCCTGGTTTAGAACCATATTGCAAAAAGTAAAACCAATGCAAAAATAGAATTCCTCTATTTCATATTTTCATTTCAAGAAATTTCCAAGATCATGAAAAGTGTTTGGTATAAAAAGGAATAACCCCAGATAACTTCACTAGGCCAAACACTATGCCAACTTTCCACTTCCAGGAGAAAATCTATTAGCAAGAGGCCTTGCTTGGCTGGAAGATCAGCTGAAAAAGTTTATGGCATGGCAAATGCAATTAAATAGTGAAAATATGTTGACCAAATACGTTCAACAATTGATTAGTAGAGTAAGCCCAGTGCTTAAAGGATGGAACTAGGACATCAAAATTCAAAATGGTAAATTTTGTTATCTGGGCAGGTGACAACAAAAAAATAGAGAAGTAGTTAACTTTGTCTATTCTTTTGATCAGAGACATATAAGATAATCAACTAGTGAATATGTATGAACCATTTTACAAATTTATTTTGTGATGAAATATTTCCGTCATTTTCAGAAGCATTTGTAAGTGAATAACGCAATAGAGCAAAGAGTGTGTGGGTGTGAGGGTTGGGGTGGGGGGGAATCGAGATGGAGATGTCATACTCATGCTCGAGAGCTTGTGTTGCTGTTATTCTTTTACGAGGATCATATCTGCATATTAGATGACGTTAAATATTATGTTAATCACAATTAAATAGAAGCTTCTGGAATATAAGTAACATGTCAATAACAATTGGGAAACAAACATTAGGGCATAAAACCAAATAGTATTATAATTTAGTAAGGCGTTTTAAAGGAAAAAAAAAAAGAGAAGGTAGGTACTTCTATTGTGTATATCACCAAAAAAGTTCTCTAAGACAAGTATTTAGTATTTACAAATACAAAAGCTTCCTTATATAGCTATGTATGTAGTGTATTCACAAACGCAATCATATGGTCTATATCACTGACAATTAGATTTTAACACCAAAAAGATACACGGTACAAGCATGTACATTTCTATAAGATAAAGAACTCATATTTTCTTCAAAACATCTTTCGTTTCTTTTAAAAAAAACAAATATATGGACGTTGAGGTGAGATTAAATGGAATTGGTTGTGCCCAAATGCAAATAATTCATATATCTAGGCTCGAGGTTACAGAAGAATGTTATGATAGAGTAAAAAAAAGTTTACACAAAATCAAAACAGGATGGTCGAAAATGCAAAAGTGCTACAGAAGTGTGGTGGAATAAAAGGATACTTATAACAAAATAAAAGAAAGTTCTATAGAATTGTTATAAGACTAGCAATATTACTCCCTCCGTCCCAATTAAATGTCTTACTTTCCTTTTTGGTTTTGTCCCAAAAAGAAAGTCTCTTTCTAGATTTAGTAAGTTTTCCAATTCCAACCTCCTACATGACAAGTTCAAACCCACAAGATTTAAATCACTTCACACATCTTTAATTTAAGACCTCTAGATTTAAGCATGCCTTTATTAATTAAACTTTGTACCCAGACAAACTAAGACACTTAAATGAGGACGTAGGGAGAGTATATGAGAGTGAATGTTGGTGCAGCGGCCCTATAAATTTCTCATGGTTTTAAGACTTTAAAGTGTGCTGATGAATATTAGAAATTACTTTTTGCATACAAAGGGGGATACGGCACTAGTACAATATCACTTCAATAACTCATGCGAGCAACTGGTCTATGTAAATGCGAAACCGGGTAGCATTATTTATGTGGAAATCTTGAGTTGGGATTTTGGAGCTAAAAGTATTATATATGCAGCTTAAAGCCAGTTTGGAACAGAGGGTGCAAATGTTCAAAAGATACAGAATGATGAGTCTTGACATCACGTGCATGATAACCCTAGAATGAGAAGATTTCAGATCATATGAAAATACTATTATGAATGGTCGCACATTCCAAAACGGGTTATTTGCATTGTTGTACATACGTATGTGCATAATGTTTAAATGATGATACTTTATCTTTGTAAAAGTAACCGCACTTAATACTTTTAAAATGACAATGCTAACTAAAATATAAGATGGTGCATGGGTCAGATAGAATGGTTATATTGGTTCGCTCGGTGCAAGTTATTACTTATATATAAAGTATAAAGTACATACAATAATTTATTACTGAAATTTTTATTTTTTTTTTAACTTGGTAACTTTGTATTATATCACAAAACAGTACATGGGTCGTACTGTAACCTTATGTACAAGTGTACTCCTGATTTCACTTCTCTACGTCTAAATTGAGTCTAACACATCAATAACATCAATAATAGAGACAGTGTCATTAGAGTATAATTGATTACACCAAAAGACTTAAAGTAAAATGCAGTTTAGTTTAACTTTCTGCACATTGTTCTCTATGCTCTCAAAACATCTAGAATTCCTTTCTTTCCAAACAGCCCACCAGATTGCCCCCGGGATAATTCTCCATCTACCTCTGTCCTTACCATGTACACCTGCTTCCTCCCAGCATAGTAATGCCTCAGCCACCTTCCTGGGCATTGTCCAGGAGATGCCTTTGAGGCTTAGGAATATTCTCCACAGATGATGGGTGTACTTGCAATGTAAAAATGGATGGTTAACAGTGTCAGATGTTTCACCACATAGGAAGCACCTGGAACACAAGGTTCTACCCCTCTTCATAACATTGTCCTGTGTAAGGACTGCTTCTTTAGCCATTGACCAGACAAAAAAGGAGACTTTGTGAGGGATTCTGCTCTTCCATATTTGCTTCCAAGGCCAACTTGAGCACTGTTGATCTGTTTGATCCATCAACTTGTAGGATTTGTTGACTTTGAACACTCCCTTGTCATCTCTTGTCCACCACAATTTATCCTCACCTGGCTGTAGTCCAGTGAAAGTGTTCACCGTGTTTAAAAATTCAGCAACTCTCACTATTTCCCAATCATTAAGGTTTCTTCTAAAAATGAAATTCCATCCTTGTGGTGACCAAATATCTGCTATAGTGCTTTGTTGAAACATGATTAGGTTGTAGATGTCTGGAAAGAGATCTTCCATGTTGCCTTTCTCATGCCAAATGTCCTTCCAAAATCTGGTCTTATTCCCATCCATTACTTTTGCCTTTGAGTTACTTTTAACTTCATTCCACAAGCTTTTGATGAACCTCCAGAGGCTAACACCATAAGGAGTGGTTACTTCTTTAGTTATCCAGTTGTCCTCTTTTTCATATTTAGCTCCAATTACTTCCCTCCATAGCATCTGGTTGTTGTTTGCATACTTCCACAACCACTTCATACTAAGAGCCTTGCTTTGCAATTTCAAATTCTTTATTCCTAGACCTCCATTTTCCTTGCTTGTCATGACTTCTTCCCATTTAACCAAATGAAAACTTTTCTTTTCTTTGTTGCCTTGCCACAAAAAATTCCTCCTGATACGATCCAACCTCTTAATGACCCCTGGTGGGATAGGAAACAGGGACATCATATAGGTTGGCAAAGCATCAAGTACTGAGTTAATAAGGGTCAGTCTACCCCCCTTTGATAAGTACTGAGACTTCCACTTGGCCAATTTCTTCTCACACTTCTCAATCACACTATTCCATATGTCTATGGACTTGGATTTAGCCCCCAAAGGCATTCCCAAGTATATAGTAGGCAGAACTCCTATTTCACCACCCAGAATTGATGCTAAACAACTCATGTTGTTTACTTGATTTATAGGATACATCATACTCTTCCTCCAATTGATATGCAAACCAGAAATACCTTCAAATAAGACCAGAATCACCCTTAGATACTTCAGTTGTTCTTCCTCAGCATCGCAGAAAATCAAGGTATCATCTGCATATTGCAAGTGTGTGACTTCTAGTCTCTCAGTACCTTCTCTGGCCACATCAAAACCCCTTATCCAGCCTCTCAAGTTAGCAGTTTTTATCATGTTGTTTAAACCCTCCATGGTGATCAGGAATAAAAAAGGTGACAAGGGATCCCCTTGTCTGAGACCCCTTTGGGTTTGAAAGAAACCTGCAGGGTTACCATTGATGAGTACTGAGAATCTTACAGTTGATATGCAAAACTTTATCCAGTTCAACCATTTCTGCCCAAAACCTATCAGGTTCAACATCTTCATTAAGTATTTCCAGCTAACATGGTCATAAGCTTTCTCTATATCCAACTTACAAAGGACACCTGGCTTCTTTTGGTTATTTCTGGAGTCAACTGCTTCATTTGCAATCAAAACTGCATCCATTATCTGTCTCCCTTTAACAAAAGCCATTTGTTGTGAGTCTACCAACTTGTCCACCACCCTTTTCAGCCTCTCAGTAAGAACTTTGGAGATAAGTTTGTAGATGCTACCAATTAGACTAATTGGCCTGAAGTCCCGCAACTCCTTGGCACCTTTCTTTTTGGGTATAAGAGCTATAAAAGTTGCATTGAAACTCTTCTCAAAAACTTCATGTTCATAGAAGTTTTGAAAGGTGTCCATGATGTCTTGCTTTACCACATCCCAACATTTAATAAAAAACCCCATAGTAAAACCATCTGGACCTGCTGCTTTGTCAACAGCACATAACTTCAGACATCTCAACACTTCACTTTCCTCAAAGTTGCTTTGTAGAGCTTGATTATCTTCTTCTGTTAGGACAGGACATTGCACATTTATGTACTCAGGTCTCCACTGAGATGATTCCTTATACAACCTTTTATAATATTCAACAATTTCCCCTTTAATTCTGCTTGGCTCTTGATTCAGTTCACCATGTATCATAAGCTGATCAATGTTGTTGTATCTCCTATGTGCATTTGCTATCTTGTGAAAGAATTTAGTATTCTTATCACCTTCCTTCAGCCATAGAGCCCTTGATTTTTGTCTCCAGGAGATCTCCTCCTTTTTTATCAACTCTTCATATTTCAACATCAATTCAGATTTTTTGGCAGACTCCTCATTAGTAAGGATTCTGTCTTCCCTCTCAGCTTCTAGATCAGCCAACTGTTCAAGCAATTTCTTCCTCTGTATACCCAAATTTCCTTCTTCCCCATTCCTCCATTCTTTAAGTTTAGTCTTCAGAGCTTTTAGTTTGCAAGCCAATCTATAATCAGGTTTCCCTGTGAAGTTGAAAGAAGACCACCATTCTCTGACTCTGTCAATGAAGCCCTCAGATTCTAACCACCAATTTTCAAATTTGAAGTAACTTTTGTTCCTTTCCCAAGACCCCCCTAGTAAGGCTATAGGAATATGATCTGAAATCAACCTTTGAAGTGGAATCTGTTTCAAATTTTGGAACTTGTCATCCCATTCCTCTGAAATTAGGATCCTGTCAATCCTGGAGGCTGCTTCCTGTTGGTCCCCTTTGAACCAAGTATATGTGACATCCTCAAGTTGCAAGTCAACTAGTTTCATGTCTTCAATAAAATCAAAGAATTCCTTCATACCCCTTGTTCTTACTGTACAATTCTTCTTCTCAGATATGTATCTTGTTACATTAAAATCACCACAAATAGCCCATGGTCCTTCCATTAGTCCTCTGACTGCACTCACCTCTTCCCACACTATTCTTCTTTCCTTGTAACAGTTTGGGGCATACACTCCTGTGATGTGGCATTTAAAATCTTGGAATTGAGATTCAAATTTACATGTGATGGAGTATGCCCCTATTTCTAAGATTTCCCCCTTCCAGGCTCTCTCATCCCACATCATCAAGATCCCCCCTCTTGTCCCACTGGATTCCAGTATATTAGTAATTAATGTGATACACATGTGAAAAGCACATACACTTGACTAGTTATGTGTAAGCGTGACACCTCAAACAAAGATTAGCACCCCCTAGAAATTTAGCATGCATACCATCAACTAGCAGGCTTATTGGCATATCATATTGAACGCATTAAAAAATTTATGTTACATTAAGAAATAAGCACATACTCAAGCATCTTCGAAAGGAGGTCGTATGCAGGACTTTTGGGAGACATGTGCAGAACACTATAAAGTGCAGGATTGTCACTGCAACGGAAACAATAAAAATTTTAGATGACAACTCCAATTGCAAGCAAGGTAAGGATAGCAAGAGAATTCACTGCTAAAAGAAATTTTTAATACTAAAAATGGTATGAAAGAACCTACTACTTATGTCCTTGAATACGTTGCACATCAGATTGCCAATGCGGAAGGTTTACCAGTGTTGGCCATTTTTCTGGTGTGGGATGTCCTGACACAATATGAACTTAGCGCAGTGT
Source organism: Solanum stenotomum (assembly GCF_019186545.1). NCBI lineage: Eukaryota > Viridiplantae > Streptophyta > Magnoliopsida > Solanales > Solanaceae > Solanum > Solanum stenotomum. Next base: position 32,839,991 of record NC_064285.1, on the reverse strand, counting down.
TCAAATCAATGCAAAGGGAAAAAAAGAGAATATACAAAAATTAATGCTCACCAAGAACCTTAAATATCTTGTCCAGTTGGTCAAGCTACATTACGAGAATTGTGTATTAGATTACTAAAATAAGAAAATTACACGGTAAAAAGGAATAAAAGGTATGTTATAGAACCTCCAAAAGGAAAAGCATAAAAAGTGATGCTGGAGAATATAAAAATATTAACCTGGAAAGGGTTTGGTGTGCCTTTCACTTCTTGCCCTTGAAATAGTGGCTTTAGAGTAAGAAGCTCAGCAAATATACAGCCAACGGCCCACATATCTACATTAACACATTTTTTCCTCTTGGTTCAAAAAGAAGAAAGAAAATGTTTGCTTATTTAGAACAACAATTATCAAAGTTCAAAAAAGCCAAAGGGTCATACCAACTGCACTTGTGTAGTGTTTTGCCCCAAGCAGTAACTCCGGCGCACGATACCAGATAGTGACTACAACCTGTCATTACCCAATGTACAACTTTTCAGAGTCACTGCAAAGCAGTGATGTCCAACAAAGAAAGTCAAACATGCACCTATGAGGAAGAAAAGAATCAAGGAGTCATCTTTCATGTATTTAACTTCCAGTCTTGCAGCTCAATCAGAAAAGCAATCCATATAAAAATCCAGGACTGTTGAGTTTGTTCAGAACAAAAGTATTAACACAGCAGAGTTGTAACAATCAGAAGTAATGTGATGCTGCTCAGATCTATTTCGCTCATTCTCAAACTCTTAAAATTATTCTCCAGTTCGAACACTGCTCATATATATATTCATTTATGCATGTATTCCTAACATAGTCTATATGACTGATCTAATATATATATATATATATTAAAAAAACATGTGTGTTAGTGTAGAAGAATCGATGTCAGCTGGTGGATGAGGGTTGGGGGGATGACTTCGCTTTTGTTGAATTGTACCCAAGAGATCTCTATTACTTTGATACAGATAAACAGGTATTATTTGAAGAGCCATATGTTTTTGCCTATCCTCAATATATATATATATATATTGAAAAAACATGTGTGTTAGTGTAGAAGAATCGATGTCAGCTGGTGGATGAGGGTTGGGGGGATGACTTCGCTTTTGTTGAATTGTACCCAAGAGATCTCTATTATTTGATACAGATAAACAGGTATTATTTGAAGAGCCATATGTTTTTGCCTATCCTCAAAATAGATCAAAGTAGCACACAAGCATCTGAGTCATTCACAAGGGCTCAAGCCAAAGCTCTGGACACTTGCAAATGCTTGTAATATAGTGATTAAAACATCATTATATTTGGTGGGTTGATTAACCAAAAAAACTGGAAGAAGAGTCGAAAACACTATCTGGATCGTCTCCACGTTTCGGAAGCCAGAGGTCACCAAACATCTCCAAAAAATGTGTTTCATCTCCCTGAAGATCCCCCCACTATCTGGATTATCTCCATGAAGATCTCCAACTTTCTGAAGCTGGAGGCCACCAAACATCTCCACAAAAGGCAACCAGATCCACACTTTAAAGTTGAATCATCAGAGCTCATCAATTTTGGTATGTTTCCTTTTTAGGCCTAGTTGAGGACTTACCTAGTATAAATACTTTTTAACTAAGAGTAGAAACAGAGCTTACCTCTTTGATGAATATTGAACCAGTGGGAATCGATAATCTTCATTGTTTCTTCAAGACTATTCAAGCGGGTTTTCAAGGGGATTACTGTTCTCTTGAGAGTATCCAATAAAGCTTGGCTCTAATTGTAGCTTAATTAGGACAGTTGTACTTCCATGAATGTTTTATATTTTGCTTCCAGTTTAGTCTTATCTATATTCCATACTTGTTATCTTTAATTCTTGTCTTTCCTGTTTTAATCGACATCGATCCTCTACACTTTCATATAAGACTTGTATAGCAGGGTTTGCCCACAACATCAATAAATTATTACTCAATCAAAAAAAGAAAAAGAAAAAGACTGGACTTTCAACAATCACATTTTTGGCTCCACCATTCATTGACCAGAAATAAAAGATAGGTGATTAATAAGTCTTTAATATACCAAGTGATGCTTTTGACAGTTCTAGTATCAGTTCTCTCAAAGTTGAAGGGTTAAACATTTTCCATAATGGCATCTATCTGTTTCATTCTGGGACCAACTTGTTTTGATTTCAAAAACGAAAACAGGATGATACAAAAAAATCTGATCATTGGATTCACCTAGAACAAAAAAGGCAAGTCAGGTATTTCTTATGGTTAATCGCCAACTGCTGGGCTGTTTCTCAAATTTCTTAAGTTTCTCCTTGGCCCTTTGTTTGTTTGTTTGTTTGTTTGTGTGTGTGTGGGGGGGGGATGAAATTCCATACGGAGATTAGTTAGGTTTAATCTCTTTCAAACATTAATTTATTAGGGCTTTGGTGATATTTTTCAACAAAAGTAAACATAGCCAAATCAATCTTCCAAATCCAAATGGTTAAGAATATTAGATGATATTGTCTACCGATTAGGATTACTTAGAATTAAATAGATCGATTCTTGTAATCAAGTAGTCAGAATATTACCTTTCCTTTTTAGCACTTGTACATTCACTATTTATACCCAATTGCTTGAGGGAATAATTATGCTGTGTTGTGTTCAATTCTCCCTTTCTTGTCTTATTTTCTCACACAAATATTCACAATTACTTTTTCAAAACAAATAAAAAGATTAATTTCTAAAACCAAAACAAAAACAAAACAATTTGAAATCCAAAAACCACCAAAAGAATAGCAGAATATATACTATTGAAAATGGGGAGACTTATTGCTCCAATATCAAGCTGCCCCAGAGCAAAGTGGTGCACCAGCAGTCCAGCACCAATAAAACTCTTTAACAGATTGGAAACATAAATTGCAAAAGCTTTTGAAAGAAAAAGATAAGAGACAAGGGAACGATAACACAGTTGATATGGTGTAGCTTTTTCTGGATAACTACAGTATCCGGGCCAAACGGACACCTCGACTAACCCACCAAGTATCTGCTACCTCCCACCAGCACAAGTACCAGATAACTAGAAACTAGATACTTTCTACCAACATAGCCTTTCCATCAAGGCTTATAGAATTGGGAACCACCAAATGTGGTTTTTTTTCCTGCTTAGATTTGAACTTTGGTCTTCCATAGTCCATTCCAGCTCTAGTGACTGCTAGACTACACCTTGTGGGTGCCCACTTAACAGAAAATAGCTTAAGCTTTTATATATAAGGTGTAACTACTTTACTGGGAAAGGGGAAGCATAAGCACCATCCACAACAGCAATCACAAGTTAAACCAAAAAGAAGAGATGGAGAAGCAATAGTCGCAATAATAGGAGTAACTCACCCCATTCTCAGCTAATGGTTTCAATGGAGCTTGATAAATTCTTGCAAGGCCGAAATCAGCAATTTTAACAACTCCATGTTCTTCTCCCTCGCCCATTACCTGTAAAGGGAAATGAAGGATACAAAATTAGGGATGTTTTGATTACAAGAATGTCATATGGCCCAATGCTACTGTAAAAGAAAATGTAAAAGAAGAGAAATTAGGATAGACAGGCCAGAACCATACCAAGATATTTGATGGCTTTAGGTCTCGGTGTACAATCCAATTACTACAACGAAATGCAAAAGATAACACTAAGGCAATATAAGAATATAGTTATAAAAGTAACAAAGAAATTTAATAAACATGTCTTGCCTGTGAAGATAATTGAGACCATTAAGCAGCTGCCATAACAGAGACTTTACAGTGTACTGATTGATTGCCAGAATGACCTTGTCTCTATGGTGTCTAATAATTTCCTAATGTCAATGAAGGTTTCAAATGGACAATGGAGTTAGATGACAATTTCCCCCCACATAGATAATTAAGACATTAGGAGCAAAAGATACACGCATATTATTCAAGAAGCAAAGATAAGGACATAATTAGCTTTATATTTGAATAGAAGAGTGAAATCCTCATTTTTTTGCCATCAGGTTTTAATTAACTGGTGAAAGTAAGAGGTCATCCATTTCATTTATCTTAAAAGTTGGCACGAAGTACCTAGATATGTGTGGCGTGTACAATACACCTAAACATTCTCAAGAAAAAATGTTGTTTTGGTCTAAAGCTGGACGTTAATTCCTCTTTGGTTTTACCATCAGAAATTAAATTACAGAGATAAGTTTAAATTGACTAACGAAATAAGGGGATAATGCACTATGTCAATCTTCAAAGTTCAGATAACGTACCTAGACATTACTTGCCTTTAGACTCATTAATGTCTTATAAGTATTAAGTTGAATGCTAATTGGGTTCATCTAACAGGTAGGGGTCAGGTGTCATCGCGGATTAGGCAAATTGGATCATGACAGAATGTGCGGGAATAAACAAAATATGGTTGGAAGAGTGTTCGTGCTGGATAAAATGATTTGTGATCTTCTCCCTTGTGAGATATTCCAATGTTTATTCCTGTAAGGCTCTTTTGACTGTAGTACAAGATTTGAGGCAAAATCTTTTTAAGAGGGATAATGACAACAACATGACTGCGAACTTACCTTATCAAGAAGACTGGAAGACTTAATGAAAGGTTTGATCGACAGTTGACAATGTTTGATCAGAGCTGGCCATTGGTTTATCCAATGTTGACCAAGAGTTAACTATGGTTGAGAATATAATTAACTAATAAAAAGTGTGCTATCTCTAACGGCTTAAGTTTTTAGATGAGATGGTACATACTTTAACATGGTAGCAGAGCACGCAGAGGTCCTGGGATCAAATCTCATTGTCAACCATATCAAAAAAATGTCCACGTGCTTGAGCCATGAAAAATAATCAGGCCCGTATGTGAGGAGGGAGTGTTGAAGATACAATTAACTAACAAAAGTATGATCTCTCTAGCAGCTTAATCTTTTAGATGAGATGTTCACACACTTCAACAACTACCATTACAGTTTTAGGGATAAGCATGGTCCCACATGCCCCCACTAGCCTCACAATTCATTTAGTTATGTTAGGACTTTTATTATGTTAAAGTACTTGGACTTGGACCCAATCCCATTGTTTAGCTAATAGTATAATTAGAAGTAACATAGAGTTTTATCTAGTTTTTTATGAATTCTCTTGTGGCCCTGAGGGAGCCTTCCTTAGTGTGAATACCCTTCAATTGAAACTTTCTTGAATACTTCTAGTGTGTATTGTTGTATGAAATCAATTGCTCCTCCCCCTGGATTCTATTCTAGTGACTGAATGTTAATTTGTTGGTTACTAGTCTAAACTTGTGGCTGAATAATTGCTACCTTTACTAGAATCTATCATGTCTTTCGAAATTCTATCTCTAATTTCTCATTTCTTCAGTTTTTGATTTCCTTGTGTTAGTTTCGTCATCAGTTGTTTTGGTCCGAAGCTGGTCTCCGACTTTATGCAAAGGAATTGGAAAGCTTCGATGACTAGAGGTTTTCTTTTTATTTTCTGCTATTAATGAAGAGACCTTGTCATTATCTATTGTTTTTACCCAGTTATATAGTCCTCCCACTTAGGTTTTGTAAGGGGATATAGAAGTCTGGTACTACTTATCCTATCACCTTAAGGTTTTAAGTTTGATGCTCAAACAATTTCACATGGTATAAATATTTTTGGCATGAATATCGCACTCGTAACATTGCATTAATGTCATGTGTAAATCCCAAAATCAGGTCACACATGGTATAAATAGTTGCCCCACATTGATTGTATAAAAAGTTCCCAAAAGGGTATATAAACTCAAAATCATAACCTTAAGGTTTGCTGGAGTGTTGTATAGTTTAATTTCCATAGTAAATAAGGTAAACACGTATGGAAGGGGATATAGTTTAGATTAGAGTTTAGACAAGTGGAATAAAGTGTATATACTGACATAGAGGTCATGCTCGGCATAGTCAAAAGCGAGATAGAGAGACATATCTGCCTGGTTGATATGCACATTGACAAGCTTTACAACATTCTCATGGGATATCTCCCGAAGCAACTGCATCAAGATTGTCGTTGTTAATGATATAGTGTTTACTAGAAACAAAAAAGGGGAAAGTGGGATAGAGAGAGAGAGTGGGAACCATGATTTCGCGAATGGCGGTGGGGGAAACGCCGTCACCGTCCTTGGATTGCTTGAACTTCTTGATAGCAATAGATTTGCTGCGGTTAGCTTTGATCTTAGCCAAAAAAACCAACCCGTATGTCCCTTCCCCAATTTTCCCTATCAAATCATACTGTTGCAACCACTCTGGCCGATTGCTATTGGAATTGCCTCTGCCATCTCCCATGGCGATCAAATATAATTGACAGACGAGATTTTGAGCTTTGCCGTCAACAAAGAGGGCTAAGGGAGAGTGTCTTTTTTTTTCATTTTTAGACAAGAAAAAAGTAGTATAAGGGAAGAAGCGTGTCGTCACAAGGTAGGGTACAGAGTACAGACGCAAAGCTGGATGATGAAATTTTGTGGCACTTGGACTTGCTCAATTGGAGCACCTCTATACAAAAAATGCATCCCATCAATTTAAAAAATAATACTTAACATTTTTATTTTATTTTATTTAAATTATATGCAACACTTGTTTTTAAATAATAATAATGAAAAATGAATATTATCACACCAGTATCATAATTAAATTCAATATTTCCTAAATATACTGGGCCAACCCAGCTCATTAATAGTGGGTCATTTAAATCTTATATTTATATTTAAAAAATTCTCCTAATCTTTATCATGATGCAGAGAAACTTATTGACTCATATTTAAACTATTATAAAAAAAATATTTCAAATTTATAAACAAAAATCCTAATTAACGTCATCTATGAACATACAAAGAGGAAAAGAATTCTTCTAATCTTTATCATAATGCAGAGAAACTTATTGATACATCGTCAAAATAAATAATCCAAATATAGACTTTTTGTTTTATCTTTCAAAACAAATAACTTATTACATAAAAATAGGATATTACATAAAAATAGGATATGGTCATTTATTGAAACTCAATTTTCAATATGAACTAAACTAATAAAAAACTATCAAATGTTATAAAACGACATAAATATATCTTAAAGAACTTTTATTGTTAAAGAGCAATTGATAGTCATGGATAACAAGAAATTAGGGTATGAATAAACATTTTAAATCCTCTTTAATAGGGATACAAAATACTTTTTTTAATCAACTTTATGGATTAATGCTCTGTTTTATTAATAATCAATAACAACAAAGACTGATAGCTAAAATATTATCAGCCCAAAATCAAACAATAAACAAAGCCCAATTGGTAAGGAATAAAAGTACAGACTCGGTCCAAAAGTGAATGACTCCTTGACACATTATTCCTAAAATATAGGATTTCATATTCCTTCTTCCCTCTGTCTTCCTCTTCATTGTTTCCCGACCTCCATGTTCTAATATCCATTTAACCGTGTCATGTTCGAGTTTCTCCTCTGGATCATCAATATTTTTCATTCATATGTCGGTGGAGTGTATTTAGCTCGTAGAAGTAAGTATATCTTCTTTTGTTTCTTCTTTCTGCTTAATTTTTCCTCTTATTTGACTCTATTGTCCTAAAGTTGTGTATTCCAATGGAGGTGCTTAAGTTTAAGGTGAACTTGTTGATGTGTTTGAATCAGAAGGCTTCATCTTGAATCTTGGGGTAAAGGCTTTTGCATTCCAGTGCTTCTAATCTTGACCAACTTCCTAATCTTTTATGTTATTTTTAGCTGAAGTAGTGATGGAAAAGATGGTGCTGCTCCGAGGCTTCTTCTTTCTAAGCTCCTAACGGACTTCACATTACTTTTGACTGATCCGACTTCATAACCTAACCTTTTTGTCTGTCCTTTTTGTAACCTAAAATACCTTAGGCCAGCAAGTTTAGTCACAACTTTATGGCCTTTAAAAAGGCAAAACATGAAGATGTAAATATTATAGTAGTGCTTCATTGTCTTTTGTTGCAATTGATTTAGCATGTTGATGTAATTCTTCTATATATTTTTTCTCAACGTTGGTATTTGTTGTTTATCTGTGTTTATGATTTTTCTTTCTTTACTTGGTAGTTTTCTGAAGACCTGAAACTATAACAACCCCTTTGATCTAAAGTCATACTTTCCAAGTAATCATGTAGTTGATTGGCCTTCCTAAATATATGTTTTGTATGAATATTTATTTTGTTTGTGATCTGTTAAATGTCTACTATCTTATCTAGATAATTACACCTATATAAAAAAGTATAACGCGGTCGTTATCAAATATAAAATTCAACTAGATTGGGATCAAATCCCATAAGGAGTAAGGTGAGATCTAATCCATGCAGTTATTTACTATTATCTACTTATTTCCTAAACAAAATGGGAAATATGAGAAATTTGGGGTTTTGGTTTAAAAATCACTTTATGACAAGTAACAATCAACAATATCACTTAATTGAGGATTAACAACGAAAATTAATCAGGATTGTCTTCACCAAAATCGTTGACCGTTTTTAGATTAATACATAATTTCATCTTGTGTTGTTAGTATATTAGTTTATCAACATCATGCTACACTTAATTGTTTCTCAACAAAATTAAATGTCTATCACTTTTATTTTTTCGAACTAAAAGTGTTTCAGTCATTTCAAGACGGCGATGGAGAAGGACACTTGGCGCATCGCCGACCTAGTCGGCGATGCTCGCCTAATTCCACCGATTGGTCCAAAATCTGGAAGAGTATAAACGCAAATTTTTAAATGATGGAAAGACGTTCCGAAATATTGAGCAACTGTTCTGAGTGTTTGAGTGTTTTTACCTTGAGTTTTTTTATCCCAAACACTGTTCTTGGAGTTTTTTATTAGAATTTCAAGTGGGTTTTGATTTGTAGTTGATTTCAATCATCGTGAAGACTTGCAAATTGTTACCCAACTGAAGGAGAACAAAGTTGGCAATTGTTTCCTGCTTTTTTATAATGTGTGGCTAAAACCCCCATTTTGGGGGTGTGATTATGTGATTAATTGTTTCAATTAGCTTATGAGTGTTAGTAATTACTGATTTAAGTGTTGAATTGAAGTGGGTTTGATTGATAACTGAGTTTTAATTCATGAATTGTAGTTGCAAATGCAGTTCTAGCCTGGTGTTCTATGCTTGCTTGAGAAAGAGGTTTTAGAATTAAGGTTATCGATTGATGATTGTAGTGATTGGGTTATTGTGGTTTCAATGTGAGAAAGTGAATCCTAAATTTGATCCTACCAATCTAGCTCGAGAGAGTAGATTAATTGAGGTTATGGGTTGTTTTTAATTGTTATGCTTGTCGAGGTTCGCGAGAACTCGCTTGAATCGTGATAGTTGATCGAGAGATGGCTATTATATCTAAAGTCTAGCCTACCCACTAAGACTCAATGGTTTTCACTAATTATTAATCACCCATACAACAAAATTGACAATTAATCGATCACATTCCCAAGGATCCCTCTCTACTTGAATACTCCCCTATTTTCGTAGTGGTTAATTAACAATATTAACCCCCCTATTTGACACTAGTTGTCAATCCCTTTGACTTACTTTAATGGTTTCGATAATTTCTATTCCTACAACCGATTAGAACATGCCTTTCACTTCGTAATTAAATTCTCTACTGTATCACTCCCTATGGGATCGACCCCAACTCTTCGTTGGGTTTATACTAGATTGTGATTGCCTATAGTTAGAATTGGATGAACTGTAGTTGAGCGTTATAAAAAATGGTGCCTCTACCGACGAGTGGTGTTTAGAATTCTCTTAGTGAAGTTTAGTTGTGATCTAATCTTGTTTGTAGTTGAATCGACTTACTTTGTTTTGTGTTTGTTATTGGTTGCTTGTGAACATGTGACGATATGAGTGTGAACAGGAGTAACACCAACCAATTTGGACATCAAGATGACATCGGGACCTTGAATGATGTCAAAAAAGCTCAATTGGGTAATGTAGGTGCTTTTCGATTACCATCGGTCATGGGAAATATTGTATTCCATGTGACTAGCACGATGTTGCAACTATTGCAAATGAATGGTTTATTCAGAGGGCTAGCTCCCGAGGGTCCCTATGACAATATTTGAAACTTTGTGGATGTGTGTGGTCCATTTTCGTTCAAGAACAACTCACAAGAGTCGGTCCAACTCCGGCTGTTTCCTTTTTCTTTGATGGGGAAGACAACAAAGTGGTTAGCTGACCTACCAAGGGACTCGATTACGTCTTGGGATGAGCTTACTGAGGCGTTCTACAAAAAATTTTTCCCTCATTTGAAGATGATGGCATTGAGAGATAACATTCAGGGTTTCAAACATTTGGATGGTGAACCAATCCACGAGACATGGTTGAGGTTTCAGAAGTTGTTACTGCAATGTCCAACTCACGGACTCCTGAACAACGTGCTGTTACAATATTTCTACCGGAGTTTAGATTCGGTCAACAAAGGTGTGGCTGACTGGCTTGTCCAAAAAGGTATTATGCAACAACCTTTTGAAATAGCGTCGAGTCTCCTTGATGGAATGACGAAGATAAACCGTGCTTGGTATACTAGGGAGGATCTAGTGTCTCATTTGACTTTTAGGATGACAAAGAAACAAATAGAAAAAGACCAAGAGCGGGATGAAAACATGGCTAATATGATTACCCAAATGGATCTTTTATCAAAACATGTCATTGGTAGTGGTTCTAAGGTCGTGAACGCAGTTGCAGTTATCAGAGTAAATCCTGATGATGTGCACTTTAAAGCTTTGTACAATGAAGAAGTACACTTTCAAGCAAATCAGGGAGGAGGTTTCCGCCAAAATTATCCAAGGCCAACTGGGAACCAAGGTTGGAATAGAGAGCGTGATGAAGGTTGGAAAGACTGTGATAAGAGTGGCATGACCGTGGTACAAACTGAAGGGAGCGAGACAATAACAAAGAGAGATATGTACCCCCCAATGAGCATCAAAAGCCAAAAGAGCAAAGGGTTGACTCGAAAAATTTCCACACTGAAGATATGATTGCACGCATTCTCAATAAAGTGGAAGGGTCGGACAAAGTGCTCAAAAAAATGAAGGAGGACGTCTCAATTCTGAATGAGACGGTTACTTCTCACTAGGTGTCCATTAAATAGCTGGAAACACAGATGGGCCAAATATCATCTCATTTAAACCCGAGGAAAAAAGGGTGTCTACCAAGTGATACCTTGGTTAACCCAAAGAATGAACCTTGAAAGCATATCCTCATCGTGCCACGACATTAAATAAGGTGCTTCTTGGGAGAAAACCCAAGTTTTTAGCTTTTGTTATTGCTATTTGAATAACATGTGTTGAATGTGCAGGTTGAAAATTCGAAATTTAGGGAAAATGAGCAATTAGGCTAGCCCAGGTACCAGTCTGCGACTCGCCAAATAGGTCGGCGAGCCTGGCTTGGATCGTCTTTTGAACCAACTATTTAGCTAGAGGTTTTGTAAAACTCGGTAGGCAAAAGAGCTATTCGATGTATCGTCGAATGGTCGACGACATAAGTGACTGTCGCCGACTAGCACGCGAACTGAAGGGTCAAGAAAGGCTGAAGCATTTTTAAATTCAAAAACTTCCCTCATTTCATATTTTTTGACTTTTACACTTTCACAACTGCACTTTAGCTTTTTGTACTTGCTTTTTCTTGTAATTTCGTGTTGGATCATTTGCTCGGGGGGGACTTTGATGCATTTTTCTTCAATTCTTTGGCCTAGCATTCACCTACTCGATTTTGAGGTTGGTTATCCAAACACCGTCTTTAAATTTTTGTATTTTCAAATGCATGATCATTGTCGTGTCGTTGTAATTATGTAATATTGATTGTTTGAATGTTAGTTGGTAATGTATGCCCTTATCGTACTTCATTTCGTATTTTAGCCTTTAACTATGAAATCTCGTGAATTTGCATGATATAAATTGTGGGTTGTGTTGATTAACTTGTTGGGTCTAGTATGGGTGAAGTCTGAGTAACCCCATTTGCACCAATTGACTGATTTTTCCCAATGATAGAGCGGGTGAAGTCATTCTTAAGGGCAAAAAATGTCAATTGGTCAATTTTGGACAAATTGGGTGAAGTCTGAGAACCCCGAGGTCAATAGTGTATTGTGTCTGGGCTTAATTGCATAAAATAAGTGTTTAATTTTGTTCTCATGGGCTGCGGGTTAGAAATTGAAGGTCGGGGTCAAAATCTAGCACGAAGAACCTTTCGTCGAGCTCGCCGAATAGTTCAATGGTTTACCTAAAGACCCTGAATCGCCCTTTTTAACTTTCAAATTGTGGAAATCATTTTGTAACATTCAGTGATACGCCTGAGCTCGCCGAGTGAACTAGTCGGCTCGCCGAAAGCACCTTTAGATCTCCCTTCTGCGCCTTAATTTTTAGAAAGTGTTCTGTAACTTTTGGCGAGCTACTTTTAGTTCGTCGAAGGGCCCTGAGCATCGCCAATCTGTGTTAATTTCTGGGAATTTTTGTTTTGAAACATTCGGCGAGCCCAATCTGGTTCGCCAAATGGGTTCAGGGACTTGCCAAACTACTCGACGAGTTTTTCTGCATATTTTTCAAAGTTGTTAATTTTTTGAACTGTTTCTAATGTATTGATTTGTTTTATGTTGTGTTACAGGTATGACTAGACCAAAGGTACCAAGGAGAAATCAGCCACCCTGAAAATATGCATGGGGCATTGTTATCAAAAGGGTTCTGCACCCTCCTGGCCTACACTTGCCTAATTTCCTCCAAAAGGGGGAAAAGGCAAGGAAAAGGGGGCCGTGATGCCAACGCCAACGGGGGAGATCTCTAATAGTATAGGCGTATATGCCACCCACTTCACTGCTTCAGAAAGTGAGGGCAACTCGGGTGATAGATCTTCACCCTCCGTATCTGAATCGGAATATGATCAGACTCTCCAAACTAGGAGAGAGCTAAGCTCCAAATCATTGAATGATTAAGCCAGGATCCCAGTGACTCCTCCCGCTCTTCCAACTCAGGTTGTAGAGAAGGTACCTCTGATGCCACCAGTTTCGGTACCCCCACCCGGGTCATTGAATATACTTAAGGCCGAGGGTTTGAGGACCATTTCAGAGGAGAAGCAATTATCTACTGATGGAGTAGTAAACTGGTACCCGGAGGTGTGGAACATTATCAAGTTCCACAAGTTCGAAATCTTCACAAAGCCCTGAGGCTCATATATTCCTACTTGGGTCCGAGATTTTTATGCAGAGTATGGCAAGTTGGCTCCTAAAGAGAAGAAAAAGGCAAGCTCATTCAATCTTGTTGACCATGTAGTGGTGCGGGGCCAGAAAGTAAAATGCAGTAGCACCGACATCAATGAGGTGCTAGAGTGCACGAGGAATATAATCCACTTCTTGGTGGATTGGATACAAAAGAAGACCCTAGATGACTTGAAGGGTTGGTTAGCACCGTTGATATCTGACATCACACCGAAATGGATCGAGGCAGGAGCTCCGATAGAGAAGAAAGATCTAAATGTGGCTGCTTGATTCTGGTTTGGATTTATCAGCAACACTTTGATGCCTTCATAGAATGAGTTTATACTCAGGAATCTGAAGGCTGTATTGTTGGGATCCATCATTTACCAAGATGATTTTAATCTTGGTTAGATCATCAAGCATGATATATCCATGAGAGCCAAGCAGAGCAAAACCTCTCTCTCATTCCCAATCCTGATTACGGAGTTGTGCATGTATGCCCGAGTTCCTTTGATTTCGAAGACGGATGTGGAAGTGACTCTCACTTCCTTTACTGACTTCAAGAGGATAGAGGTCGAGTACATGAGAGATGAGGCTAATAGGAGGAGAGCTGCACCGATGGATGCTTCCCCGGTAGTTGATGTGGAGATGTTGCCGATAGAGGCAATCCTTCCTCCTTAGGCCACTGAGCTTACATGTACCCCCTAACACTCCCACTTCTCTCCCTTCTAGTTCTACTACTTCTCCTCCTCCTACTGTTGCTTCTGCTTCTTCCCGACACTCGATTACCCAGGCTATGTTATATAAGATGGGCCACCTGGCCCAATCAACTCGTGCTAAATTCTCGGGTTGAGGCTGTTGTCCTCAGGATGATTGAGAAAGCCATTGCATCTGCTTTAGCCCTTATATGAGCTGAGTTGAGAGAGCACTGTGAGCTTATTGATGCACTTGGCTTAGCCTTGGATGCCCTTACTGTGAGAGTGGAGGCATGTGAGCAGGGAAAGGGTTTGTGTGAGGTTGTGACGGCCTTGAAGGTCGATATTGTTAAATTGAGACGCGATATGGATGAGCTGAAATCCACCGATCTCTCGATGTTTTCCAGGACAGTGGAACTCCCTGTGGTTTCGAGCACAGGTGTTCTAGCCAGTTCTGAGATCCATCCGGCTACTACAACCGGAGATGTTGCTAGGGCTGATGATGATGCTGAGTTAGAGGCTGAGACCGATGAGGAGGAGTTGAGTGTTCGAGTTGCAGCTCTTTATGATGACTTAGAGAACCTCTAGGGGGCTATGGTACATATATTTGTAGAGGAATCTATGAGGGACACATCTATGGTAGGCTCCAGTGAAGCAAATGATGATGTTGAGTTGGGTACTGATGCCCAGACCGAGGGAGTCACCATCATGTAGAGTTCACCAGACTTAGCCTGGTAGGAGTATATTTTACTCTCTTTCTGTTCTTGTTTAGACCGTTTATTTCTTTGCATTTGAGGACAATTGCTAGTTTAGTTTGGCGGGGTGAGGTATTTCCATACCTACCTCTATTGGGCTATTTTATGGATATTATGTGTTTTGTGTGATTGTTTTTGTGAATGATGGATTTTGTTGATATATATTGGTTTTAATGTTTATGTCGGTTTTGACCCGAACTGAAAATTGTCGCCTCTTGATGTTTGTGAATGTAGCTATTCTCTTGCACTTTTGAGTGTCGGTTGTGATCAATACGGATGACTTGAATAGTGCTCTCGATTGAACAATATGTGTGTACGGCTCCAATGAGGTAAATTGAGTTGCATAAGTTATATGTGAACTCTTAGCATCTCATTGTCACTAGCCGGTTGTTGAGTTGACCTCTTGTGATGATCGTTGCACGCTAGTTGAAAATTGTAGAGTCTCGTTTGATGATTGTGTTGAATGCCATGTGTTGTGAGATTCCCTTGAAATATGTGCTTGGTAATACCTAGAACTTGCTTCATTAGTCCAATTGACTAATGCAAGTGAACGATAGAGATGATCTTAGGCACAATTTGTGAAGAGTGAACCACAATTGCTATTATACCTCTTTGTGACCACCTTGTGAGAGTGTGAACCTAGCTTGGCACCATTTGAGCCTACCCTTCTTCTTTGGATGAAACATGAATAACTTTGACCTCTTTGTCCCATCACCTATAACCTTCATGAAGCATTGGTTCGTTTAAATAGCCAACTTAGGCCAAAAGACTAAGTTGGGGGGTGTGGTGAAAAAGGAGAAAAGGTCAATAAGTTGGTGAAAATCTGCCGTTGATGGATTGTGTTGAAAAAGATGGAACCCCTCCATATAAAAAAAGAGAGAAGAGAAAAGAAAAAGAAGAAACAGACTGAAAGAGAAAGAGAATGTTGAAATAAAGTTTGTGCAACGGATAAAAGAAATGGGGTGTTCGATGAATCATGCTTAAAAGAGCATCAGGTGGATTGTGAAAATCATAAAGTGTGAAAGAAAAGGAGAAAAAGTGAAATGCAGGCCATGCTTCATCAAGGTAGAAGTCACTAAGCCAAAATGATCACACTTTTACCCTCAGCCCCATTACAAGCCTTGAAAGACCTTTGTGATCTAAAGTGAGTTGAAAGTCATGTTGGTTGGAAAATACGGGAAAGCCTATGGGTAGAGTCATGTATGTGTTTGTCTTTGAGAGTGTGAAAGTTTCTTTGATTCCAAAATTCTGGAAAATTGATTAGTTTTGTGTGAGCATGGAATCATTCTTGGTGTGAGGGCATTTGAATGCTTTTGTTGAGCTTGAACTTGCGTTTGAAGCAAACATTGTGAGCTTGAATTCTACTTGATGATGAGTAGTGACTAGTCACAGTTTGAAACTTTGAGTGCACATTTGAACATTGCATGAGTAGTTTGAACCGCTTGTGTGCATTCATGTTGAGTCTTGGGTAGCACTGTTTGTAGACATCCTTGTCGAACTGATTGATATCGTGTTTTACTTGAGGACAAACAAAAGTTTAAGTTGGAGGTGTTGATTAGTCTGGGTTTTCAACTCATTTAGGGCTTATTATTCATAGTTTTAGTGTCCTCAATGCCTATTTTATGCTCTAAACGTATGTTTAAGGGCTAATTTGAGGCTATGAAGGCAAAAGACCAAGGCAAGGACATTACCGGGCAAAATGGAGTGAAAAAGCTGAAGATAAGGAAAGCTAACGATCGCCAAGACCACTCGGTGACTCTGCGAGTGGTACTTCAGCCCCCCGAATATTATAGCGTGCCAACCCTGGGGAAAAACCAAATTGGCAATGGAAACGAACCTTCAACAAATCGCCAAATGAATCAGTGACAAGGATTCTGATCGACTAAAGTTACAGGGTCTAAATGGTGAAGAGGCAAGTCAAGACGGTGATAGAGAAGGACACTTGGCGCATTGCCGACCTGGTTGGCGATGCTCGACTAATTCCGCCGATTGGTCCAAAAGCTTAAAATCTGGAAGAGTATAAATGCGAATTTTTAAATGATGGAAATGAGTTCAGAAATTTTGAGCAACTATTCTGAGTGTTTGAGAGTTTTTATCTTGAGTTTTTTATTCCAAACACTGGTCTTGGGGTTTTTGATTAGAATTTCAAATGGGTTTTGATTTTTATTTGGTTTCAATCATTGTGAAGACTTGCAAATTGTTACCCAACTTATGGAGAACATAGTTGGTAATTGTTTCCTACTTTTTATAATGTGTGGCTAAACCCCCCATTTTGGGGGTGTGATTATGTGATTACTTGTCTCAATTAGCTTATGGGTGTTAATAGTTACTGATTTAAGTATCGAATTGAAGTCAGTTTGATTGATAACTGAGATTTAATTCATGAATTGTAGTTGCAAATGCAGTTCTAGCCTAGTGTTCTATGCTTGCTTGAGAAAGAGGTTTTAGAATTAAGGTTATCAATTGATGATTGTAGTGATTAGGTTATTGTGGGTTCATCTTGAGAAAGTGAATCCTAAATTCGATCCTACAAATCTAGCTTGAGAGAGTAGATTAATTGAGGGTATAGGTTGTTCTTAATTGTTATGCTTGTCGAGGTTCGAGAGAACTCACTTGAATCGTGATAGTTAATCGAGAGATGGCTATTACATCTAAAGTCTAGCCTACCCACTAAGATTCAACAGTTTTCAGTAATTAGTAATCACCTAGTACATCGAAATTGGCAATTAATCGATCACATCGCCAAGGACCCCTCTCTACTTGAATACTCCCCTATTTTTGTAGTTGTTAATTGACAATCTTAATCCCCCTATTTGACACTAGTTTTCAGTCCTTTTGATTTACTTTAATGGTTTTGATAATTTCTATTCCTACAACTAATTAGAACATGCCTTTCACTTCGTAGTTGAATTCTCTACCGTATCACTCCCTGTGGGATCGACCCCAACTCTTCATTGGGTTTATACTAGATTACGATCGCTGACACTTAGAATTGGATGATGTGTAGTTGAGCGTTATCAATCATCACTTAGATTTAAGGGCTAAACCCACTCCTTACTTTACATATTTTCATCCGTCGATACGAGTTCAGAAAAGCCAATACATTCATACATAATTACAAATAGGTATATTTATTCATGTTATATATTATAGATGCAAGCCTGGATCTTGATGCCAATTATTGGAAAACTATCTGCACAACAGAAGCATACCATAATCTTGCTACTTAAGTGAATCATTGATAACAAATACATTTATGCTAGAACACATATAATTATGCCAGAACACATATAATTATGCTAGAACACATAAACTTACTGAGATTTAATTCAAGAATTATCTCTTCAAGCGTGAGCAGATACCTTCAATCGAATCGATAAGTTAGACAAACCTTTAAGAGAATCTATAAATTAGACTGTGGTCTTCTATAGTGATCCAAAGTTCATATCCAAACTCTCTCAATACTTGGGTAGGCAAGTGATGAGTCCACAAATTGGACTCATTTAGGGCTATATTTTGAGAGAATTAGTGTCCTCAAATGCATATTTTGTCTCAATATCTGATGAAAACACTTAAGTTTCAAGTATTTGGAGTTTGAGGGAAAACATGGACACTACTTAGCAAAAAGGAACAAAGGCAGCTAAAAGAACGAAGAAATGAAGATCTGAGAATCGCCGAACCCATTCGGCGAGTCGCCAAAAGGTCTTATCCTTGCCTTTTGTTCCAGTGTGTTGTGCCTTGAAAGAAAAGATCAAATCGGCGGTGAAAAGGAGCAGTCAGCGTGTCACCAATCAGTTCCGCGAAGTAGTACTATGTCGCCCAATGATCCAAAACACGACGATGTTGAAGGATAGGGTAAGGCGGTGATGAAAGCTACCAAAGGGCGGATCATCGAGTTGATCGGTGATCTCGACTAACGGTGCCGAATGATCCGCTGCAGCACATATTTTTGAAAAATATAAATACTCGTTGAGAGTTGTAGCTTAATATCAGATTTTTAATATAGAAATTTTTAACATAGAATTTTGAGTTCTAAGTTTGGAGAGGGTTTTGAAGAACTTGAAGATTCAAAAGGTTTCAACTCCAAGAATTTGGACTTGGGTCTTGTGGATTCTTTACTCTTTGCTTGTTTTGAGACTTAAATTTTCATACCCATTTGAATGCAAACTCATAGTGGTATAAATTTCTATCTCTTTTATATGTCTAGCTTAAACCCGAGTGTGATTTTTTGATTATGGGTTAGATTATATGTTGGGTTTTTCTTGTTGATGGTTTAATTATTGCGTAAATGTGATTTCATTTAGTAGTTGTGGTGGAACTTAATGAAATTGTAGTTGCAAATACGATATCACCTTTGTGTTTTCGGCTTGCTCGAGAGAGAGGAAAAACTAAGAGTACTAAATTGATGGCCGGTGGAATTGGATCGACATGAGGTTCAGCTTGAGAGAGTGAACCCTAGTCCTTCTCCCACACACTCAGCTCGAGAGAGTGAGTGGGCTAAGGTGGAGGATGTTGTTCATGCGGCAACTCGGTGTTCGAGAGAAATCGAGTTGATTCGGGGTAAGTTGCTCGAGAGAGAATTTACCCCCACTATAGTCTAGCCTAGTCACAAATATTCAACGAATTTATTATCAAAATCACATACCCAATAGTTTAGTCTATCCCGTATTCCTATCACATCCCAAGAATCCCATCTCCTTGATTAGTACTCTTTACATTTTTGCTGTTTTTGCTTACTTGTCACAAACCCCCATTGATAATTGACGCTTGCGTCACCCCTTAGATTTAACATGTTTATATTCGATAATGTTTTTAGCTATGACTAATTAGAACTAATTTTATTTTTCTATTAATTCTCAAGCCCACTCCCTTAGGACTCGACCCCAACCCTTGGTTGGGTTACTTTACTATTGTACGATCATAAACACTTGCTTTGGAAGTTGTGTTTTGTTATGCAAATTTTTAAATGGCGCTGCTGCCGGGGAGTGGTGTTACGTGAAATTTTTTGGTTAAGACAAATTTTGCTTTTGATTGTCGTAGTTTACTAATTTTATTTTTAGTTTTGTTTTGCTTTGAAGTTGTTGATGTAGGCAGATACCCTGAGCATTGTTGAGGGAAATGGTAGCAACTCGGCTGAGACGAGTCAAGAAGTCGAGAGGGACTTCAAGTTAACCGCACTGGTAACTTAGCTGAACAAGTTAGCCACCAAAATATCAGAGGTGGAAAACCAGTGCAAGAGCCAAGGGAGGTACATATCCCCTCATGAGTAGAAACATTCTAGAGACAGGGAGAACAATCGTGTCGAGGATACACTCCAAATCATTCTCCAAAAGATTATCGAGCAAGATTGAATGTTGGAAGAGATGAAGGAGAATATTGAAGTGTTGAATCAAATGATTGGCTCCCATTCTAGATCAATCCTGCTAATCAGGACACTCATGAGTTATGTAGTGCCTCCTCTTCACTCAAATGAACTATTGGGGTTACCTAGTAACACTAGGACCAACTCCACCAATGGAGAGTGAGTAATGACTTGCGTCGTGCCACGACGTTAACTAAGGTGCTTCTTGGGAGGCAACCCAAGGTTGTAGATTCTTTTGTTTGCTTTTATAAATAATGGTGTGTTAGTGGTGCAGGTTTAAATGCTGAAGGTGTTTGAAAAAGGTATATTGACGAGTAAAATGCTCAGTCGATGAATCACCGAAATGGTCGGGGTGCCCGATTTGACCCGCCAATTTGACCCCACACAAGACTAACTTAGAGTCTGTAAAACTCGGCGAGGCCTAGAGCAATTTCGTGACTCGCTGACCTGTACGATGTTCACGATGAAGACCGCCGTTTGGACCCTAACTTTGACTGAAGGTCCTGTAAAACTAGGCGAGCCAAGTGACCACTCAGCGTGTCACCGAGTGGTTCGGCGAGTGCGACTAATGTCGCCGAATGGGCGCGAACTGGACAGTTTATAATGGCCAAGAGTCTTAGAATTTGAAATCCTTCACTTTCCCTCGCTTTGAATCTTCACAAACTCACACCAAGGTTGTATTTTCAATATTTGTATATTCCATTAGTATTTTAGTTGTTGATTGGTGCTCGAAACTAGGATTTCTTTGCCGCCTAGCTTTTCAATCGCGTTTTAATCGGCATATAAGGTTGGTTTTCGAATCCCGAGTTTACTTTCAAAAATTTTGTACTCATTGCAATGATCATATCGTATTGTCATGTGCTGGGCCTCTCTAATAGGATTAGAATATTTCCATGCCAATTTCAATTTGAAAATCTCACTGGTATTGTTTTAATCGTCAAATGCCTATGTATTTGTGCTTTTAAATGAATGAAATTTTGTTGGGTTGTGCTTGCATATTATTCAGATTGAGTGGGTGAAGTCTGAGTGGCCCATGTTTGTGCTAAATGATGAAAATTGCTCACTGATAGAGCGGGTAACACCACTCTTAAGAGCAAATATCATCAAATGGCCAAATTTGGCTAAACCGAGAAAAATCTGAGTATCCCGGGGTGATGGGTAGTATGGGTCTTGTTTGAATTACATTAGTGCATGCTTTGATTTTTTCTTTCAGGGGTTGCGGGTTGAATTCGAGAAGGTGGATTGAAAATGGGCACGTTGGGCCGTTTAGCGAGCTTGGTCGAGCTCGCCGAATTACTCGGTGTTTCACGTAATGTCTTCATTTCGCTTTTTTTTGTGTTAAATTTGTGGTTTGATTTTGTAACTTTCGGCGAGAAGCCTGAGGTCACCGAAAGTACTCTTGATCGCTCTTTATTTGCACCCCTGAAACCCTTGTTGTACTGTAACTTTCGGCAGACAAACCTTTACTCACCAAAAGTAGTCGGAAATTTGCCGAAGGGCCTTCCAATCGCCGACTTGCCATAATCTTTAAGCCAATCCCTTCGGCGAGCCCAACTTAGCTAGCCAAAGAGGTTCGGCGACTCGTCGAATGGATCGGGGAGTCTGTCTGCAATAGATTTTATGTGCTTATGTTTGATTTTCTCCTAATTTGTTTCGATCTTTTGTAGATATTGTACTTACAAATCTAACCACGCAACCTCAGAAAAAAGCAAAGGGCATAACCATAAACGATGAGGGGGGGTCAAATCCTCCAAAGAGGAAAGGAGAAGAACTCCTACCGGGAGATAAAGGCAAAAGGAAGAAGAACATAGCTAGGAAAGGAGTAGCTATTGAGACCCATGTGGAATTTTCTGAACCAGAAGACGAGAAGCCTTTGACTCATCGAATGAGTAGACGCCAGGGTAGATCTCAATCCTCGCCTACTAGAGTTCCCGCAGCTGCCACCCCTCCTAGAACAAATTCAGTGCCAGCTCAGGCACCCCAGTGGCCCCGGCCCCCTATCATTCCTCTACCTAGACTGTTGAACAGATTGAAAGGTGATGGGGTACAAACCATCCTAGAAGAGAAACTATTATCTATGGAAAGCCTGGAAAGCAAGTATCCCGATGTGATTGACACCCTCCGATACCATGAGTTTGAGTAGTTAACAAGGCCCCTGGGTTAGGGAATTTTACGCAGCTTATGGGAAGTTGGTTCCCAAGAACAAGAAGAAGGCAAGCGAGTTTAGACTGATAAAGTCGGTCATGGTTAGAGGCAAGGAAGTTGAGTGCCACAAAAAGTATATTAACACTATATTGGGTAGACCGCTGCACTCTGTACTTCCTTACGAGAGGTTGCCTATTGTTCAGTCCCTAGATGATTTGAAGGATTGGTTGGCTCCTCTGATTTTTGACACCACTCGAGGTAGATCGGGGTAGGAGCCCCTATTGAGATGAAGGACTTGAACATTGCTGCCAGGTTCTGGTTTGGCTTCATCAGCAGCACCATAATGACATCCTAAAACGAGTCCATTTTGCGCCATCCTAAGGCAGTTTGCCTTGGTTCTATAATGTCTAGGAGATGCATTGACTTGGGACTGCTGATTTCACAGGAGATGGCCATGAGAGCCAAGCAGAAGCTGACTTCTCTGCCATTTCCAGTCTTGATCATCGTGTTGTGCCAGTGTGCTGGAGTACCTCGGGACACTACGAGGGATATTGAGATCACCTTGTCTTCTTCTACTGACATTCGGCGTATTGAGGACTAGCACACATGAGAGGAGGTTGACAGGAGAGAACAACTCCGACAGATACTTCCCAGAGGTCGATATTGACAAGTTACAAGCAAAGGCATCTTCGTCGACTCCGTCCTCTGAGCCTTCAGGTACACCTGCCCCTTCCTCTTCTTTGAAGGTCCCAGGTGTTTCATCATCCTCCCAGCCCTCCAAGATTACTCCGGTGGTGATCCTGAAAATGGGGAATCTGGCCTATTCAGCTGATGTGAGGGAGACTCGATTGGAGAGATCCATCCTAGAGATGATTGGCAGTGCTATCTTGGATGCACTGACCCCCCTTAGGGTCTCTGTTGATGATCTGGCTACTAGAGTCACTGCTTGTGAGAGCAGATAGAGAGAGACATCTAAGGTTTCGATTTTGAAAGCCGAAGTAGAAGATTTGAGGAAGGACGTAGACTATTTGAAGTCTACCAACTTCACTTCATTGATTCAGGGTGCAGATGACAAGGATGCTCCTGAAACCTCGGGGATTCCTCCGGCTACCACCGGAGAAGTGCAGAGGGATGGCACAACATATGAGGAGTCAGATGCAGAGACCGACAAGGAGCTGATAGCAGCACACGATGAGGAGATGAGAGATAACTGAGATGAGAGCAGATTTAGAGAGTTGCCAAATCTTGTAGAGACGGTTGTGCAGCCGGTGACCCAGACATCGCTGACTGAGACGTCCACAACAACTCCTAGTGGATCTGGCACTGCTATTCCTTCTAAGGTTACTTTGGGAACTGATGTCCATATTCAGAGCACTACACCGGCACTAAGGCCCCGACTGATGGAGCGACTATGTAGACACGATCCTTTCTTGACTTCCCTCTCTGTTTTACTTACTTTCAGTTTTGGATACTTTATTTCATTTGCATTTGAGGACAAATACTTTTTAATTGTGGTGGGGTGAGGCCCAGCTTTGTGTGCTACTCGTGAATGGTGTTTTGTTTGAGTACATTGGTTGTGAGCTATAATTGTGTTAAATACTACTTTCATGGAAGGTTTGAGCTTGTGGCTCCGTGTTTTAAATTGCAAAATGATTTTGACCCTTCCAAAAAATTTCTGCCACCCCTTCTGTGTTGAATATGGCTGTTCCTTCGCAAATTTGAGTATCGGTTCCGATCAATAACGATGACTTGGATAGTACTTATAATCAAACACATATTAATGTGCGGCAACAATGAGGCCAAATGAAGTTGCATAGACAATATGTGAACTCTTTGCATCTCAATGTGACTAGCCAATGATCTAATCGAGTCTCTTGTGATGATCGTTGCACACTAGTGAAAGTGTGGAGTCTTGTTTGACTTATAGTGTCAATGCCTAGTGTGATGAGCTTACCTGTGAACTATGCATGATGGATCGTAGAATTTGCCCCGTTGGTCCGGTCAACTAAATGATGCTATCTCTTGATATGAGCTTAGGCAACTTCTAAGAGTGTGAGCCAATTTGACATATACCTCTTTTGTTGCCTACCTAGTGAGTGTGTGAAACGCTTTTGAACACCCCTTGAGCCTTACCTTTCTTTGGGAGAAACTTGATGAAAACAATGACCTTTCTTTATCCATCACCATAATCCTTATGAAGTTGTGGTTAGTCGAATAGCCAACTTAGGCCAAAAGCCTAAGTTGGGGGTGTGGTCAAAAAAGAAGAGAAAATCAAGAAGTGCAAGGAAAGTCTCCTTTAACCCATGATGTTGAGAAAAATGGAACCCCTCCATATAACAAAAGAGTGAGAAGAAAGAAAAAAAAAGAATGAAAAAGAGAAGTTGTGGAATAAAGTTGAAAAGTACAAAAGAAAAGGGGTTCCCAAACAATCCATGGGAAGTGAATAATAGGATGACTTATGAGCACTAATGAAAATGATGCAAGAAAAGGAGAGGAATTGTTGAGACCACCACATTTCATGAGGATAAAAGTCACTGAGCCTAAATGACCATACCTTTGCACTCAACCCCATTTCAAGCCTTGAAAGACCTTTGTGATCTTGAGTGAGCTGAAGCAAGTGCTGATTGGAAAATACGGGCAAACCTATGGGTGAAATTATGCATTGTGTTCTTCTTTGTGAGTGTAAGCGTTGCATCTGATTCCGAAGCTTTAAACTGTGAACCATTGTGTGAATATGAAATAATTCCTTGTGTGAGGGTATTTGAACACTTTGGTTGAGCTTGAACTTGCATTTGAAGCAAGTATAGTGAGATGCGATTCTTTGATATTGGTGAGTCACAACTTGAATCTTTGAGTGCACATTCGATCTCTGCATAAGTAAATTGAGTCTTGTTGTGTGCATTTGGATTGAGTTCTTCCAAGGCAAGTGGTATGTCCTCATGAATTCGAGGACAAGTACTTTTGATCTTTCATGTCTTTTATTGTAATAAATTCTTTTAGACTTTCTTTTGTAAAGGGTCGTGACCCTACTTTTGATTCGAAGACTGTTTTTAGATGGCCATGTGAGACAAGTAGACTTCTGCTATTTTAAAAGATGTTTTCGATTGTATGAATTTAAAAAAAGTTTTAAATTCCACACTATTTCAATTATCTTATGTGATGACATGCTATGAGGCTTGTAGGAGACTTTTCAGAGTCTTGTACGTCATGTCACATCTAGGGGCTAGCCTTGGGTCGTGACAAACATGGTATCAGAGCATAAGGTTTTGGGATGGTTTTTACGATTGATGTCTCACAAGCCACTTTTAGTAGAGTCTTGTTCATGGGTGTGAGTCGCGATACATTTATGAATGAGAGGCTATAGGACGTTAGGAAGCTACACTTCTTCCATTACTCTTTGAGTCGTGCCATAGAGTTAAGCTCTATAAGAGTTCTTTTCCTAAACCTTCTCATGTGTTTATAGGATATGAATACAAGGGCGAGCGCAAGAAGGATGAAAGAGGAGAATGTGAATGAGGGAGTTGCTCCCCAAGATCCTCAAAGTGGCCAAGTTCCTCAAGGCAATCAAGTTCCTATTGATCCCCTGGCCATGACCAATGAAGAAGTTAGGTCGGCTCTTTTGATGATGGCTTGAGCTGTAACTACTCAAGCCCAAGCGCTGATGGCCCAAGCTAATAGGGGTGTTGAGACTCATGTGAACCCTATTGTGAGCACTATGGCTTCTAGGTTGAGGGACTTTGTGAGGATGAATCCTCCGGTGTTTCTAGGTTCCAAGGTGGGAGAGGATTCCCAAGAGTTTGTGGATGAGGTGTATAAGGTAGTGAAGTGTATGGGGGTGACTTCTATATAAAAAGCGGAACTAGCCGCTTATCAATTGAAGGATCTTGCCCAGGTTTGATTCACTCAATGGAAGAGTAATAGGCCGGTAGAAGAGGGGCCTATAGATTGGGAAGTGTTCAAGGAAGCATTCCTTGGTAAGTTTTTCCCCCGTGAGAAGAGGGAGGCTGAGGTGGAGGAGTTTATCAATCTTAGGAAGGGTAACATGAATGTTCAAGAGTACTCTTTGAAATTTACCCAATTGTCTAAGTATGCCCCATCTTTGGTGTCAAACCCTAGAGATGAGATCAGTAGGTTTGTGACGGGTGTATCCAACCTAGTTGAGGAAGAGTGACGTACGACAATGCTCCATGATGATATGAACATTTCTAGGCTTATGGTGTATGCTCAATCTATTGAGGATTCCAAACTTAAGAGAAAGAATAGGGAGATGAAGAGAGTTAAATCTGATGAGCAAGGTCAACCAAGGTTCAATAAGAGACCTCGAAACCATGATTCTTCAAAAACTCCTAAGGTTAAGTAAAAGAAAAGGAGTGGGTCTCCATTTCCTAAACCTATTTGCACCACGTGTGGGAGAAGCATTATGGGAAGTGCCTAGCTGGTACTAGTGGGTGTTATGGTTGTGGAAATAAGGATCATTAAGTGAAAAATTGTCCTACTCTTACGGCCAAAGGAAGGGAAGCCAAATAAGCTTCTGTTAATGACTCAGTTCCTAATGCTCCCAAGAAAAATCATTTCTATGTGCTTCAAGTTAAATAGGGAAAAGGAGCTCTTCCGGATGAAGGCACCGGTAAGTGATGATTTCTTATAGTTGTGAATGTCTTGTTAAAGTTCCTACGTTATTTTCATAATAGCCTTTGTGAGGGTTTACTTCTAAGGGGGAGATGGTATGTTGAATAGTAAGGTTGATGGGAGTTCCAATATCCTTATGTCTTTCCTTCTATTCCTATTCAAGTTTGAGACCAAGAGTTCCTTGTAGCTTGTTTCATATTTTGGAGTCATGTGTGATTATGTGTTTCCATGATCTCCTTATGTTATGCATGTTTTTGGTGAATGCATGTTTAAATGAGAAAATGAGTTTTTATGAATTGTGTTCCTCATGTTGATATGCATTTAGTATGAGTTGCCAATATGTTTCATGAGGTGAATTGTTGAACATGCCTAAATGTCCTTTTAAGAGAAATTGCATAATGTGCCTAATGATGTTATGATGTGCATGATTTGAGTTGGAGATGGTAATCCCTCCAATGAAATGAAAAATGTTGAAGTTTTCATGCATAACGAGTTTGTAGATGTAGTTCCTATTTTCTTGTGTTGCATGGAGTATGTTTGAGATGGAGTTGATGTTTCCTCGTAGTTTTCTGCATTGTTTATGAGGATGCATGCATGATGGGCCGCTAGTCTTGAGTCTTTATTTCCCTTAAAATATTTAAAGTGTTATTCGAGGACTATCATACTTAGAGCATTAAATGTGCTACCCCATATTTCTTCTATTTTTCTACAAAGTGTAGGTTCCGGCAGGTGAGTTGAGTTCTATCTAGTTGAAACTTGGATTGAGTTCTTCCAAGGCTAGTGGTATGTCCTCATGGATTCGATTACAAGTACTTTTGACGTTTCATGTCTTTTATTATAATAGACTCTTTTAGATTTTCTATTGTAAAGGGTCGTGACCCTACTTTTTATTCGAAGATTGTTTTTAGATGGCCATGTGATACTAGTAGACTTCTGTTGTTTTAAAAGATGTTTTCGATTGTATGGATTTAAAGAAAAGTTTTAAATTCCGCACTATTTCTATTATATTATATGATGACTTGCTATGAGGCATGTATGAGATTTTTTGGAGTCTTGTACGCCGTGTTACATCTAGGGGCTAGCCTTGGGTCGTGACAAACATGGTATCAGAGCACAAAGTCTTGGAATGGTTTTTAGGATTGATGTCTCAAAGGCACGTCTAGTAGAGTCTTGTTCATTGGTGTAAGTCGCGACACATTTATGAATGAGAGGCTATAGGACATTAGGAAGCTACACTTCTTTCATTACTCTTTGAGTCGTGCCATAGAGTTTAGATCTATAAGATTCCTTTTTCTAACCCTTCTCTTGTGTTTATAGGATATGAATACAAGGGCGAACACAAGAAGGATGGAAGAGGAGAATGTGAATGAGGGAGTTCCTCACCAGGGTCCTCAAAGTGGCCAAGTTCCTGAAGGCAATCAAGTTCCTATTGATCCCCCGGCCATGACCAATGAAGAAGTTAGGTCGGCTATTTTAATGATGGCTCAAACCGTAACTACTCAAGCCCAAGCTATGATGGCCCAAGCTAATAGAGGTGTTGAGACTCATGTGGACCCTATTGTGAGCACTATGGCTTCTAGGTTGAGGGACTTTGTGAGGATGAATCCTCCGGTGTTTCTAGGTTCCAAGGTGGGAGAGGATCCCCAAGAGTTTGTGGGTGAGGTGTATAAGGTAGTGAATTCTATGGGGGTGACTTCTATAGAAAAAGTGGAATTAGCCGCTTATCAATTGAATGATGTTGCCCAACTTTGGTTCACTCAATGGAAGAGTAATGGGCATGTAGGAGCGGGGCCTATAGATTAGGAAGTGTTCAAGGAAGTATTCATTGGTATGTTTTTCCCACATGTGAAGAGAGCGGCTATGGTGGAGGAGTTTATCAATCTTAGGCAAGGTAACATGAATGTTCAAGAATACTCTTTGAAATTTACCCAATTGTCTAAGTATGCCTCATCTTTGGTGTCACCCTAAGGATAAGATGAGTAGATTTGTGATGGGTGTATCTGACCTAGTTGAGGAAGAGTGCCGTACGACAATGCTCCATGATGATATGAACATTTCTAGGCTTATGGTTTATGCTCAATCTATTGAGGAGTCCAAACTTAAGAGAAAGAATAGGGAGATGAAGAGAGTTAGATCCGATGAGCAAGGTCAACCATGGTTCAAAAAGAGAGCTCGAAACCAAGTATCTTCAAGAACTCCTAAGGTTAAACAAGAGAAAGAGAGTGGGTCTCCATTTCCTAAACCTATTTGCACCACGTGTGGGAAGAAGCATTATGGAAGTTCCTAGCTGGTACTAGTGGGTGTTATGATTGTGGAAAGAATGATCATTAAGTGAGAAATTGTCCTACGGCCAAAGGAAGGGAGGCTGAACAAGCTTCTCTTAATGAGTCGGATCCTAATGATCCCAAGAAAAATCATTTCTATGTGCTTCAAGCTAAAGAGGGAAAAGGAGCTCTTCCGGATGAAGGCATCGGTAAGTGATGATTTCTTATAGTTGTGAATGTCTTGTTAAGGTTCCTATGTTATTTTCATGATAGCCTTAGTAAGGGTTTACTCCTAAGGGGGAGATCATATGTTGAATAGTAACGTTGATGAGAGTTCCAATATCCTTATCTCTTTCTTTCTATTTCTATTCAAGCTTGAGACCAAGAGTTCCTTGTAGCTTGTTTCATGTTTTGGAGTCATGTGTGATTATGTGTTTCCATTATCTTCTTATGTTATGAATGTTTTTGATGAATTCATGTTTAAATGAGAAAATGAGTTCTTATGAATTGTGTTCCTCATGTTGATGTTCATTTAGTATGAGTTGCCTACATGCTTCATGAGGTGAATTGTTGAACATGCCTAAATGTGCTTTTAAGAGAAATTGTATAATGTGCCTAATGGTGTTATGATGAGCATGATTTGAGTTGGAGAAGGTAATCCCTCCAATTAAATGAGAAATGTTGAAGTTTTCATGCATAATGAGCTTGTAGATGTAGTTCCTACTTTCTTGTGTTGCATGGAGTATGTTTGAGATGGAGTTGATGTTTCCTCCTAGTTTTGTGCATTGTTTAAGAGGTTGTATGCACGATGGGCTGCTAGTCTTGAGTCTTTATTTCCCTTAAAGTGTTTAAAGTGTCATTCTAGGACGAATGTTCCTAAGGCGGGGGGTGGGGGAGATGATGTAACGACTCGATAAACGAATAGGTGAAACTAGAGCCTAACGAGTGTGTGTTTGAGTTTGTTGTGAGGTTTAAATGTGTAGAATGAGTTCTCGAGCTTAAGTTGAAGGGTTAAGGGGTTAATTGTCAAGGTACGACCCCCAATGACCAACCAAGGGTCCTTGAGGGGAATCCTAAAGCCTAACCCCCAAGACCCCAAGAAACAAAAAATCTGCCCAAAATATGGTAAGCCACAGATGGGACATACGCCCCGTGGGTCAAGGTCCCAAAATAGATGTTGCAACCACGAACCATGGTGTGCCAGTACGGCTCGTGGACCCCGCCACGGTCCGTGGGTGGGGTTCGTAAGTCACCATTGCTTTCTGCCATAATTCGGCCAAGTGTAGGGGTGTTATGGTAAATTCCTTTTTAAGTTAAATGAGTTAAGGGACGGTTATTAATGATTAATTAAGGTATTTTAAGACTTTAAAAGGTATTAAAACTCCTTTTCTAATTCATTACTTCAAATAAAGAAATAGAAACCTCCCACCCTCTCCAAATATTCTTTCTCTAGAAACCACAATTGGAGAAAAAAGAGTCAAGCTTTCAAGCTCCAGATCGTACCTTTCACTCTCAATTTCCATGGAGTTTCTTCCATAAAGGTATGGTAGTCTTCATCATTGATTAAGTTTCATTTAAGGAGCCCTATCATAAGTGATTTCTAGTTTCCAAAATCCCCCAAAAGCGTAGAGTTTTTAATCTATGCATGGGTTCAATTCCAAAACGTTTTCAAAGGCTTATATATGATGAATTATGAATGGATTGTTGAATTAAATATGAATTATGGTGAATTTCTCCTATGAACCCATGTTTTCCCCCAAAATCTTAAGTTGTGATTTGTGATTGGGAATTGATTAATCAAGAAAGCATGTTGAATTGTTTATGTTTACATTCAATTAGTTACTGAATCATTTTAATTCCCTTATCTATTGTAGTATCTTAGATATTTGGGTTGAGATGATTTGTAAGCCTTGGAGGGCAATTTCATGAAGAATCTATTTATGATTATGATGTGAAATATATGTGTGTGATCTCAATGAAAATATAATGATCATGATTAGAATGTAATTGTGTTATAATTGAAAGCATGTTCTCAATTAACACTCATGAATGATGATGATAGAATGTGAAGGGTTTCCTCTATATAATGTATATCTTGAATTGGTAGGCTTATGCATCCTATTCTTGTATAAATGAAAGTAATGTGGTTGATGTATCTTGAATTGGTAGGCTAAGGCATCCTTTTCTTGTATTGATGAATGTGGTCTTGAGTGAAGTACCTTGAATTGGTAGGTTAAAGCATCTTTTTCTTGTATAATGAATGTGTCTTGACTAATTGAATATGAATCGATAGGCTTATGGCATTCCTTTCATAAATGAATAATGAATGTGTTCTAAGGCTATGAATATGAATCGATAGGCTTATGACATTCCTTTCATAATGGGCCAATGAACTAATGTAATGACGACTCTTGAATCGATAGGCCTATGACATTTCTTTCCTAATGAGTCAATAAACCATGAATCGATAGGCTTATGACATTCCTTTCATGTGTATAATAATGTAATGATGAACCATAAACCGATAGGATTATGGCATCCCTTTCATTAGGATTCTAGAGCTATCCTAAAAATGAACTATGAATCGATAGGCTTATGGCATTCCTTTCATGTGTAAAGATGTAACTTGGGTCGATAAGCCAATGCCATTCCTCTCAAGTACAATAATGTAATGTGAATGAAATTCTCTATGGGAATGGAGGCTAAGCGATGAGTGTATATGGTAAGATGGAAACTCTCCCAATGTTAGGTTAGATTTCCAATGAACATCTTCCTATCCCATAACTATGTGCCCACATAAGATATTAGCTAGTCGATCCACTTAAGCTAAAATGTTACTGGTCCTACCTTAGGCAATTAGACCACGTCTTTATGGTATGGGGTTATATGACACCGGTTTCCATGTCAAGCTCACATGGTCTATGGCAGTTACTGCTTATTCCCATCATGTGAGATGTGCACTATGGTTTATTAAGAAGTTCTATGAAGTGTGGGTGGTAGTATGGGATGCCATCCATGCATTGCACGATTAGGCTTTGAGGGGGCTATAGTGAGTTCTCTAATGTCTTATGACTAATGAATGAAAGTGCTCCAAATGAAGCTAATGAAGAATGTTGACTTTTATGCTTAATGTAATGATGCATGCTATACTTGGATTGTATTATGAGTTACTTTCTTGACATGACTTATTGAATATGAATGTTCCTTGTCTATGGTGGCTTGAAAGAAGTACTTAGTGTGAGTAGTAGTATGGGATGCTATTCATACATTGCACAAGTATGACTTAGGGTTTCCCTAGATGATGGTCCCAATTTGTTCTTATGTCTTATGAAATGTCTATGTTCCTTATGTATGAGTATTATCTAATGATGAAAAGGAAGAATATTAAGTTCGTTTTTGGTAGCCTTAATGTGGTACTTAGTGTGGATGGTGGTATGGGACACTATTCATACATTGCACAAAGAATGGTTTGGGGTTACTTGAGGTGAAAGCTCTAATGTGATGAAATGACTTGTATGTTGATTATGTTATATCTTATGCCTTTTATGCAAAAGTTCATGATATTTCTTAAATTGGCGTAATGCATGGTTTTCAAACCAAATGTCCGTTTTAAAGCATGAGTTTTGCATGGCTATCATACTTAATACATTAAATGTGCTAACCCATATTTCTTCTATTTTTCTACAAAGTGTAGGTTCCGGCAAGTGAGTTGAGTTTTCTCTAGTCGAAGCTTGGATTGAGTTCTTGTAAGGCTAGTGGTATGTCCTCATGGATTCGAGGACAAGTACTTTTGATGTTTCATGTCTTTTATTGTAATAAACTCTTTTAGACTTTATATTGTAAAGGACCGTGATCCTACTTTTGTTTCGAAGATTGTTTTTAGATGGCCATGTGAGACTAGTAGACTTCGCTTTTTTAAAAGATTTTTTTGATTGTATGGATTTAAAAAAAAGTTTAAATTCTGCACTATTTCTATCATCTTATGTGATGACATTTTATGAGGCTTGTATGAGACTTTTTCGAGTCTTGTATGCCGTGTCGCGTCTAGGGGCTAGCCTTGGGTCGTGACACCATTCCTTGCAAGCTGGTGGTCATCATGTGGGCATTCGTACAACTTCTAAGGTTTTACAATGTGGCTATTATTGGCCTAAAATCTTTAGAGATGCTCATGCTTTTTGCAAGTGTTGTGTCAAATGTCAATTACGTACAAGGGAGTATATCTAGGAGACATGAATTACCACTTTTGCAAATCCTTGAGATTGAATTGTTCAATGTTTTGGGGATTGATTTCATGGGTCTTTTTCCTAGCTCTTTTGGGAACAAGTACATGATTTTAGCAGTTGACTATGTCTCCAAGTGGGTGGACGCGATGATATTACCAAACAATGAAGTACGCAGTGTCACAAAGTTTCTCAAAAAGAATATCTTCACAAGGTTTGGTACCCCAAGGGCCATTATAAGTGATAGAGGATCACATTTTTGCAATCGTCAGTTTGCAGCCCTCCTCTCAAAATATGGGGTTAAGCAAAAAGTTGCAACAACATACCATCCACAATCGAGTGGAGAAGTTGAGGTGTCTAATAGAGAAATAACGAACTTCTTAGCCCAAAATATGAATGTCCATTGTACTGATTGGTCCAACAGGTCTGATGATGCACTTCAGAGCTACCGCACGACATTCAAATCTCCTATTGGTATGTGATGAGTCTAAGATTTTGACTCATTTAAGGCTTATTATTCATAGTTTTATTGTCCTCGATGCCTATTTCACGCTCTAAAATGATGTTTAAATGCTAATGTGCAGATCAAAAGGCAAAAGAGTAAGGCAAGGACATTAATGGACAAAAGAAAGAAGAAAAGTAAAGCTGAAGACTGCCGAAGACACTCGGTGACTCGCCGAGTAGTCCCTTCGCTCCCCTAAAGTCACAGGGTGCCAACCCTTGAAGAAGAGAATTTGGGCGAGGTAACATACCTTTCGGCGACCCGTCGAATGGTATGGCGAAGGAGGATCAGATAGCTTAATATTACAGAATGGTTGGTGAAGACACAACCAAAACAACGATTATCAAGGACAAGTGGTGCTTCGCCAATTGGGCCGGCAATCCCGACCTCGATCACCCAAGTTTACAACATTTAAATGGTGATAACGCAATATCAAAATGTTATGAAAATGAGCATGTGGCGTGTCGCAGACTTGCTCGGCGACACTCAACTTATATCGCTGAATGACACTATAGGCCAAGTTCTGAGAAAGTATAAATGGACTTTTTAAAAAAGATCAGAGCATTCAATCATTGTAAAAAGTCATAGTTCGAACAAAAATATTGTTCTTGCTTAGTTTTGAAGAGTTTTTTGAGTAGTTTTTGAATTGGGTTTGGAATTGAAGCTACACTGAATCATTGTAAGGATTTGAAGATTAATACCTATCTTGGAGAATGTAATCAATATTGATTTCTTACTTTTTATGATGTGTGGCTAAAACCCCCATTCTTGGGGGTAGTGACTGTGTGATTGATTGTCTAAATTAGCTTATGGGTATTAGGGATTATTGATTTATTGTTGTTTTGAAGTGGGTCTAATCTATAGCTGAGGTTCAATTTATGAATTGTAGTAAAGATTGCAATTCTAATTCAGTATTTTATGCTTGCTTGAGAAAGAGGTGTTAAGTCAAGGTTATAGATCAGCATTTGTAGTGATTGGGTTGTTGTGGGTTCAGCTCGAGAGAGTGAATTCTAACCTCGATTCTACCTATATAGCTCGAGAGAGTAGATAAAGTGAGGATTTGGGTTATTTATAGTGTTAATATTGTCGAGGTTTGAGAGAACTTGCTTGAATCGTAATAGTTGTTCGAGATAAATATATTTCATCTGAAGTCTAGCCTACTTAGTAAGATTTAGCAAACTTTAATAATTGTTGATCACCCATTTAGTGAAATTGACAATCAATCGGTCTTATCCCCAAAGTACTCCTTAATCACTTGATTACTCCCCTGTTTTTCATAATTACTTTTGTTGTTAATTAACACACAAATCCCCCTATCTAAAATTCGTGTCACCCCTTTTATATACTTAACTGAATTCGATAATTTCTATTTCTATAACCGATTAGACCACGTTTATAAATTCATAACCGAATTCGAACTTGTACTGTTGCCTGTGGGTTCGACCCCAACTCATTTTTTTAGGTTTTATACTAGATTACGCTCGCTTACACCTAGTATTGGATGAGGTGTAGTTGGGTGTTTATAAAAAATGGCGCCGTTGTCAGGGAGTGGTGTTTAGAATTCTATTATTGAAGTTTAAATTGTGATATTTTTATGTTGTAGTTGAATCTACTTACCTTGTGTTGTGAGCTGTTTGTGATCAGATGGCAAGATGAGTGCAAATGGAAGCACCGTTAACCAACTTGGTCACCAAGACAATGATGGTGACTTCAATCATGCCAATGAAGCTCAATTGGGGAACGTAGGTGCTATTCCCGTACCTCCGATTGTGGGTCATGCAACATTCCATGTAACAAACACGATGCTACAACTCTTGCAAGCTAAGGGTGTATTTGGATGGCTGGATCATGAGAACCCCTATGACCATATTTGGAACTTTGTGGATATATGTAGTCCATTCTCGCTCAAGAATATTTCACAAGAATCAATTCGGCTCCGGTTGTTCCCTTTCTCCTTGATCGGGAAGCAACCAAGTGGTTAGCAGGTCTACCAAGGGACTCCATTACGTCTTAGAAAGAGCTTACCAAGTCATTCTACATAAAGTTCTTTCCACCCTAAAAAATGGTGAAATAAGACCGGAGTGCCCCAAGGTGAGACACTTAATTGAATAAACCCTTTCTCTAAAAGATCTTTCAACTACTCTTTTAACTCTTTCAACTCTATTGGTGCCATCCTATATGGTGAAATAGAGATAGGACGGGTATTTGTAAGAACATCTATACCGAAGACTATCTCTCTCTCAGGAGGGACTCCGGATAAATCATCTGGAATGACTTTTGGAAAGACTTCTGGAAATCCTTTAACTATAGGAACTGACTGAATGAGAGGTATCTCAACACTAGAGTCATTAAATCGGACCAAGTGATAGACACAACCCTTAGAAACTAACTTTCTTGCCTTAAGGTACGAAATGAAACGACCCTTAGGCACTGTTGAACTACTTTTCCACTCTAAGACTGGCTCATTTGGAAATTGGAACTTCACAACTCGAGTTCTACAATCAACTGAGGCATAACATGCATGAAGCCAGTCCATACCAAGAATGACATCAAAATCTACCATGTCTAACTCAATTAAATAAGCCATGGTGCTCTTATAATTGACCAAAATGGGACAATCACGACAGACTCTCTCTGCTAGAATAGACTCACCAACGGGTGTAGAAATACCTAATGGTTCACTAAGTTGCACAGTAATAATATCAAAATTCATAGCAATATATGGAGTTACAAAAGACAAACTCACTCATGGGTCTAGCAAAGCATAAACAGTACAGTCAATGACTTGGATCATACCACTGACAACATCTGGTGAATCCTCTTGCTCTTGGTGACTATTGATAGCATACAAGCGGTTTGTTCCTGCACCACTAACGGAAGTGGCTCCTCTAGGTGCAGCTCTGTCTGGTGGAGCAACTGAAGAGAAATGGGCTCTATTACCCCCATTACCATTACACTGCTTGTTCTTTGGATATTCTCGCATGAAATGACCATTCTGACCACACTTGAAACAACCAGTGGAGCCCTCACGACATGTATCTGAGTGCTTCCTACCACACTTAGCGCAAGCAAGAGTCTTACTACCCCCTTACGCCATGCTACCCTGAGAATAAGCAGGTTTTGCTCTAATATTCTGACTATTGAACTCACATTTTTTCCTAGGTGTAGGTGCACTAGCAAATGATGGAGCAGGTCCCTTTTGTTTCTGTTGGAAGGATGACCAGATGTTATTACTCTTATGTTGTCCGGACTCGTTCCCCGTCTTAGCTCTCTTGTTGTTAAACTCTTTTCTATCCTTAGCTCCTCTTCCTTAACCTGCTACATGTATACCATTAACCTTGAGATATGAATGTCACCTATCAGTATTGCTGCCCTACCTTTCTTACTTGACAGACGAGCTAGCCCATTAACAAACAAGCTCATTCTACTCCTCATGTCCGCAACCATTTCCAGAGCATAATGGGACAGTTGGGTGAAGTTCAACCCATACTCATGAACACTCATATAATCTTGCTTAAGTGTGAGGAACTCTCGTACCTTATCCTCTTTCAGTTCTCGGGGAAAGAAACGCCCCAAGAAAGCCTCCTCAAAACAAGCCCAATTAGCAGGTAGTGCATCCTCAGCTCTACCCTCTTTGCACCGACCAAACCACGTCCTAGCAACGTTCTTTAGTTGATATGTAGCTAGTTTAACTTTCTCGGTATTGGCAACATGCATGACCTCAAATACCTTCTTCAGTTCCTCAATAAAATTCTCTGGATCCTCAGTAGTGCTCTAACCCGTGAAACTTGGAGGATTCATCCTTAAGAACTCTCGTATCCTAGAAGTATCAGCCACTTCCTATCTAGCTCCTCTTTGTTGCCCAGCATGGTTGGTCACAACTTGGCTCAACATCCGGATAGCCTCACGGAACTCAGCATTGGTAACTTGTCCTTGAGGTTGCACTTCAGGTGCATTAGGTATCCCTTGTTCCTGTGGTTCAACATTTCTCCTAGCCGAATGACCTCTGACTGCTCTTTATGGAGGCATGATTATCTAAAAACACGCGCAAGCATGAATTAAAGGAAATTTTTTAGAGATCAAACACTAAGGCACGAAATGAGTGTGAAAGAAGTGAAAAAATTTCCTAAGTGTTGTAGCCCCCTAATTATAGATGTGGCGCGCTTCACACCGATAACTAGGACTTTACAGACACGACTTCATAGACTCCCTAGGACTCTTGAACTTTGTGCTCAGATACTAAGTTTGTCACACTCCGAGCCCACACCCCTGACGTGGCTGACACTCGAGAACCATTGTTGGCTTACTTACTCAGCGGAAGACTTAATTCAACAATGAAAAGTCTATGTAATAAACTGAAATATTATAATGGACCATTCAACTTGGCCATTAAGGCAAACTCAAGTCTTAACATAAGATAATGACAGTGAAAAGACTAAAGAACTAACATCTGATTGTTTATGAAACCTCTAAAGCAACTGAGATGGATGTCAGGATAGGACCCCCAATCATCGTAACAAATGAAATACTGAAAAGAACCGAAAGAAATAAAAAGGAGTCCTCTAGAATACAAAGAGGCTCACCAAATGACTCTGAAGTGCTCACTGGATCAACGATGTGCTAGATGCCGATCCTAGTTACCTGTGTCTGCATCATAATAAGATGCAGGCCAACTAGCATCAGTACATTGAATGTACGAGTATGCGAGTTGGAATGCTAAACAAAATAAAGGCTTGAAAAAAATCTGAAGAACTTACCTGGTTTAACTCAACTCAACATAACTGAACTCATTTCAATATAAAGCAGTTTAAAACAAGTGCAATATAAAGAAAAGTAGTTCAAAACATGATGTCAACTCTGTGTGTATGCAAAGATACATATAACTCTGAAATGTATGTAAAAATATAATAAACTATGTATTTAGAAATACAATTAATTCTGTGAGAGTTTATCTAACCGACAACCATCACGTAAGGGCTATTATGATGATACAACATTTTTCCTCACGCTTCCAGGGCCGTCCTATACCTTGTCGAGGGCATAGAACCTGAACTACTAAGTGGATCCACTAGTCTACGCTAAAAAGCACTAAAGGAATCATCTAAAAAGTATGACCCTTTTCTATCCATGATGGCTACATGGTTTATGGGGGCTGTGAGTTGTCCGAACTATCCCCCATATCGGTGCTTAATACTACTCCCAAAAATATAATATTAGCTCTTATGTTTTAAAAACATACTTCTTTCTGTGATTTGAAATTAGTGCTAAAAAACATAGCTCAAAGGCTATCTTGGAAATCAAAGTTTCCTCTGTTGCTTCATTTAGAAAGCAATTACTCTTTTCTGAAAACTAACCCGAAGGCTCTTTGGAAATCGAGGTTTCCTTTCTTGTTTAAATGTGAAAAACATTTTAAACTGTAGCGACCCTAAAAATTAAATCTTGAAACTAGAGCCTCGTGGGTTGGTATTTAGTTGGTAATCTTGTATAAATTTTTAAAAATGGTGTTAGAGGTCAGTTTGGTCGTGTTGGAGGTTAAACGTCGAGAGTCGTCCATGACATCCTGAAACTAGTCTTTTGGTGGTAGTGTGTTCTAGTGTGTTGTCATTGCTATTGATGTCTCGTTTTGAAGGTGAAATTATAAGAAGGTGGTTCCAATGTGCAGTTGGACATGTGTAGGGGGTAAACATCCGGGTACGACTCCCCAAGGACCACCCTAAGGGTCCTTGAGGAGGACCTAAGTTCAACCCCCAAGGCTGCCCCAAATGAAATGATTCACCACAAAGTGGTGACCTACGGATAGGGTTCACTCCTCGTAGGTCCATCCACGATTTGTGGATGGCCTCCGTAGGCCAACACTTAGTTTTTGGAGCCTAACTCCATTTGACCCCCCACAGTACCAAACCACGGATGCACAACATGGGGCCGTCAATACATCCATGGTCCGTGGATGGTGGCCGTGGTTTGGCACCTGTGTTGCTGTCATTTTAGTCGGCCTTGGTGGGGTGAATTGGTAAATTCACCCCAAGTGTTTTAAAGTGTGGGGTCGGTTGTTTTAACTTATTTTAGGTATTTTAAAGGTATTAAAACATTTAAAATATATTTTTGATTTCATTCTTCAAGTTAAAACTCCTTAAGACTTTCTCTCTCTAGAGTTCTCTCAAGTTTCAGGAAGAAGAAGGTGGAGAGCTAGGGTTTCAAATTGAGGGTTCCTTCCACCAAATTTTGTTGGGATATCTTCAAGTGAGGTATGGTGGCTCTTCATATAGGACTCATCTTCATCCTAGAGTCAATTTCAAAGGATTTTACAATGTTTTCAAAATGTGACTAAAAGCTTGGTTTTGAATTCTATCAAGGGTTCTTGAATGAAAATGATTTGAAACGTTTGGACATGGATTAATTGATGTTTGTTTGTGGTTTTGGAATGAAATACTCCATGAACCCTTGTCTTCTCCAAAACCCTAAAATTTGCTATGAAGTGGGTCTATTTCTATAAATTCAACGTTGATGGTCTTATGTGTAAAGTGAATTGTATTGATATTTCTTGTGTTGTTTAATGTTTATTCATGATTAATAGTTGATAATGGGTGAATTAAGGGTGGTAAGCCTTATGAGTGAAGTATTAGTGATTGCTTGGTTTTGGTGATTTTGTCTATGGCTTTGGATTATGGTAAGAAAGCTTGAACTCTCTTTATTGAATTGATTGTTGTTGGTAGGTTGAATCCACCTTTGGTGGAAGTGTAATATCTTATTCTTGTGTGGTATTATTGTGAATTGTAGCCATGAAGGTATTGGTGAAGTTGTTGTATAATGTTGGAATATTGTATTATTGTGAATTGAGGCCATGAATGTCATTATATGAGTGCTACTATATTGTTATATTATAATACATATATGAGGCTATATGTAAAGTCCTATATGAGGCTATCTGTAAATTCCTATATAACGCTATATGTAAAGTTTGTGTGAAGATATAATGTGAAGATGTTCTAGTGATATTAATGTGATATTGTATAAAGTGTTATTATGCGAATGTGAAAGCATGTTTCTCTTGAAATGGTGATATGTGGTGATGATGGACTATGATGAGTCTTTAGAAGATGATGTTGTAGCTCATACGTTAGATTTGAGTAACTTGTTTTGTGTCATGAAAGCTTGATTATATATATATATATTATATATATATATGTTTGGTTGGGCTACGACTTTGTAATGGAGCTCTTCCTATGAATGTTAAAAGAGGAATTCTTGGGCAAGACATGAATTGGTAGATTTAAGCATAGTGCCTTTTTCATGAGTCTAGCTTTCCTAAGCAAATGTATAACCTTGAAGGATGGGCCTTAGGGTGATGTTCCCTTCTTGAGTGAAATGATAGACTTAGAGATGGATGGAGTCGGAATGACATGAGAATCCTTATTAAAGAAAGTCAAATGAGCTATCCTTATGAACCTAGATTGGCTATGCTTAAGAAATGGGGCCTTTCTTTGGAAGAGGTACTTTGAGTTGGTTGAACTAGAAAAGGAACCCTCTCTAGTACATATGTGATTGAATACTCTATGGAAACCAAGGCTAAACACTGAGTGGATGTGGTTAGGATGGTGGCATAGTTGATCATGAGATTAGGCACAATGAACATCCTTGGACATCTCTTAAACCATGTGCACACATGGGTTGCGTTAAGTTCTACCCTTGGCAAGTAGAATAACCTCCACGGAGTAGGATCGACTCCGGATTCCATACCTTGCTAGTGTGGTCTATGTCAGTTAAGGCCTATTTCTATCATATGGGATGTGCACTCTAGTATTGGATAGGTTCTACAACGTGTAGGCAGTAATATGGGATGCTATCTACACATGGCACGAGTAGGCTTATAAGAAGCTAAAGTGTGTTCCCTAAGCCTTAGGGCTATTATGTGATTGTCCCCTATATGCTTGTGTGTCTCTTAAATGGTTTTATAAAGAATGTTGACTTACTATGCTATAATGTAATGATAAAAACCTTGTCTACGGTACCTCTTAGGAACACTTAGGTGTATATGAAGAGGTTGTATGGGCGGTCACTTCATTTTTCGCTTAAGTGTGGCTTAGCGTGATTTGAGATAGAGGCTTAAATGGTAATGAAAGAATCACTTTGCTATCTTGCTTAAGTATTGTACACTTGTGTTAATTGAGTTATAAATGATGTTAATATGGTTTTATTTGTGAATGGTGACTTGAAATGTGGGTTTATGTTTGTGGTTGTAAAGGTTTGTTAAAGAAGGTCTTAAAAGCATACATTCCTTGTAAATGTCCGTTGTGCATGTTTTTTTGCATGATCATCATACTTAGTACTTATTGTACTTATTACATATTTCTCTATTGTTACAAGTGTAGGTGGTGGAAAGTGAGGAGATCTATTGAGGGAGCTTGTGATATTGACTCTTCTTAAGAAGCTTGGTATGACCTCATATATTCGAGGACATAGTTATTATGTTTCTAGTATTTCCATTTAGACATTGTATAAGACTTATATTTTCTATAGTTGTAAAAGGGTCGTGTCCCTAAGATGTTCTATTTGTGTCTAAGATGGTACATGAGACTTAGAAATTCTACTTCTTTACATTTGAAAGATTTTATCAGTATTATGGATTTGTAATAAAAAGTATTTTTATTCCTTATGGTTTTTCTTACCGAATGCGATTGATTGATTGCTAAGGGCTAGTATTAGACCTCCAAGAGGTCGAGTATGCATGTTACGACTTAGGGGTGCTCTCGGGTCGTGACAAACTTGGTATCAGAGCATAAGATTTTGGAAATTGTCCCTTAGGATTCAAAGTCTCTTATGCCACGTCTAATAGAGTCTTGTTCATCGGTGTGAGTCGCGACACATCTTTGAGGGAGAAGCTATAGGATGGTAGAAGTTTCACTTCTTTCATTAATCTTGACGTCGTACCTCAGAGTTTGGTCTATAAGTATCTTTCCTAATCTGTCTCTTGTGTTTATAAGAAATGAATACGAGGACAAACCGAAGGGGAGCAGAAGAAAAGTTAGGTGATGGAGGAGTTCCTCCTCAAGTTGTGCAAGATGTTCAAGGTCTTTAAGGTGGCCAAGTCCTTATAGGTGAACCAGAGAATGAGGTTCCGGTGGTTCCCCCGGCCATGACTAATGAGGAGATTAGGGCGGCTTTTCTAACTCTAGCTTAAGCCATGACGGCTCAAGCTAACCGAGATCTGGGGCCTAGGGTGAATGCTAATGAGAGTACCGTGGCCTCAACATTGAGAGACTTTGTGAGGATGAATCCTCCTATCTTTCTTGGCTCTAGAATAGGAGAAGATCCCCAAGGATTCTTGGATGAAATCTACAAGATTGTAGATGCAATGGGTGTGTCATTTAGGGAGAAGGC
The DNA here is from genome assembly GCF_019186545.1 of Solanum stenotomum. Lineage (NCBI taxonomy): Eukaryota > Viridiplantae > Streptophyta > Magnoliopsida > Solanales > Solanaceae > Solanum > Solanum stenotomum. The sequence continues at coordinate 32,796,839 of NC_064285.1, read as the reverse complement.
AGAGTTGGCTTCCTACCAATTGAAAAAAGTGGCCCAAATTTGGTACACTCAAGGGAAGGAAAATAGGCCGGAGGAAGCGGGTGCTATTGAATGGGAGGAGTTTAAGGAAGCATTCTTGGATAAGTACTTTCCCCTAGAGAAGAAGGAGTGCAAAATTGAGGAGTTCATTAATCTTAGACAAGGTAATATAAGTGTGGAGGAGTACGCTGTGAAGTTCTCTATGTTGTCTAGGTATGCTCCATCTTTGGTGTCTAACTCTAAAGAGGAGATGTGTAGGTTTGTTACCGGTGTATCCGACTTGGTTAAGGAAGAGTGTCGTTTGACAATGTTCCATGGTGACATTAACATCTCTAGGCTTGTTCTGTATGCTCAATCTATTGAGGAGTCCAAGATGACTAGGGTGAGGAAAGACTTGAAAAAGGGTAGGTTTAAGGATAAAGAACAACCTAGGTTTAAGAAGAGGGCTCCAAATTAAGATTTCTGAAGTGCTCCTAAGGTTAACCATGAAGAAGGTGCTGGTTCTCAAATTGCTAAGGGTTTAGAGGTGGAAAGAAGCATTTTGGGAAGTGTCTATCCGACACTAGTGGTTGCTATAGTTGTGGGAAAAATAATCACAAGGTGAGAGATTGTCCTAATATTGTGGCTAAAGAAAGGAATGCTAGGCAAGCTCCTTATAGTGGTCCTAGTGTTGATCGTCAAGCAAGGAATTGTTTATATGATCTCCAAGCTAACAAGGAAGCAAATCCGGATGAAGGTGCCGGTAAGTCATAATTTATAGTTTTGTGTTGGAATCCTTTTGTGTTGGTTTGGATAGGTTTCTCCTAAGTGGGGGATGGTATGTTGAATGATGAGTTGAGGTGAGTTTGGATATTTTTGTCTCTTTCTTCTATTCCTAATCAAGCTTGAGTCATCCAGTTGTAGAAGGATGATGCATGTTTTTTGCAGTCTTGTGTGAAAAATGAGTTTTTATATTTCTTCTTAAAATGATGCATTCTTTAAATTGAGTTCTTTATTTAAATGAGAAAATAAGTTTCATGATTGTTGTTCTCCTTATATGCATAAATTGGTGAGTTGCTAAAAGTTGTTAGAGTTGATTAGTTGAGGATGCTTAAGAGTGTTCTTGAATTGCATGATGCTTATATGAGGATTAGATGTGGAGTTGTTTTTCCTCCTTTGTTTTGTGTATTGGTTATATGGTTAAATGATTTATGATGGGCTGTTTACTTTGGATGCTTCCCTTAAAAGTCTTTTTGTGTTATTCAAGGACGAATGCTTCCAAGTGGGGGATAATGTAGCGACCCTAAAAATAAACTCGTGAAACTAGAGCCTCGTGTGTTGGTATTTAGTTGATAATTTTGTATAAATGCTTTAAAATGGTGTTAGAGGTAAGCTTGGTTGTGTTGGAGGTGAAACGTCGAGAGACGTCCGGATAGTAGTCTTTTGATGCTAGTGTGTTCTAGTGTGTCGTCATTGATATTGATGTGTTGTTTTGAAGGTGAAATCATAAGGGTGCGGTTCCATTGTGTAGTTGGACATATGTATGGGGTAAACGTCTGGGTATGACTCCGGAAGGACCACCCTAAGGGTACTTGAGGATGACCTAACTTCAACCCCCAAGGCTGCCCCAAAAGAAATGATTCACCACAAAGTGGTGACCTACGAATGGGGTTCACGCCCCGTAGGTCCATCCACAGTTCATGGATGGCCTACGTAGGCCAACACTTAGTTTTTGAAGCTTAACTCCATTTGGCCCCCTACAGTACCAAACCACGGATGCACAACACGGGGCCGTCAGTCCATCCATGGTCCGTGGATGGTGGCAGTGGTTTGGTACCTGTGTTGCAGTCATTTAAGTCGGCCATGGTGGGGTGAATTGGTAAATTCACCCCAAGTCTTTTAAAGTGTGGGTTAGATTGTTTTAACTTATTTTAGGTATTTTAAAGGTATTAAAACATTTAAAAGGTATTTTTGAATTCATTTTTCAAGTTAAAACTCCCAAAGACTTTTTCTCTCTAGAGTTCTCTCTAGTTCAAGGAAGAAGAAGGTGGAGAGCTAGGGTTTCAAATTGAGGGTTCCTTCCGCCAAATTTTATTGGGATTTCTTTAAGTGAGGTATGGTAGCTCTTCATCTAGGAGCATCTTCAACCTAGAGTCAACTTAAAAGGATTTTACTATGTTTTCAAAAAGTGACTAAAAGCTTGTTTTTGAATTCTATCAAGGGTTCTTACATGAAAATGATTTGAAACGTTTGGATATGGATTAATTGATGTTTGTTTGTGGTTTTTATATGAAATATTCCATGAACCCTTGTCTTCTACAAAATCCTAAAATTTGCTATGAAGTGGGTCTATTTCTATAAATTCAATGTTGATGGAATTATGTGTAAAGTGAGTTGTATTGATATATCTTGTGTTGTTTAATGTTTATTCATGATTAATTGTTGATAATGGGTGAATTAAGGGTGGTAAGCCTTATGGGTGAAGTATTGGTGAGTGCTTGGAATTTGGTGATTTCGGCTATGGCTTTGGATTATCGTAAGAAAGCTTGAACTCTCTTTATTGAATTGATTGTTGTTAGTAGGTTGAATCCACCTTTGGTGGAGGTGTAATATCTGATTATTGTGTGGTATTATTTTAAATTGTAGCCATAAAGGCATTGGTGAAGTTGTTGTATAATGTTGGAATATTGTATTATTGTGTATTGAGCCCATGAAAGGCATTATATGAGTGTTACTATATTGTTATATTATTATACATATATGAAGCTATAAAGTGAAGATGTTTTAATGGTATTAATGTGATATTGTATAAAGTGTTATTATGCTAATGTGAAAGCACGTTTCTCTTGAAATGGTTATTTATGGTGATTATGAACTATGATGAGTCTTTATAAGATGATGTTGTAGCTCGTATGCTAGACTTGAGTATCTTGTCTTGTGTCATGAAAGCTTGATTATATTTATGAATGTTTGGTTGGGCTAAGAATTAGTAATGGTGCTCTTCCTGTGAATGATAAAAGAGGAATTCTAGGCCAAGACATGAATTGGTAGACTTAAGCATAGTGACTTTTTCATGAGTCTAGGTTTCCTAAGTAAATGTATAACCTTGAAGGATGGGCCTTAGGGTGATGTTTCCTTCTTGAGTGAAATGATAGACTTAGAGATGGATGGAGCCGGAACGGCATGAGAATCCTCATCTAAGAATGTCAAATGAGCTATCCTTATGAACCTAGATTGTCTATGACTAAGAAATGGGGTCTTTCTTGGGAAGAGGTACTATGAGTTGGTTGAACTAGAAAAGGAACCCTCTCTAGTACATATGTGATTGAATACTCTATGGAAACCAAGGCTAAGCACCGAGTGTATATGGTTAGGATGGTGGCCTAGTTGAGCATGAGATTCGGCACAATGAACATCCTTGGACATCTCTTAAACCATGTGCCAAGATGGGTTTCTTTTAGTTCTACCCTTGGCAAGTAGAACAACCTCCACGAAGTATAAGAGACTCCGGATTCCATACTTTGCTAGTGTGGTCTATGTCGGTTAAGGCCTATTTCAATTATAAGGGATGTGCACTCTAGTATTGAATAGGTACTACAACATGTAGGTAGTAGTACGGGATGTTATCTACATATGGCACGAGTAGGCTTAGAAGATGCTATAGTGAGTTCCCTAAGCCTTAGGGCTATTATGTGATATTCCCCTCTATGCTTGTGTGTCTATTAAATGGTTTTATAAAGAGTGTTGACTTAGTATGTTATAATGTAAAGATAAAAACCTTGTCTATGGTAATTCTTATGAACACTTAGGTGTATATGAAGAGGTTGTATGATCGGTCACTTCATTATTCACTTAAGTGTGTCTTAGGGTGACTTTAGATAGAGGCTTAAACGGTAATGAAGGAATCACTTTTCTATTTTGCTTACGTATTTTACACTTGTGTTAATTGAGTTGTAAATGATGTTAATATGGTCTTATTTGTGAACGGTGACTTGAAATATAGGTTTATGCTTGTGGTTGTAAAGGTTTGTTAAAGAAGGTCTTAAAAGCATACATTCCTTGTAAATGTCTGTTGTGCATGTTTTCTTTCATGGTCATCATACTTAGTACTTACTGTACTAATTCCATATTTCTCTATTGTTACAACTGTAGGTGGTGGAATGTGAGGATATCTTTTGAGGGAGCTTGGGATATTGACTTTTCTCAAGAAACTTGGTATGTCCTCATATATTCGAGGACATAGTTGTTATATTTCTAGTATTTCCATTTAGACATTGTATAAGACTTATATTTTCTATCGTTGTAAAAGGGCTGTGTACCTAAGATATTCTATTCGTGTGTAAGATGGTACATGAGACTTAGATATTCTACTTCTTTACATTTGAAAGATTTTATGAGTATTATGGATTTGTAATTAAAAGTACTTTTATTCCTTTCGGTTTTTATTACCGAATGCGATTGATTGATTACGAAGGGGTAGTATTAGACCTCCAAGAGGTTGAGTACGCATGTAATGACTTGGGGGTGCTCTCGGGTCGTGACAAACTTGGTATCAGAGTGAGTTCCCTAAGCCTTAGGGCTATTATGTGATTGCCCCTATATGTTTGTGTGTCTTTTAAATAGTTTTATAAAGAATGTTGACTTAGTATGTTATAATATAATGATAAAACCCTTGTCTACTCTAACTCTTAAGAACACTTAGGTGTATATGAAGAGGTTGTATGGGCGGTCACTTCATTATTCAGTTAAGTGTGGCTTAGGGTGACTTGAGATAGAGGCTTAAATGGTATTGAAGGAATCACATCGTTATCTTGCTTAAGTATTGTACACTTGTGTTAATTGAGTTGTAAATGATGTTAATATGGTCTTATTTGTGAATGGTGACTTTAAATGTAGGTTTATGCTTGTGGTTCTAAAGGTTTGTTAAAGGTCTTAAAAGCATATATTCCTTGTAAATGTCCATTGTGCATGTTTTCTTGCATGGTCATCACACTTAGTGCTTATTGTACTAATTCCATATTTCTCTATTTTTATAAGTGTAGGTGGTGGAAAGTGTGGAGATCTTTTGAGGGAGCTTGGGATATTGACTCTTCTCAAGAAGCTTGATATGTCGTCATATATTCGAGGACATAGTTGTTATCTTTCTAGTATTTCCATTTAGACATTGTATAAGACTTATATTTTCTATTGTTGTAAAATGGCCGTGTCCCTAAGATGTTCTATTCGTGTCTAAGATGATACATGAGACTTAGAAATTCTCTTTCTTTACATTTGAAAGATTTTATGAGTATTATGGATTTGTAAAAAAAAGGTTTTTTATTCCTTATGGTTTTTATTACGGAATGCAATTGATTGATTGCTAAGGGCTACTATTAGACGTCTATGAGGTTGAGTATGCATGTTACGACTTAGGGGTGCTCTCGGGTCGTGACAAACTTGATATTAGAGCATAAGTTTTTGGAAATTGTCCCTTAGGATTCAGAGTCTCATATGCCACGTCTAGTAGAGTCTAGTTCATCGGTGTGAGTCGCGACACATCTATGAGCAAGAGGCTATAGGACAGTAGAAATTTCACTTCTTTTATTAATCTTGACATCGTGCCTTAGAGTTTGGTCTATAAATATCTTTCCTAATCCGTCTCTTGTGTTTATAGGAAATGAATACGTGGTCGACCTGAAGTAGAGCAGAAGAGGAGTTAGGTGATAGGGGAGTTCCTCCTTAAGTTGTGCAAGATGTTCAATGTGGCCAAGTCCCTATAGGTGAACAAGACAATGAGTTTCTGGTGGTTCCCCCGGCCATGACTAATGAGGAGATTAGGGTGGCTTTTCTAACTCTAGCTCAAGCCATGATGGCTCAAGCTAACCAAGATGTGGGGCCTAGGGTGAATGCTAATGAGAGTACCGTGGCCTCAAGATTGAGAGACTTTGTGAGGATGAATCCTCCTATCTTTCTTGGCTCTACAATGGGAGAAGATCCCTAAGGATTCTTGGATGAAATCTACAAGATTGTAGATGCTATGGGTGTGTCATCTAGGGAGAAGGCAGAGTTGGCTTCCTACCATGTAACGACTCGAGAGCACCCCCTAGTCGTTACCGGCGTATTCGACCTCTCGGAGGTCTTATACAAGCCCTGAGCATGCATCATAGCATTTATCATAGAAAAATAGTGGAAAATTTAAAACTTTTTCATAATATAACACAAGACTTAAAAGTCACCTCATTTAAATCTTTATTACAAAATCGGAGTACTACGTCTCAAGGTAGCCATCTTAAAACATGACTACAACACTAGAGGGACACAACCCTTACAATACAAATGAAACTACTATCTAGTACATAGTACTTAAGGAAACTTTTTAACATAAAGGTCCTTGAATCTTTAAGGACACACCCGAACTTGGGAATAGTAAGACAAGCTCATCACTTCTAGGAAAGGCCCTTTAGTCACCATCGCTTACACTTGGTGTAAAAAGATGAAGAAAAATGGTGTTAGTACAAGAATGCACTAAGTATGATAACCATGCAAAACATGCTCTTAAAAGGACATTTAATTGGAAACTATGCATCATGCCTTTTTAGAGAAACTTCAAGAACATTTAGTACATAGGCACAATATAAACCACATACATCATCATACACACGGAAACCATTCATAATAGCACTTAGAGCCACTTATAACATTTTAGGCACATTCAATGCACACAATACATTACCTTCCTCTTTATCTTGACTCCTTTCCTCAAGCAACCCTTAGGGAATACTTGGTGCAATGTATTGCCTTAAGGTTACCAAAGGTGAACTTACATATAGCCTTCATCAATCCAACCACATGTATTCATAGAGTCATAAGTACACCATAAGACATAGTCTTCACATAGGAACCATCACCTAAGACAACCCCCAAGTCACACTAGTGCAATGTGCAAGTTGCATCCCATAATACTACTCACACCAAGTGTTCCTAGGAAGCCACCATAGACTAGGCACATCATATTCAACAAGTCATAACATCTTCATCTAACCTTAGACATAAGACCAACATACTTCATAACATCATGTAAGGACTCATTCATTTACTACATCATTAGTCATAACCCATTTAGTTCATATCATAGGTAAACCACCCTCACAACCCCTTCACAAGCTCACTTGTGAAATGTACACATGGAGTCCCATACCCCCACATATACTAAGCAAACCCATTAAGAAGTTATAAGTGTAATTCACATGCATAATCATACTTCATGTCTTGACATAAGTAAAGTCAACCTTATCATGCTTTCATATTAACATACATAGACCATAGTCTTCATTACGTAAAGAGCCTAATCATAACCTCCCTTAGAGTACATTTGTGCAATGCATAAGTAGGGTCCATAGTCCTACTTACACTAAGTAACTCTTCAAGAAATCATGACTAGAGTTCATATTCTTATCTTAGTTCATTTCTTAACTTTCGGATGACATTTCCATAACCGACATAGACCATGTGAGCTACATGGAATCTGGTGTTCTACTCCCACACCGAAAAAAGAGGGTACTACTTGCCAAAGTAGGACCTACATACATAATATCTATCTAGTGGATCCACTAAGCTAATACCTACAGGGGCACGTAATTATGGAACAAGGAGATTGCTACTAGAAAACCTTGACTTACCCCCTTGCTTTGACTTGGTAAATTGCATCTGGATTCGCTCCAATTCTAAGCGTGGAGACTTCTATCTCATGAGACAACATCTATGTTGGGAACCTGGACTGACTAAACGTGAAGATTCTCTTGTGGGAAACCGGACTTGCTAGACGTGAAGCCCCCACTCTCATTTTTCATGTTACCTTGGTGCTAAGCTCCAACTCCCTTTTTAAACATCTTTAAGCCTTTATTGAACATTAGTTCATAAAATAGGCTTTAGGGACTTAATCCCTCATATCATATAACTCAAAGGTTTCTAAGATGAGAATGACCTTTCATCATAGAACCTACATTATGTGTGAATGACCTTTCACACAATCATACCATATTCATAACATAGTCTAGTTTAGAGTACAATTGAGGAAACCTTTCAAGAGACTCACTTTCACTAGATTATTATAAACCTTATTCATTCATTCATATGTGTGTACATATGTGAGAAATCCCTTCACATAAACACCTTCATGCAACACATATTCACACCTTGCTAATCATACATTTTGCATGCATAATAAGATGTAAGGTGTATTTAAGAGTAAACCTTTCAATAGACACCATAACACATCATATTCATAGCTATACATGTAGAGTGTATGTGTGTGCATATTGGTCCTCATAGTGACATATTAGTAACAACATTGATAATGAGTGCTCTTCCCTTAAAAGGATCACAAGATATTCACAATGTCCCCAATTCATGAGCAATTCACATATAAAGCCCTTAGGGATTCTATACCACACACCCACACTTCATCATAAGAGACAAGGACACATTCAACATTGCATAGGTACTCCTAACATGTATATGATCACACATTCATATAGGGGTCATATAGGTAGGGGTCATTCCATAATAGTACTTAACATAATCAATCATGTAGACCACACCTTATCCCTAACATTATCATTCACATTACACTCCTCATCATCAACACACTTTAAACATCATGCTAGCATTGAGGATTTCATACATAACCTTCATAGCACAACTTTATAAACATAGGCATCATAATCATCAATTCACTTCACATCTATTGCCTTCAAGGCCATGATCTCAACATGCATAGATAGACAAGAAGTAAAAACCTCCACCATAAGTGGATCAAAGCTCACAACATCAATTCTCATACTATAGACTAGAAGTTAGGTCACTTACCAATTCTCCAAGCCATGATCACCATGGATCAATCCTCAACACTTCATAATCAATTGATATAGGTAGCAATAAGAATCAACAATGTAATTCAATAACATAAACATAATCTAAGTACAATTCTATAAACAAAGGGATCAACCCATAACTTTTCCCATATGGCCATAATCCTCAACTCATAAATATACCAACATTCAACATGAATAAGTATAGATAATCATAGGAGACATCAATACAATCTAATGTAAACATAATTTCACCAATAGAGATCATATTCACAAAGACCCACATCATAGGCCAATTTTGAGAATTTGGGGATCATGGGTTCTTTAAGAATTCATTTGAAAATTATCTTAAAAAAATCAATTCCACATTAATTCATCAATAGAATGATTTAGAAGATCGTTTGACAAGGAACCCATGTTTAGATTGAAATTGGGAATATTGGTCTTTGAATCACTTTTGAAAATCTTTGATAGAACTCCTTGAATGAGAGGTTATTCAAGAATCAAGAGTCACCATACCTTAATTAATGAAGACCCATGAAATTGAAGAAGTAATCAGTTGAAAACCCATCTTGTAGCTTGAGCTTCATCAAGGTCTTCAATGGAGTTTTTGAGAGAATCTATTTTGAGAGGGAAATGTCAATTTGAAGAATGGGGTCTAATTTTAGGTTTTGGGGTTCTAACCAACTTAAAATACCCTAAAATAGGTATAATAACCATTTATAATAATTCCCCAAAGTACCCAAACTACCCCTCACTTAGTTGGACCTTTTTAAATAAGTCAAACTTGAGTTTTATTTTCGCAGATTTCATTGGGAAACAAGTTCGCGACATGGAGGTGTTCCCACAAGTTTTATGGAAATTAAATTCGAGACAGTAGAGTCCGTGACATGTCCACGATGCGGACCAAACTTTTGGCCCTTGGTGGAGCTAGTCCGCGACGCGGACATGCTCCCTCCATGAGCAATGTCAAGCTGCCCTGGCAGCTTGCGTGGCCAAGGTTGGGGTCCTCCTCGGGGACCCATATGGTGGCCCCCGGGGCATCGTATCCAAACGCTTTGACCCTAAAAACATTTATTAAGACACTAGGGTCACCTCCACTGATTTTAGACTCCAAACAACACATAAAAACATGAACAACATACTAGAACACACCAACACGTAAAAGACTAGTTTCCGAATGTCTTGGTCGTCCCTTGACATTTACTTCCAAACTCTTGAAAATTGACTTAAAAGGCTATTCTTCATTATTTTAACAAGTTATTAATGCATAAAACTCATGTGAGGCTCTACTTTATCCTACTTTACTTTGAGGGTCGTTACATACCAATTTAAAGAGGTGGCCCAAATTTGGTACACTCAATGGAAGGCAAATAGGCCAGAGGAAGCGGGTCCTATAGAACGGGAGGAGTTTAAGGAAGCATTCTTGGGTAAGAACTTTCCCCTAGAGAAGAAGGAGTGAAAAATTGAGGAGTTCATTAATCTTAGGCAAGGTAGTATGAGTGTGGAGGAGTACACTTTGAAGTTCTCTATGTTGTCTAGGTATGTTCCATCTTTTGTGTCTAACACTAGAGAGGAGATGAGTAGGTTTGTTACCGGTGTATCCGACTTGGTTAAGGAAGAGTGTCGTATGGCAATGCACCATGGTGACATAAACATATGTAGGCTTGTTGTGTATGCTCAATCTATTGAGGGGTCCAAGATGACTAGGGTGAGGAAAGACTTGAAAAGGGGTAGGTATGATGATCAAGGACAACCTAGGTTTAAGAAGAGGGCTCCAAATCAAGATTTCACAAGTGCTCCTAAGGTTAACCATGAAGGAGGTGGTGGTTCTCAAATTTGTAAGCCTACTTTTTCCACTTGAGGAAAGAAGAATTTTGGGAAATGTCTATCCAACACAAGTGGTTGCTATGGTTGTGGGAAAAATGATCACAAGGTGAGAGATTGTCATAAGATTGTGGCTAAAGGAAGGAATGCTAGGCAAGCTCCTTATAGTGGTCCTAGTGTTGATGGTCAAGCAAGGAATCGTTTCTATGCTCTCCAAGTTAACAAGGAAGCAAATCCGGATGAAGGTGCTGGTAAATCATAATTTCTAGTTTTGTGTTGAAATCCTTTTGTGTTGGTTTAGATGGGTTTGTCCTAAGTGGGGGATGGTATGTTGAATGATGAGTTGAGGTGAGTTTGGATATTTTTGTCTCTTTCTTCTATTCCTAATCATGCTTGAGTCATGGAATTGTAGAAGCATGATGCATGGTTTTTGGAGTCTTGTGTGAAAAATGAGTTTCTATATTTCTCTTTATAATGATGCATGCTTTAAATTGAGTTCTTGATTTAAATGAGAAAATGAGTTTCATGATTGTTGTTCTCCTTATATGCATAAATTGGTGAGTTGCTAATAGTTGTTAGAGTTGATTAGTTGTGCATGCTTAAGAGTGGTCTTGAATTGCATTATGCTTATATGAGGATTAGATGTGGAGTTGTTTTTCCTCCTTTGTTTTGTGTTTTGTTTATATGGTTAAATGCTTGATGGTGGGCCGTTTACTTTGGTTGCTTCCTCTTTTTGTGTCATTCGAGGATGAATGTTTCCAAGTGGGGGATAAAGTAGCGACCCTAAAAATGAACTCGTGAAAGTAGAGCCTCGTGTGTTGGTATTTAGTTGCTAATCTTGTATAAATACTTAAAAATGGTGTTAGAGGTCAGTTTGGTTGTATTGGAGGTCAAACATAGAGAAACGTCTGGAAACTAGTGTTTTGATGCTAGTGTGTTGTCATTGATAATGATGTATCGTTTTGTAGGTGAAATCATAAGGGGGCAGTTCCAATGTGTAGTTGGACATGTGTAGGGGGTCAACGTCAGAGTATGACTCCCCAAGGACCCCCCAAAGGGTCCTTGAGGAGGACCTAAGTTAAACCCCCAAGGTTGCCCTAAATGAAATGATTCGCTACAAAGTGGTGACCTACAGATGGGGTTCACGCCCTGTAGGTCCATCTGCGGTTCGTGGATGGCCTCCGTAGGCCAACACTTAGTTTTTGGAGCTTAACTCCATTTGGCCCCCCGCAGTGCCAAACTACGGATGCACAACACGGGGCCGTCATTCTATCCACGGTTCGTGGATGGTGGTCGTGGTTTGGCACCTATGCTGCTGTCATTTAAGTCGGCCATGGTGGGGGTGAATTGGTAAATTCACCCTAAGTCTTTTAAAGTGTGGGGTCGGTTGTTTTAACGTATTTTAGGTATTTTAAAGGTATTAAACATTTAAAAGGTATTTTTGAATTCATTCTTCAAGTTAAAACTCCTAAAGACTTTCTCTCTCTAGAGTTCTCTCAAGTGTAAGGAAGAAGAAGGTGGAGAGCTAGGGTTTCAAATTGAGGGTTCCTTCCACCAAATTTTGTTGGGATTTCTTTAAGTGAGGTATGGTGGAACTTCATCTAGGAATCATCTTCATCCTAGAGTGAATTTCAAAGGATTTTACAATGTTTTCAAAAAGTGACTAAAAGCTTGTTTTTGAATTCTATCAAGGTTTCTTGCATAAAAATGATTTGAAACGTTTGGACATGGATTAATTGATGTTTGTTTGTGTTTTTTGAATGAAATACTCCATGAACCCTTGTCTTCTACAAAACCCTAAAATTGTCTATGAAGTGGGTCTATTTCTATAAGTTCAAAGTTGATGGAATTATGTGTAAAGTGAATTGTATTGATATCTCTTGTGTTGTTTAAGGTTTATTCATGATTAATTGTTGATAATGGGTGAATTAAGGGTGGTAAGACTTATGGGTGAAGTATTTGTGATTGTTTGGATTTTGGTGATTTTGGCTATGGCTTTGAGTTATGGTAAGAAAGCTTGAACTCTCTTTATTGAATTGATTTTTGTTGGTAGGTTGAATCCACCTTTGGTGGAAGTGTAATATCTTATTTCCTGTGTGGTATTATTGTGAATTATAGCCAAGAAGGCATTGGTGAAGTTGTTGTATAATGTAAGAATATTGTATTATTGTGAATTTAGGCCATGAAGGGCATTGTATGAGTGTTACTATATTGTTATATTATTTTACATATATGAGGCTATATGTAAAGTCCTATATGAGGCTATCTGTAAAGTCCTATATAAAGCTATATGTAAAGTTTGTGTGAAGATATAATGTGAAGATGTTCTAGTGATATTAATGTGATATTGTATGAAGTGTTATTATGCTAATGTGAAAGCTTGTTTCTCTTGAAATGGTGATATGTGGTGATGATGGACTATGATGAGTCTTTATAAGATGATGTTGTAGCTCATATGTTAGATTTGAGTAAATTGTCTTGTGTCTTGAAAGCTTGATTATATATATATATATATATGTTTGGTTGGGCTATGACTTAGTAATGGAGCTCTTCCTATGAATGTTAAAAGAGGAATTCTAGGGCAAGACATGAATTGGTAGACTTAAGCATAGTGCCTTTTTCATGAGTCTAGCTTTCCTAAGCAAATGTATAACCTTGAAGGATGGGCCTTAGGGTGATGTTCCCTTCTTGAGTGAAATGATAGACTTAGAGATGGATGGAGCCGGAACGGCATTAGAATCCTTATCTAAGAATGTCAAATGAGCTATCCTTATGAACCTAAATTGGCTATGACTAAGAAATGGGGCCTTTCTTGGGAAGAGGTACTATGAGTTGGTTGAACTAGAAAAGGAACCCTCTCTAGTACATATGTGATTGAATACCCTATAGAAACAAAGGCTAAGCACCGAGTGGATGTGGTTAGGATGGAGGCATAGTTGAGCATGAGATTAGGCACAATGAACATCCTTGGACATCTCTTAAACCGTGTGCCAACATGGGTTGCTTTAATTTCTACCCTTGGCAAGTAGAACAACCTCCACGGTGTAGGATAGACTCTGGATTCCATACCTTGCTAGTGTGGTCTATGTCGGTTAAGGCCTATTTCAATCATATGGGATGTGCACTCTAGGATTGGATAGGTTCTACAACGTGTAGGTAATAGTATGGGATGCTATCTATACATGGCACGAGTAGGCTTAGAAGATGCTAAAGTGAGTTCCCTAAATCTTAGGGCTATTATGTGATTGTCCCCTATATCATTGTGTATCTCTTAAATGGTTTTATAAAGAATGTTGACTTAGTATGTTATAATGTAATGATAAAACCTTTGTCTATGGTAAATCTTAGGAACACTTAGGTGTATATGAAGAGGTTGTATGGGAGGTCACTTCATTATTCACTTAAGTCTTAGGGTGACTTGAGATAGAGACTTAAATGGTAATGAAGGAATCACTTTGCTATCTTGCTTAAGTGTTGTATGCTTGTGTTAATTGAGTTGTAAATGATGTTAATATGGTCTTATTGTGAATGGTGTCTTGAAATGTGGGTTTATGCTTGTGGTTGTAAAGGTTTCTTAAGAAGGTCTTAAAAGTATACCTTCCTAGTAAATGTCTGTTGTGCATGTTTTCTTGCATGGTCATCATACTTAGTACTTATTGTACTAATTCCATATTTCTCTATTGTTATAAGTGTAGGTGGTGGAAAGTGAGGAGATCTTTTAAGGGAGCTTGGGATATTGACTCTTCTGAAGAAGCTTGGTATTTTCTCAACTGTTGTAGAAGGGCCGTGTCCCTAAGATGTTCTCTTCGTGTCTAAAATGGTACATGATACTTAGGAATTCTACTTCTTTCCATTTGAAAGATTTTATGAGTATTATGGATTCGTAATAAAAAGTATTTTTATTCCTTACGGTTTTTGTTACCGAATTAGATTGATTGATTGCTAAGGGCTATTGTTAGACCTCCAAGAGGTTGAGTACGCATGTTACGACTTGGGGGTGCTCTCGGGTCGTGAAAAACTTGGTATCAGAGCATAAGGTTTTTGAAATTGTCCCTTAGGATTCAAAGTCTTATATGCCACGTCTAGTAGAGTCTTGTTCATCGGTGTAAGTCACGACAAATCTATGATCGAGAGGCTATAGGACGGTAGAAGTTTCACTTCTTTCATTAATCTTGACGTCGTGCCTTAGAGTTTGGTCTATAAGTATCTTTCCTAATCCGTCTCTTGTGTTTATAAGAAATGAATACGAGGACGAACTGAAGGAGGGTGGAAGAGGAGTTAGGTGATGGAGGAGTTCCTCCTCAAGTTGTGCAAGATGTTCAAGGTCTTTAAGGTGGCCAAGTCCTTATAGGTGAACCAGAGAATGAGGTTCCGGTGGTTCCCTCGGCCATGACTAATGAGGAGATTAGGGCGGCTTTTCTAACTCTAGCTTAAGCCATGACGGCTCAAGCTAACCGAGATGTGGGGCCTAGGGTAAATGCTAATCAGAGTACCGTGGCCTCAAGAGTGAGAGACTTTGTAAGGATGAATCCTCCTATCTTTCTTGGCTCTAGAATGGGAGAAGATCCCCAAGGATTCTTGGATGAAATCTACAAGATTGTAGATGCTATGGGTGTGTCATCTAGGGAGAAGGCAGAGTTGGCTTCCTACCAATTGAAAGAGGTGGCCCAAATTTGGTACACTCAATGGAAGGCAAATAGACCGGAGGAAGCGGGTCCTATAGAATGGGAGGATTTTAAGGAAGCATTCTTGGGTAAGTACTTTCCCCTAGAGAAGAGGGAGTGTAAAATTAAGGAGTTCATTAATCTTAGGCCAGGTAATATGAGTGTGGAGAAGTACGCTTTGAAGTTCTCTATGTTGTTTAGGTATGCTCCATCTTTGGTGTCTAACTCTAGAGACGAGATGAGTAGGTTTGTTACCGGTGTATCCGACTTGGTTAAGGAAGAGTGTCGTACGACAATTCTCCATGGTGACATGAACATCTTTAGGCTTGTTGTGTATGCTCAATATATTGAGGAGTCCAAGATGACTAGGGTGAGGAAAGACTTGAAAAGGGGTAGGTATGAGGATCAAGGACAACCTAGGTTTAAGAAGAGGGCTCCAAATCAAGATTTCTCAAGTGCTCCTAAGGTTAACCATGAAGGAGGTGGTGGCTCTCAAATTGCTAAGCCTACTTGTTCCACTTCTGCAAAGAAGCATTTTGGGAAGTGTTTATCCGACACTAGTGGTTGCTATGCTTTTGGGAAAAATGATCACAAGGTGAGAGATTGTCCTAATATTGTGGCTAAAGGAAGGAATGCTAGGCAAGCTCTTTATTGCGGTCCTAGTGTTGATGGTCAAGCAAGGAATCGTTTCTATGTTCTGCAAGTTAACAAGGAAGCAAATCCGGATGAAAGTGCAAGTAAGTCATAATTTCTAGTTTTGTATTGGAATCCTTTTTTGTTGGTTAAGATGGGTTTGTCCTAAGTAGGGGATGGTATGTTGAATGATGAGTTGAGGTGAATTTGGATATTCTTGTCTCTTTCTTCTATTCCTAATCAAGCTTGAGTCATAGAATTCTAGAAGCATGATGCATGGTTTTTGGAGACTTGTGTTAAAAATGAGTTTCTATGTTTCTCCTTATAATGATGCATGCTTTAAATTGAGTTCTTGATTTAAATGAGAAAATAAGTTTCATGATTGTTGTTCTCCTTATATGCATAAATTGGTGAGTTGCTAAAAGTTGTTAGAGTTGATTAGTTGAGGATGCTTAAGAGTGTTCTTGAATTGCATGATGCTTATATGAGGATTAGATGTGGAGTTGTTTTTCCTCCTTTGTTTTGTGTATTGTTTATATGGTTAAATACTTGATGGTGGGCTGTTTAGTTTGGTTGCTTCCCTTAAATGTCTCTTTGTGTCATTCGAGGACAAATGTTTCGAAGTGGGGGATAATGTAGCGACCCTAAAAATGAACTCGTGAAACTAGAACCTCGTGTGTTGGTATTTAGTTCCTAATCGTGTATAAATGCTTAAAAATGGTGTTAGAGGTCAGTTTGGTTGTGTTGGAGGTCAAACATCGAGAGATGTCCAGAAACTAGTCTTTTGATGCTAGTGTGTTGTTAATAATAATGATGTGTCATTTTGAAGGTGAAATCATAAGGGGGCGGTTCCAATGTGTAGTTGGACATGTGTAGGGGGTAAACGTCCGGGTACGACTCCCCAAGGACCACCCTAAGGGTCCTTGAGGAGGACCTAAGTTCAACCCCCAAGGATGCTCCAAATGAAATGATTCACCAGAAAGTGGTGATCTACGGATGGGGTTCACGCCCCGTAGGTCCATCCACGGTTCGTGGATGGCCTCCGTAGGCCAACACTTAGTTTTTGGAGCTTAACTCCTTTGGCCCCCCCACAGTACCAAACCACGGATGCACAGTACGGGGCCGTCAATCCATCCACGGTCCGTGGATGGTGGCCGTGGTTTGGCACCTATATTGCTGTCATTTAAGTCTGCAATGGTCAGGTGAATTGGTAAATTCACCCCTAGTCTTTTAAAGTATGGGGTCGGTTGTTTTAACTTAATTTAGGTATTTTAAAGGTATTAAAACATTTAAAACATAATTTTGAATTCATTCTTCAAGTTAAAACTCCCAAAGAATTTCTCTCTCTAGAGTTCTCTCAAGTTCAAGGAAGAAGGTGGAGAGCTAGGGTTTCAAATTGAGGGTTCCTTCCACAAAATTTTGTTGGGATTTCTTCAAGTGAGGTATGGTGGCTCTTCAGCTAGGACTCATCTTCATCCTAGAGTCAATTTCAAAGGATTTTACAATGTTTTCAAAAAGTGACTAAAAGCTTATTTTTGAATTCTATCAAGGGTTCTTGCATGAAAATGATTTGAAATGTTTGGATATGGATTAATTGGTGTTTGTTTGTGGTTTTTGAATGAAATACTCCATGAACCATTGTCTTCTACAAAACCCTAAAATTTGCTATGAAGTGGGTCTATTTCTATAAATTCAAAGTTGATGGAATTAAGTGTAAAGTGAATTGTATTGATATCTCTTGTGTTGTTTAATGTTTATTCATGATTAATTGTTGATAATGGGTGAATTAAGGGTGGTAAACCTTATGGGTGAGGTATTGGTGATTGCTTGGATTTTGGTGATTTTGGTGATTTTGGCTATGGCTTTGGATTATGGTAAGAAAGCTTGAACTCTCTTAATTGAATTAATTGTTGTTCGTAGGTTGAATCCACCTTTGGTGGAAGTGTATTATCTTATTCTGATGTGGTATTATTGTGAATTGTAGCCATGAAGGCATTGGTGAAGTTGTATGGTATTGGAATATTGTATTATTGTGAATTGAGGCCATGAAGGGCATTTTATGAGTGTTACTATATTGTTATATTATTATACATATATGAGGCAATATGTAAAGTCCTGTATGAGGCTATATGTAAAGTCTTATATGAAGCTATATGTAAAGTTTGTGTGAAGCTATAATGCGAAGATGTTCTAATGGTATTAATGTGATATTGTATAAAGTGTTATTATGCTAATGTGAAAGCATGTTTCTCTTGAAATGGTGATATGTGGTGATGACGGACTATGATGAGTCGTTATAAGATGATGTTGTGGCTCTTATGCTAGACTTGAGTATCTTGTCTTGTGTCATGAAAGCTTGATTATATATATGAATGTTTGGTTGGGCTATGACTTAGTAATGGAGCTCTTCCTATGAATGCTAAAAGAGGAATTCTAGGCCAAGACTTGAATTGGTAGACTTAAGCATAGTGACTTTTTCATGAGTCTAGCTTTCCTAAGCAAATGTATAACCTTGAAGGATGGGCCTTAGGGTGATGTTCCCTTCTTGAGTGAAATGATAGACTTAGAGATGGATGGAGCCGGAACGGCATGAGAATCCTTATCTAAGAAAGTCAAATGAGCTATCCTTATGAACCTAGATTGGCTATGACTAAGAAATGGGGCCTTTTTTGGGAAGAGGTACTATGAGTTGGTTGAACTAGAAAAGGAGCCCTCTCTAGTACATATGTGATTGAATACTCTATGGAAACCAAGGCTAAGCACCGAGTGGATGTGGTTAGGATGGTGGCCTAGTTGAGCATGAGATTAGGCACAATGAACATCCTTGGGCATCTCTTAAACCGTGTGCCAACAAGGGTTGCTTTTAGTTCTACGCTTGGCAAGTAGAACAATCTCCACGGAGTAGGATAGACTCTGGATTCCATACCTTGCTAGTGTGGTCTATGTCGGTTAAGGCCTATTTCCATCATATGGGATGTGCACTCTAGTATTGGATAGGTTCTACAACGTGTAGGTAATAGTATAGGATGCTATCTACACATGGCACGAGTAGGCTTAGATGATGCGAAAGTGAGTTTCCTAAGCCTTAGTGCTATTATGTGATTATCCCCTATATGCTTGTGTGTCTCTTAAATGGTTTTATAAAGAATGTTGAATTAGTATGTTATAATGTAATGATAAAACCCTTGTCTATGGTAACTCTTAGGAACACTTAGGTGTATATGAAGAGGTTGTATGGGCGGTCGAGTTCGTATGAGTGAGTTATGCCCTTTGGAAGTTAGGGTAGGATAGTCTAATACCGGATTTTAGAAGGGTAATTTGGTCTTTTCCTTACCCAACTTACTTAATTCATTTTTAGGAGTTTAATTGGGGAAAAGTCAGATTTTAGTTAGTTTATAAAAAGTGAATTTCACGCTAGGGCTTGTAGAAAAGAGAAATGAAGAGGAGAAAGGAGAAGAGAAGCAAGATTCGTCAAGATCATCGAGTTTAGCTTGTGGATTTCATCGGGGGTGATCCCTACAAGGTATGTGAGATCACAGAGCATTGGGTTAGTTCACCCACGCGCCAATCATGATTCAATTTCAGCGAAATTATTATATTTAAAAGTAAATCCTTGAGTTCTTGATGAAATTCATTTGAATTCTTGTGGGTTCTATTGTTGGAGTTTTCTTGAGATTGATTCATGTTGTTAGTTGTATTTTTCGAGTAGAATCTGATGTGTATTGAGGGTACAAATGATTCTAAGTGTTTGGGGAAAGAACCATTGAAGTTTAGAGGGTTTAGAGATGAAAAACGAGCAAGAAAAGTCGTCAAACACCTGGGGAAGAGGGTGGGGCGTCGCGCCAACCAGCACACCCCAAAAGGGTTTCTGAAGTTTCACCCTTGGGGTGCCGCGCCAGCCAGCGCGCCCCAACTTGTTCTCTGAATTTTGAGAGCTGGCGCCCTGCACCTCTCATAGCACCAGGGACGCCAGTTCTCCCCATTCGTTCTCCACCTTTCGTACTTGTTCCTTAGCAATGTACCTATGTTTTATAGTTGATTCCAACACTCTAAGGTACATCTAAACATCATGAAATCATCCATAAACACGAGATCATGAACCTTGAATCCATAATCCAATTCAAGGAAAGTTAAGATCAAAGTCAAGAGAAGTAAGAGTCAAGTCAAGAGAAGTTCTTAGAGTTTTTCAAAAGTTTTTTCCAAATGTTTTAACTTTCTTTTAAGACTTAAAGTTCAAGTTGAGTAAAGATTAAAGAGTAAAGTTTTGAAGTTCATTTATTCAAAAGTATATGGGGACTATGTATTCTCAAAGGGTTTATGTCACAACCCGAGAGCACTCCTAAGTCGTAACATGCGTACTCGACCTCTTGGAGGTCTAATACTAGCCCTTAGCAATTAGTCAATCGCATTCGGTTATAAAAACCGTAAGGAATAAAAATACTTTTTATTAGAAATCCATAATACTCATAAAATCTTTCAAATGTAAGGAAGTAGAATTCCTAAGTCTCATGTACCATCTTAGACACAAATAGAACATCTTAGGGACAGGACCCTTTTACAACAATAGAAAATATAAGTCTTATACAATGTCTAAATGGAAATACTAGAAAGATAACAACTATGTCCTCGAATATATGAGGACATACCAAGCTTCTTGAGAAGAGTCAATATCCCAAGTTACCTCAAAACATCTCCTCACTTTCCACCACCTACACTTGTAACAATAGAGAAATATGGAATTAGTACAATAAGTACTAAGTATGATGACCATGGAAGAAAACATGCACAACGGACATTTACAAGGAATGTATGCTTTTAAGACCTTCTTTACCAAACCTTTACAACCACAAGCATAAACCCACATTTCAAGTCACCATTCACAAATAAGACCATATTAACATCATTTACAACTCAATTAACACAAGTGTACAATACTTAAGCAAGATAGCAAAGTGATTCCTTCATTACCATTTAAGACTCTATCTCAAGTCACCCTAAGTCACACTAAAGTAACTCTATGCCAATTTGTATTAATTATTTAAAAACACTTGTCCTATTTCTTTCAATTACAATTATTTACTAATAAGCTTTAATTTAGTAATATTAATTCTATTTAACAATATTGTATACTATAAATACGATACACACGTGCAACTCACGTACCGTGAAACTAGTATATATATAGAACAATCAATATTATTATAATATTTCAATGATAATTACAGAAAACTAAGTGTACATATTACTAGAAAGTATATCTATCTCAGATGGGATAACATTATTTTTATCTACTTCTCAAAAACTTCAAAGTAGAATTGTAGCATATGTACAAATGATAACATCTTTAA
This sequence comes from Solanum stenotomum, assembly GCF_019186545.1. NCBI lineage: Eukaryota > Viridiplantae > Streptophyta > Magnoliopsida > Solanales > Solanaceae > Solanum > Solanum stenotomum. The sequence continues at coordinate 32,775,521 of NC_064285.1, read as the reverse complement.
AACACCACTAACATAATAAAGACCTATTGTGCTTGTACTTTCTCCGAAATTTTCCAAAGGAGATGTTCTACGGACTTCAAATTCTTGATCTGTTAAAAGAATAAGTTCATGTCAATATTTTAAACTTCACTGGATAAAATATCATAGACAACATATATGACACAACATAATTAACAACACATTTAGTTTTCCCATAGTGTAAAGCAATACAACAAGTGAATTAATCCTCAAGCACGACAAGATAGATGCACTATAATCATCAATAAAGTTCATCCAATACCTACTACCATAAACTTTAACCAGTACATAATAATGTTTGATGAAAACTAAGAGCTAACATAAATTTTCCAAAAATTCATGTATTTCAATGTCATAGTTGATTTTGTTGGGTAATCTCGTCAATATTTCCATCATAACTCTGTCCTCTACAAGTATTAAAATAATCGAGATTAAATATCTTCTAAATCAAGACTAAATGAACTAAGATGACAAATAATATTACAAGTCTAATGTGTTCAAAGGCTAAGTTAAAATTTATTTCCTACTATCTTAACTATGCATAAAAAGATGAAGTTAGTTTATACGTTTTTTATAACTAGTTTTTCGACACGTGCGTTGCACGTGATTACCAATTCAGAAAATATATGTTATAGTAAATAGTATTTCTTATTTAAGGGATCATTTTAATAATAAGTTTTGCACAAAAGAATATTGCAGATTCTTTTGTGATTGTTCAATGTGGATTGTCATATATATCTCTTATTCACGCGAATCTATGAAGATGGTTAATGAAAATTTTTATTAGTTAAATTCAATAATGAATATATTTATTTCAATTTGATGAGGTTCAATCATGTAATTAGTCATATCTTAGTACTATTACCATATAGACGATCTTTTTTGTGTATTTTTCTTGTCATCTAACCAAATGTGCTTTGCATGAGTATTCCACATTAAACTGTTTAGATGTTATATGAACATGTGAAAAGAACAACTACATATTATTTTTTAGAACGAATTTTTGTATATTGATTTTTTATTTTATAAGTTATAACATAATAGATGGTGTTGTTGTTGTTGGCCCTCATATTTGACTTCACGATTGACTGTGTACATAAATCAAAGATAGTTATCTGACTGTCCATAGTTAACTGAGAAATGTTTCCTTTTTTTTACTAGAAAAACAAAAAATTAAAATTAAAAAATATATATTCTATTTGTGAAATAATTTATATAATCACATGTTTATCTTACACCCAACAAAGATATAGTTCATATACTTATAAACGATTTTCAATTTATTCAACCAAGAATAATTCGTCTAAAGAAAACTAACAACAATGTATTATCACATATATAGGGGTGGTATAATAATATGAAAAATTATTAGTCAAATGTATAAAAAGATGGAAGATAGAAATAATCAATGTAATAACTATGAGAATTGATAACATTATAACTAATGAATGTTAAAGAGTGTGAATAACTTTTACAATAATTAGTAATAACTAAGAGAATTTATAATGTTAGAACTAAATTATTGATGTGCACTAGATGTATTTCGAATGAATTTTATACGTACATAAATAAATAAAATTTTATTACTATATTTTTTATAGTTATCAAATTTTAATTTAGTGTAGGGAAAAAATGAAAAAGTTTATTCCATATCACTAAATATAAAATTCATTTCGTAAATGATAAATATTAAGTGATTCATATATATTCACATATTTTCACATTTGTTGTGAGTTTTTTTTTTAAAAAAGAACCCGGAACAATTTAAAATAATATATTTTGAAGTTAGAAGATCTTGTTAAATTGATAACACATTCGTGACATATATAATACTTTAATTTAAAGTATGATTGTTACATTTCATATGAACTTTTCTTCGTCTAAAATTATAACGACTTAATTTTTGTCGTTATGAAAAAGCCAATTGGGAAAGAATTGGGGCAAGAAAACTTTTTCATAGTAACTTGAGATTTCCCAACCTAGTCCAGATTTGGATGAAATCGGAGTCATCAAAGTCTAGGGATATCTAGTAGCAATGGGGTGATCTAATTATGATTTTACTTACATCAATATTTACATAAGTTGTTAAGGAATTCGTACGACTTTACAGAATTGAATTCGGGCAAGTAGAACTCCCAAAATTGATCTTAGCATGAACGGATAGTATCTGAGTGTCGTTGATTGAAGGGGTGTTGTGAAATGAGGGTTTTGAAATTCTTTAATTTGCTCATTGTTTCGTGCATGCCACTTTTGCGGTGGTTTCTACCGCCAGGGCGGGGCCGTTGTAGCGGGGTGAGGACCGCTATGGCGGGCCAGACATGACTTAAAGTCGTAAATAAACCCCAAAAATATTTTATTCTGCACTTTTCGACTTTGAGAGCTAAGGAACAACCCCATGGGTTTTCTTGACAGTTTTCCACCATTCTTGAGGCTAAAGATAAGGTTTTCACTCCCCGAATCCATTTTTAAATCCATAGAACTTAGTTTCTTGGGTGATTATTGTTGGGGAAGGGTTGTGGAACTGTTTGGATGGTGGGTAAAGCCCTAATTTGGGTATGGGTATCAATGATTTGACCTAGGGTTGATATTATTGATTATGATCCGGGTAATTGGATCTGAATTGTTGATCCTTCTGTATTAATTGTTGTTTGTAGACCTTGAACAAGCGGAAAGAATCCGGAAGGGGAAGATTCAAGTGCCTTAGGGGATTCAAGCTTGGATTCGAGGTAGGTGATGGTTTTGATTTCATGTTGGTGTAATATATGTTTATAATTTCTCATTATAATGCATGTATGTATGCATATGCTTCATTATTGATCACCCTAATCGTAAATGAGGATAATTGAATAATGTATCCCATGAATCACCTCTTGTTGTATGATTGTGAGAATATACATTGTGATTGTGATTGTGGTTTGTTGAATGGATTGGGTATTACGTTCCGACTCACTAACATGGGATCTGTTGCCACGTTCTGGCATAATTATGGATCAGTTGCCACGTTTTGGCATAAACATTGGATTTGGTGCCACGTTTCGACATAATATTGGATCAGGTACGACGTTCCGGTATGCTAATAGTTTGGGTGTGGGTTCCGTGAGAGGACTATTGAATTAAGTTGTGTATCTACTTGTGATGATTACGTTCATATCTAATGATGATTGATATTGGAAGACTGTATGTTGCTCTAAAATTGATAACCAATATGTATTATTGAGAACGCAGGATGCTACCTTGATCCTGAGAAGATGACTAATATTGTATATGTTCAGTATATGCCTGTTTTATAATGTTGTGGTTACTTGCATGTGTTTCACTTATTGGGATAGCCGCGTGATCCTACCAGTACACTGTGGTTGTGTACTGATACTACACATGCTCTTTATTTGTTGAGTACATGGCATCTTCATGTGGCTATTGATAGACCTCAGCTAGGTGACTATTGAGAGTGACCGGATTCAAGAGTGAGCCAGTTCTTTCAGGCTGCCATGGATCTCTCATGTTTAAGTCCACTCTTTTCGGACTCACACTAATTGTTTAAGGTGTTTGTTAGTTTTGGGGTTGTACCCCTTGTTCTTAGACTTTTCTTTGGTAGAGTTTTGGTACAATGACTTTCAAGTTCTAGGAGTTGAATTTCCACATTAGTTTGGTTAGTTAATTGTTTAAACCTTTGGAGTTTATGGGGACTCCATTTTTATTGTCATTTAAACTTGCTTTTGTATCTTTAAATGTGTACTATTTGGTTAAGTTGTTAGATTTGTGTTGTAGTAATGGTTCTCCCACCGGAGGGTTAGTGTGGGTGTCAATCACGACAGTCTAGGTCGTGACAAAAATACTGAAATATTAAGAAATAGTAAATAAGTAAAACAAAAGGGCAATGTTTATATAGTAATAATTATTTTGAAGAAAACTTCCTAACATTCTAAATCACAGAAGTACCATTGATAAATAAAGTCATTATTTTGTCTTGATCATCAAAAACACAAATTGTGACAATTCTCTAACTCTTGAAATGTTAAATATTTTTGAATAAAGATATTCAGAAGCACATATTTATATCACAAGAGAAATTGTTAAAAAAATAAATAAATTTAGACTACATCATGTTAACTTCATCTATTGGAACATTACATACTAATGTATATATTAAGCTTAAAAATAATTATTGTATCATCAAAATTATTTTCAAGTACTCGAGGTTATGAAATGTACCCTCTTAGGATAGAACGATTTACTTCATCAAAATAGTGGTACCTCATTTTCCGCTAAACTTCGAACTCACTCAACAACAATAAATCACACAAAAAATTTAAAATGCAAGAAGAAGAAGAGTAGAAGATTAAAAAATAATGTGGTTGAAAAATGAGAAGAAACCCCTCTATTTATAGTCAACAAAGGGTAGTATGAACAAGTGTTTCATGAATCTTATCTGAAAAGTCATGACCTTTCAGAGAAGTCACAACCCTTTGGAAAATAACAACCTATTGAAAAAGTAACAACTCTTTGGAAAAGTCACAACTCATCGAAAAATCACAACCCTTCGAAAAAAGTCACAACTTATCAGAAAAGTCACTACTCATCGAAAAAGTCACAACCTAGGTTAGGGATATTATAGTAATTTAACATTCAAGTTAGGAGTTCATTCTTTTAAGGTAATATAGATATAGATAGATTAAAAATATATAAAGACCAATGCATGATACTACTTATTATATGCCTAAGAACGCATATGACACAAGATTATCAAATATATTTAGGTGAAAGCCAGATGCTATGTACAATTGGGCAGAGCTTACCATCCATAAATTTCTTAAAATTATCCACATAAAATTCAGAACATTATTAATCAATGATTCACCCTTAAGACTATCTAAAAAATATATATTTAGTTAATTATACTTATGCATTGAGCTAACATCCTACCAAAGTATTGCCACAAGACAGATTAAGTGCTAAGTATCTTAAATTATTTAAGCTCACAGTGCCACATAACAAGTAGATTTAAACAAATCAAGCAAGTGATAATTCAGTAAATCTTAAAAGTATATAATTAACTTTACATATTATTCAAAGGCTCTAGAAAGCTAATCCAATGACTATCCATAACACATTAACTATTTTAGTATCGAAATATGTGCCACCTTAAGAATGAGCTAATTTCATCTGAAATTAAAATATAAACAAGTAAACCACATAGATTTTCTTGAGGGTGACATGAGGCATTTTAACACATTTCATATGAAGTATAACATCTAAAAATTAAATGCATAATTAAAGAAGCGTTATTGATATAAAAATCAAAATAAAGCAAATAAAAAAGCATAGTGAAAAGTTTCAGATAAATGCATATACTCCCTAAAGAAGAGATCAAATTTGTTAAAAATGGAGGTCTTCAATTCAAGATTGGTAAGTTGATTTATGTGGAACCTGACTTATACTGAATAAAAGTCTTTGAAATCTTTGATCTGTAAATTCGCTCAAACTAATAAAATTAATTGTAAATACTCAATATTCTCAATCTGAGCATGTTAATAAACTAAGACTTATTATAACAATATTGTTTAATGTTATATCAAGTCAAACGAAAAATGTTATTTCATATAGAATTAAGGCTAGACATTTTGTTTCAAAAATATGAAAAAAATTCCTTCAAAGTCTAGCCCCATAATTTTAAGTTAAATGTATCACTTTACATTTTAAAGGGGAACGAACTAAATCATATACCTTATGAGTAAATGTAAGTTTGAAAATAAAGAAAGGAGCATGTAAATATGAACAATCCTGGAATATTCTAAAAATAGTTTAAGGTGCTAGAAATAGACCCAACTGAATTTTTCTAATCCTTAATTTACATGCAAGATAGGTATACATAACAATAACTACTGGCATATTCTTGAAACAAGCAAACAAGTATTTTTCATATTTGATAAATGATGAGATGTAGATTTGCATTAATTTATGGTTCATTTAGTTCAATAATTAGTTACCTCAATGCCTAATTTTGTCTTATTCCGATAGAATGTTGGTGATTTGCTGTAACGACCTAATTCCGTCGTTAGGAAAAATTAAATGACGAAAGAATTGGGGCCATGAAAATTTTTTCGTAGTAACTTGAGATTTTCCAACCTAGTCCAGATATGGATGAAACCGGAGTCATTAAGGTGTAGGGAAATCTGGTAATTAATGAGAGATCTAATTATGATTTAGAACACATGAGTAGATAGCTAAGACGTTAAAGAACCCATACGACTTAACAGAATTGAATTCGGGTGAGTAGAACTCCCGAAATCGATCTTAGCGTGGAGGGGATTTTTTGAGTGCCGTTGGTTTGAGGTGTGCTGTGAAATGGGGGTCTTGAAATTATAAAAATATCTCATTAGTTTATGCAAGCCGCCTTGGCAGTGGGTTTTTGCCGCTCTGGAAGGGTTGCTGAAGCGGGATGAGGGTCGCTATGGCGAACTAGATGCGACTTAAGGTCGTAAATAAATCCCTAAATGACCTCATTATGTGCTTTTTGATTTTTAGAGCTAAGGAGACGTCCCCAGGTGACTTCTTGACCATTTTTCACCATTCTTGAGGGTAAAGGTACGGTTTTAACTCCCCGAAACCATTTTTCAATGCGTAGAACGTAATTTTGTAGGTCAATATTGATGGGGGAGGGTTTTGTTAAAGATTCTATGGTGAAAATAGCCCTAAGTTGGGTATTCGAATATTGGGTTAGGTCTAGGGTTATTGGGTTTGTTATAATTCAGATAATTAGACCTTTCATTGTTGATCCTTGCATATAAATTGTTGTTTGTAGACCTAGAACAAGTGGAAAGAATCCGGAAAGGGAAGATTCAAGTGTCTTAGGGGATTCAAGATTGGATTCGAGGTAGGTGATGGTTGTGATTCTATGATTGTGTAATGTATGTTTGTTCTTGCTTCATTATGATACATGTATGTATATGAATGTTGCATTATTGATTACAATTGTTGTAAATGAGGATAATTGAATAATTGTATGCCATGAATCACCTCTTGTCGTATGATTTAAGAATATACATTATGATTTGTTGAATGGGTGGGTGTCACAATCCGACACACTAACTGGGATAGGTTGCCATGTTCCGGCATAACTAACTGGAATCGGCTTCCACGTTTTGGCATAACTATCTGGGATCGGTTGCCACGTTTCGACATAAATATGGCATCATCTGCCACGTTCCGACATAAATCACTTGGATCGGATTCCCACGTTTCGGCATAAATATGGGATCAGATTGCCACGTTCTGGCATAAATATGGGATCGGATTGCCACGTCCCGGCATGCTAACTGTTTGGGTTTGGGATTGGGTTCCATGAGAGGACCATTGAATTGGGTTATGTGAGAGGACCATTGAATTGGGTCATGTGAGAGGACCATTGAATTATGTTGTCTCTCTACTTGTGATGAGTTCGTTCATATCTAATGATGATTGATATTGGAAGACGGTATGTTGGTGTAAATTGATATAACTGTGATATGTGAGAATCGTGAACTTGTTTATTATTTGTATATATTGATGATGTTGTATATGTTCGATATGTGCATGTGATTATATTATTGTATTGACTAATGTATGTTACATTAAGTGGGATAGCCGTGTGATCCTACCAGTACACGGTGGTTGGGTACTAATACTGCACTTGCTCTTTCTTTGCTGAGTACAGGGCATCTTCAGGTGGCTATTGATAGACCTCAACTAGGTGACTATGAGCGTGACCGGATTCAAGGGTGAGCCAGTTCTTTCAAGCTGCCATGCATCTTCCTTGTTTAAGTCCACTCTTTTAGGACTCAGACTTTTGTTTAAGGTGTTGTTTAGTTTTGGGGTTGTACCCCTTGTTCTTAGACTTGTCGTTAGTAGAGTTTTGGTACATTGACCTTTAGGTTCTAGATATTAAATTTCCGCATTTGTTAGTTAAGTAATTTGTCTTCGTAGTTTAAATGCCTTAGTTTTGGTTTAGTTGCTTGTTTGAGTTATAGTAGTAGTTCTCCCACCGGAGGGTTAGTGTGGGTGCCAATCATGATGGTCTGGGTCGTGACTAAGTTGGTATCACGGCCCTAGGTTCGTTGATCTCATTGTACCAAAATGATTCTAGTAGAGTCTTGCGGAACGGTGCGATGACGTCCGTACTTTTCTTCGAGAGGCTATTGGACTTTATGAAAAACTCACTTCTTTCTACTCCTCCGTGCTATGACTTGAATCCAATTGGTATCCAAATTGGTATGTTTCCTCCTTCACTCTGTGGTGTGAACTAGAGCAACAAAGTGGTAACACCATCGCTAGCAAGAGAGGATGTGTGTAGACTACTGACAGTTGAATATGGTAACCATTCAGAACTAGTATCCATTGCCTTCAATAGATGACCTTTTTGACCAATTGCAATGTGTATCAGTTTTCTCTAAGATTGATTTAAGGTCTGGTTACCATCAGTTAAAGGTTAAGGCAGTTAAAAATTGGGTTCGACCAAGTTCTGTGATTGAAATTAACAGTTTTGTGGGGCTCCCTAGCTACTATTGTCTCTTGTGGTATGAGTTAGGTCCAATTGGTATCTCCTGATTCCAATTGGTATCTCGACGAAGTGAACTAAATGTCGTGGTCACGACTGAGGGGCCATAAGCAAAGCAAATTGGAAATTGAGAAGGTTCTAATTGGTATTTGGCCCTAGGGGTGGTGTGAAATCATGGATGATCAGGAATGGTCATCCATAGAGCAAAATAATTATTAAGAATTTGGACTTATCTGTAAATTGTATCTTGGAAACTTTGAATGCGTGCTTCTGGTTGTCTGAATTAACTGTGAATGTGAAGTTGTATTTGCTTGAATATGATGAGGTGATTATGTGCACAATAAATATGTGTCCGAACATTGATATGTACAACATATTGGCCTGGTCGTTGAAGTTATGCAAGTTGTAAATACTTGAGTATCGTGTAATTCGTTCTGAAAGGAAGATTTGACTAAGGATCGTGTAAGTGTCTGGGTGTATCCTGGGGATGTGTGGGTTGTGGTGCTGAATTGACAAGAATGAATTGGTTCGTGTATCGTGGGATTGACTGGGGGTAGACAATGATTATCCTAGTTATGAGGATTATTCAAAAAAAAAATGCATGTGTTATAGTTGGGAACCTTTGGGGGGAATTAGAAAAGAAAAGAACCCTAGAAAAATTATTGGCAGGGGTTCTGTTTTCGTTTTGGCTAGACTTTTCCCGCCAAGGCGAGGCTGCCAGTGCGGAATTCCTCCTGCCAGTGCGAGACACTGTGAAACAGAATCTCAGTCCTGTCTCCCCTATTTTTCTAGTCATAATTATGGACCCTGAATCGTACCCGAACTAACCCCCGCAAACTAATTCAGTGTTCGACAATCAAATATAAGATATAAGGTGTGTTAAAATTATGGAGGACCTGGGCATATGAGGAGGAAATTAGCGACGTCGTGGAGGCCAAGGAAATGGTAATGCCGGTAGAGGAGTAGTGAAGCCAGACGAGGAGGTTGTCCGTCAAGAAGACAGGGATCAGTTATATGATTTTCTAGGCAAAACCGAGTTTGAGGTGTGAAACAGTGGTCACTAGTGCTACGCTTGTCTGTGTCCATATGACTATTGTTTTATGATGTGTTATTCTTTTTCATATGTGTCAGTTCAATTGCCTTGGGATTTTATGTGGGTTGTGATATACTTGATTTTTGATAAGTCCACAGATTGGACTCATTTAGGTTATATTTTAGTAGAAATAGTGTCCTCTAATGTTTGTTTTATCTCAATATCTGATTAAAACTATCAAGTTTCAGGTATTTGAAGTTGTAAGGAAAGCATGGACACTAGAGCGCAAAAAGGAACAAAGAGGCTGAAAAGAACGAAGAAACTGAAACCTGAGCAACACCAAGAGCACTTGGCGAATCGTTGAAGGGACGTGCGTCGCTCTTTATCCCAATACACGAAGACCTGAAGGAAGAGGATTAAAAAGGCGATGAAAGGAGCAGTCGGTGCATCGCCAAATAGTTTCGTGAAGCGGTGCTATACCGCCCAATGGTCCAGGACATGAAAATGTTGAAGGCAAGCACAAAATGGCGATGAACTAGACGATGGGTGAGTCGCCGAGTCATTCGCTGACCGCGACTAACCTTACCGAACGATCAGCCGCAACTCTAAATCTGAAAGCAATAAATACTAGTTTTAGTTGTTATTTTGAGAGTCCGAACATTATTTTAATTTTTACTTTAGAATATTATCTTTCTTGTATTTTCTCTCAAGTTTGGAAAGGGTTTTGGAAGACTTGAAGAAAGAATGAGTTCATCTTCCCCAAGTTGGAATTGGCTCTTCTCCATTCTTCTTCCTTTGCTTAAATCAAGGTTTAATTTCTTATACCCATTTGATTTCATTATTATTTTAGGTGGAATTTGGTATTTCTTGATGTGTGGCTAAAAACCCACATTCTTGGGGTGTGATTTAGCGAATATCGGTTAATATTGCTTTTATTTGTGGTGGGGTGAGTCCCACCTTTTGTGTGCTATTTGTGACTCGTGTTTTAGCTTACCTTTTGTGTGCTATTTGTGACTCATGTTTTTGCTTATGCATTTGGGCTTTGAGCCATCATTGTGTTTTTATCTGTTTCTGTGGATGTTTGAGCTTATGACTCGTTTTATTTTAAATTGCTAAATGATTTTAACCCGTCAGAAATTTTTTTTTCCACCCTTCGTGTATTGAGCGTGGCTGTTCTTTTGCAAAAAATTGAGTCTTGGTTCCAATAAATACCAATGACTTGAACAGTCCTCTCAATCGAACGAACATGAATGCTCAGCTAAGATGAGGCCAAATGAAGGTGCATAGACAATATGTGAACTCTTTGCATCTCTTTATGACTTGCCTTGTATCAAATTGATTCTCTTGTGATGGTCATTGCACACTAGCAAAAGTGTGGAGTCTTGTTTAACTTATAGTGTCAATGCCTAGTGTGATGAGCTTACCTGTAAACTATGCATGATAGATCCTTGAATTTTCCCCATTGGTCCGGTCAACTAAGTGATGCTATCTCTTGATATGATCTTAGGCAACTTCTACGAGTGTTGAGCCAATTTGACATATACCACTTTTGTAACCTACCTTGTGAGTGTGCGATTCTCTCTTGAACACCCCTTGAGCCTTACGTTTCTTTGGAAGAAACTTGATGAAAACTAGACCTTTCTTAATCCATCACCCATAGTCCTCATGAAGTTATGGATAGTTTGAATAGGCAACTTAGGCCAAAAGCCTAAGTTGGGGGTGTGGTGAAAAGAGAAGGCAAATCAAGAAGTGCAGGAAAGCCCCTCCTACCCATGGTTTTGAGGAAAATGGAACCCCTTCATATAAAAAAAAGGAGACAGAAAAGAAAAAGAAAAAGAATGAAAAAGAAGGGTTGTGAAATAAAAGTGTAAAAGAAATTAGGTTTCCAAGCAATCCATGCAGAGTGAATAAAAAGATGACTTAGAAGCACTAGAAAAAAATTGAGGAAGGAAGGGAAGGGGATGTTTTAAGATCACCACGTCTCAAGAGGATGAGAAGCCACTAAGCCTAAAATGACCATACCTTTGCACTCAGCCCCATTACAAGCCTTGAAAAGACCTTTTTGATCTTGAGTAAGCAAACCGAAGATTGATTTGAAAATAAGGGTAAACTTATGGGTGGAAACATGCATTGTGTTCCTCTTTTTGAGTGTGAGTGTTGCATCTGATTCCTGATCTTAAATTGATTAACCCCTGTGTGTAAATATGGAATCATTCTTTGTGTGAGGGCATTCAGATACTGTTGTTGAGCTTTAACCTGCATTAGTAGCAAGTATTTTGAGCATGAGAATATTTGGTAATGGTGTGTCACAACTTGAATCTTTGAGTACACAATTGATCTTTGCATGAGTAGTTTGAGTATTGTTATGTATGATCATGATTGAGTCTTGTGTAGCACTATTTTAGACATCCTATTTGAACGGCTGAACTTGAGTTTTACTTGTGGACAAACAAAAGTTTAAGTTGGGGGTGTTGATGAGTTCACAGATTGGACTCATTTAGGACTATATTTTAGTAGAAATAGTGTCCTCTAATGCTTATTTTATCTCATTATCTATTTAAAAATATCAAGTTTCAGGTATTTGAAGTTGTAAGGAAAGCATGGACACTAGAGCGTAAAAAGGAACAAAAAGGCTGAAAAGAACGAAGAAACTGAAGCCTGAGTATCGCCAAGAGCACTTGGCGAATCGCCGAAGGGACGTGCGTCGCCCTTTGTTCCATTACGTGAAGCCCTGAAGGAAGAGGATAAAAAAGGTGATGAAAGGAGTAGTCGGCTCGTCGCCGAATAGTTCCGCGAAGCAGTGCTATACCGCCCAATGGTCCAAGACATGAAGATGTTGAAGGCAAGTACAAAGGGTGATCAACTAGATGATGGGCGAGATGCCAAGTCATTCGGCGACCGTGACTAACCTCGCCGAAAGGATCCACCGCAGCAGTAAATCTGAAAGTTATAAATACTAGTTTTAGTTGTTATTTTGAGTGTTCGAACATTATTGTAATTTTTACCATAGAATTTTATCTTTCTTGTATTTTCTCTCATGTTTGTAGAGGGTTGTAGAAGACTTGAAGAAATAAGGAATTCATCTTCCCCAAGTTGGAAGTGGGTCTTCTTCATTCTTCTTCCTTTACTTAAATCAAGGTTTAATTTCTTATACCCATTTGATTTCATTATCATTTTAGGTGTAATTTGTTATTTCTTGATATGTGGCTAAAAAACCCCATTCTTGGGGTGTGATTTAGCGAATATCGGTTAATATTGTTATTGGGTCTTGCTTTTTAATAGATTAAATGTAGTTTAATGGTGATTTCACCTTGTAGTTGTGGTCGAATTTAATGGGTTTGTAGTTGCAAATACAAGTCCACCCATGTGTTTTCGGCTTGCTCGAGAGAGAGGCCGTGAAAGCAAGACTGCTAAACTAATGGCCTAAAGAGTGGGTCGACATGAGGTTCAGCCTGAGAGGGTGAACCCTAGTCCCATATCCTAACACTCAGCTCGAGAGAGTGAGTGGGGTAAGGCGTAGGCTGGCCTTCATGTGGCAAATGGGTGTCCGAAAGGAACCCATTTGAAACGGGTTAAGTTGCTTGAGAGAGAACTTGTTTCCATCTAAAGCTTAGCCTAGTCACTATTATCTTGCAAATTTCCTATTGGAAGCATGTACCCATCGATTTATATTAATATGTATTGCGGTCACACCCCAAAAACTTTTCTCTGTACTTGATTTTCTCTTTATTTTTGTTGTTTTAGCTACTTATGACAAAACCGCCTTTTATATTTGACACTTTTGTGTCTCCTTCTTTGATTTACAATGTTTTTACTCATTAATGTCTTTAGCTACGACTAGTTACAATGAAATTTTATTTTTCTATAAATTCTCAACACCACTCCCTTGGGACGATCCAAACCCTCGATTGGGTTACTATATTATCGACGATCGTAGACACTTGAATCAAAAGTAGTGTCGTTGGTCACTATAAACATCAATGCCCTCATCCATGTTTCTACTACAGTTGAAGAGTCAGTTATAGTCATCCTTGTATATCGTGTTTGTCCTGCTGTGTTTATGGATTTTCAGATTTCGGTTGATTTGGTTATGCTGTATATGAATAACTTGACATAATCTTAGGAATGACGTGGTTGTCCCTCTATACCGGGCTTAATTATAATACTAAGTCGGTAACTCTAGAGATCCCATGTAGGCAAAGGTTAGAGTGGGAAGGGGGTACAAGCCTAAGTCAGCTAAGGTCATATTCTTCATGTAGGGTAGGAAACTGGTGGGGAAGGATTGGTTGACATAATTGGCTCATATTCGGGATGTTGAGGTCGAATCCCCCTCTACTGAGTCTATTCCTGGGGTGTCAGAGTTGAGAGAGCTTAAGGCTCAAATCCAAGAGCGTCTTGAAAAAGGATTCATCCGTCCTAGTGTTTCCAAGTGGGGTGCTCTTGTCTTCTTTGGTAAGAAGAAAGAGGGTAGTATGAGGACTGATGATTTTATCTTAATCCATAAAGGAGTGGATTAATACCGGAATGACAAGCTTATGGATAAAGAAAGTTCCATTGAGTAAGCTTGGGTGAAGGAAATTGAGTATTTTAGTAAGAAAGTGCGTACCAAGGTTGGGTTAGTCCTTTGAATTTGATGAGTTTACCTAAGTTTGAGGTGTCGTGTTGATAAAATGTTGGCTTCATAGTGATAGTCAAGTCTGACTGAGCGTAATGGTAATAAGAGTTCGTGATAATGTTGTTATGGTAATAAGGTCACAAGTTTGCCAGATTGGTTATAAACTATTGAAAAAGGACTTGAGAAAGGAGTGTACAAACATTGGTTCGAGTGTGATGATAAGTGCTTTGTTTTTGTTTTGAGTTTAGTAATGAGTACGATTGAATTTTCGCGAAGGATATTGTAAGATCGATGGAGATACGATCAATGATAAGGAAAGATCTAGGAATTCATAAGAATCTTCAAGGTATAAGTTAATGTTGATAGAGAAAGGGATTGTGTTATATGGTGGAAATTACAATTTAGATTTTTCATTTTAAGGCTACATTCGTGATGATGTATTTGTCAAGGTGAGAAATGATCAATTGTATTCGGTATTGAGCATTTGAAAGGACTTACACTTGGGTGAGTCGTAAGTACTACTATTGATTGTTAAGTACCTTAGAAAGGTTTTTATTTAAAAAGTGTTGGTTAAAAGTAAGGTCAATGGTCGGAATGGTTATGATGGTTGTTAGTATTAAGAGTGTTGGCTTCAGTCGAAGGATGTGAAGAGTATGTTGAGTCAAGTGAATGGAAATGGATGGTATCGACTCTTCAAAGGAAAACCTTTCATGCTATTCGATAAATTCTTATGTGTCCATCTATTTCATTTTGTACATGGTTGTGAGGGTGATGAACTAGCTATAGTCACACATGATTTTTCATTTTGTGGGTAAATCTCTAGTGGTGGATCAGTTTTACCAATCCTGTGACGGTCTCTTGGTTGAGTGGAAAGATTGGGAAGATTTGGTTATTTTGAATGACATAATTGGTGTTCTATTGGAGTTGTTAAAGTATTTTAGTGGTTCTACATGTACCACCTTGCTTATGAGAATTTATAGAAGATCTACCCTACGTATTTATGGTTGTCCGACAATCTAATATTTCATCTTGTCGTCGAGATCATGTATCGATTATGTGTGGTTGAATGTGGGGATCATTGGATCCAATTCTACTGTTCTTAAGAGGTAATCTACAATTACTAAATCCAGTATTTCGATAGTGTTGTTGGAGGGGTTGTATGCTTGGACATATCCCTCGATGAGTATCTGATTTCTAAAGATCAAAATTGTTATAACTTAAGCTTATGGGAATTTATGTTGTGGGATGGAGATGTTGTTAAGAACTGTGATTGTTTGGGTATTATGATTGTGTGTTTGTTGGTTCAAGTTCACCTCTAATTGTAGCGTGTATTGATTTAGAATTTTATCATGGTTATGTGAGAAAGGATTTGTCCTGATGTTGTGTCAAAGTCCTTGATAACATGTGGTAGACATGTGTACGATATAACTTTGGTAGTTATTGGGAATAACTTTGTTCTTAGTTAAGTGTACATACAACAATAATTATTACTCGAGTATTGTGATGTCTTCATTGAGGCATTGTAAGCGAGGATGTGTAGGTATTCAATTTGGTTGGTTTGGGGATAGAGATTATATCATAAAATAAGACTCAGTATTGTTATACAAGACCTTCAGTATGAACGAGAACCGGTTGAAAGTCTTGAGCACGATGTTCGGGAGCGAAGGACATGCAAGACAAGTATCGCCAGTAATTCGACTTCTCAGATACTACTCTACCTTATTTTAGCCAGTCTTTCCCAGTTGATCACTCGGGAATGAGAGATGGATCAATTGGTATCTATTATAACGATCTGATTTCGTTGTTAGGGAAAAGTCAATGAAGAAAGAATTGGGGCCAGAAAACTTTTTCGTAGTAACTTGAGATTTCCCAACCTAGTCCAGATTTGGACGAAACTGGAGTCATTAGGGTGTAGGTAAATCTAGTAATTAATGAGAGATTTAATTATGATTTAGACCACATGAGTAGATAGCTAAGACGTTAAGGAACCCGTACGATTTTACAGAATTAAATTTGGGCAAGTAAAACTCCTGAAATCGACCTTAGCGTGGATGGGATTTTCTGAGTGTCGTTGGTTTGAGGTGTGTTGTGAAATGGGGGTCTTGGAATTTTTAAAAAAGTTCATTAGTTCGTGCAAGCCGCCTTGGAGGTGGTTTTTGCCTCTCTGGCGAGGCCGCTGAAGTGGGATGAGGGCCGCTGTGATGGGCCAAACGCGATTTAAGGTCGTAAATAAACCCCTAAACGACCTCATTATGCACTTTTTGATTTTTAGAGCTAAGGAGACGACCCCGGGTGACTTCTTGGCCATTTTTCATCATTCTTGAGGCTAAAGGTAAGGTTTTAACTCCTGAATCTATTTTTTGATTCGTAGAATGTAATCTAGTGGGTTAATATTGATGGGGGAGGGTTTTGTTAAAGAATCTATGGTGGAAACAACTCTAAGTTGGGTATTAGGATCTTCAGTTTTGTCTAGGGTTATTGGGTTTGTTATAATCCGAATAATTAGACCTTTCATTGTTGATCCTTGCATATAAATTGTTGTTTGTGCACCTAGAACAAGCGGAAAGAGTCCGAAAAGGGAAGATGCAAGTGACTTAGGGGATTAACGCTTGGATTCGAAGTAGGTGATGGTTGTGATTCTATTATTGTGTGATGTATGTTTGTTCTTGCTTCATAATGACATGTATGTATGTGAATGTTGCATTATTGATCACACTTGTTGTAAATGAGGATAATTGAATAATTTATGCCATGAATCACATCTTGTTGTATGATTGTAAGAATATACATTGTGATTGTGATTGTCGTTTGTTGAATGGGCGGGTGTCATGATCCGACACACTAAGGTGGGTCGGTTGCCACGTTCCAGCATAAATATGGGATCGGCTGCCACGTTCTGGCATAACTAACTGGGATCTACTGCCACGTTTCAGCATAACTAACTGGGATCGGTTGCCACATTCCGGTATAAATATGGGATCGGCTGCCACATCCCTGTATAACTAACTTGGATCGTATTGCCATATTCTAGCATAAATTTGGGATCGGATTTCCACATTTCGACATAAATATGGGATCAGATTGCCACGTTCTGGCATGCTAACTATTTGGGTTTGGGTTCCATGAGAGGACCATTGAATTGGGTTCCATGTGAGGACCATTGAATTGTGTTGTGTATCTACTTGTTATGAGTTCATTCATATCTAATGATGATTGATATTGGAAGACGGTATGTTGCTCTAAATTGATATAATTGTGATATGTGAGAATTGTGAAGTTGTTCATTGTTCATATATGTTGATGATGTTGTATATGTTCGATATGTGCATGTGATTATATTGTTGTAATGACTAATGTACGTTACACTTAATGGGATAGCCGCGTGATCCTACCAGTACAAGGTGGTTGTGTACTGATACTGCACTTGCTCTTTCTTTGTTGAGTACAAGACATCTTCAGGTGGTTATTGATAGACCTCAACTAGGTGACTATGAGCGTGACCAGATTCAAGGGTGAGCCAGTTCTTTCAAGCTTCCATGGATCTTCATTGTTTAAGTCCACTCTTTTCGGACTCAAACTTTTGTTTAAGGTGTTGTTTAGTTTTGGGGTTGTACCCCTTGTTCTTAGACTTGTCGTTAGTATACTTTTGGTACATTGACTTTCAGGTTCTAAATATTAAATTTCCGCATTTGTTAGTTGATTAATTTGTTTTCGTAGTTTAAATGACGTAGTTTTGGTTTAGTTGCTTGTTTGAGTTATAGTAGTGGTTCTCCCACCGGAGGGTTTGTCTGGGTGTCAAACACGACGATATGGGTCGTGACATTGACAACTATGAAGGGAATTGGACAAGGCAAGGACTGATGTTTGAAAGAATTGCAAAAAATTACAAAAAGCAGTGCAAAGTAAACATTGTTGATTGCCTAACAAGAAGGGTGGATTGCCAACTAAGCACGACCTTACCAAAATTGACATTGAATAGCACTTGTGTCTATCAAAGAAGGTCAGTGGACTCTAGTAGGAACAATGATGAGTTGAATGAGAACAACGATTATGATGTACATCGCCCCAAGAAATAGTGTGCAGTGCAAATATTGAATATTCGAAAGGAGAACAAAGGTGATATTCAAAAATTCACCTAACGTGAAAGGCTAACTCAATCGAGTTCGCCAACTGAAGTTCATACACCTAAAGTCTAGAACATCACGAGGCGAGCTGAGGATTGAAGGGATATTCACTGAGCAGTTAGGCAAGCCAGACTAATGTCGCCGAGTCAGTCATAAAGTGGGTTTTGGGCCTAATTTTAGGAAAGTATAAATAGCCCAAAGGATACAATTTTTACGGAGTTTGGAATATAGTTCAGAAAGTTCTCTTTTGAGTGGCTTAGAGAGTTGGAGAACACTTTACCTTTAAAGATCATTTTTCTAGTTTTTGGGATTTTTAAACTTGGTGTTAATATTGATAAATTTAAGTTGAATCCAAAGAGGGTTTACCTGTAATTGTTTTATTTCAAGTTACCCATGACTTCTTGCATGGAAAGTATAATCTCTTTACTTTTTGTGATGGTTGGCTAAAACCCCAATATATAGGGGTTCTAAAATGGGTTGGATGTTGATTTAATGTAGTGGGTTTTGTTCTATGCTCTGTTTTGTCGCTGTTCATACATGAATTTGGTCTAATTACCATGGGATTAACCTAAGGGTTAAGGTTGAAAACTTAATTCCTACTTTTGATCTCTAGTTGATGCTCGAAAGAGATTGATTGGAGTGACCAATTAGTGCAAAACTAAAATTTTAGGTTTGATGTTTGTAACTTTCTTGAAAGAAAGGTTATGGGTCAGATCTATTTGCCATGTTCTTGAAAGAGAGAATAAAGTAAGGTATTGGATACTGAAAGGAGATTCTAGGCATAGATGCTTTAACATCGAAAGATGATTTTTGTCAATGAAGATGAGTTAGATTATTCATGAATGTCCATCACTATAGAGAACACAATCACCCCTTTGTGACATGGATTTCGATTCCCGGAGCACTAGATTTTTTGTTAATTCTTGATTTCTTTGATATTTTTGTTCAATTGTGATAATTGTTAATCAAAGCTTTATATTAAGTTAGTTGTATCATCTACCCAATTGTTCTTGCAAATGAGCTAATTTAAAGTTTAAATTTTTTGATAAAGAATTCTCTACGATATACTATTCCCTGTGGGATTTGACCCTAAATCTTTGTTGGGTTTTTATATTGACTACGACAACTCACTATTTTTATTGGTTTTGGAGAGTCATTTGAGCGTTATAAAAAATGATGTTGTTGCCGACGAGTGGTGGTTGAGAATTCTTATTGAGAAATTAGATTTTAATTTTGTTTATTTGTAGTAGATTTATTGTTTGGTGTTGTTGTTGGTTGATTTGCAGGTTGATAAAATGAGTAACCATGTGAGTGACAACGATAGTCACTATGGTCAAAACGACAACATGAGTGATTTGAATGATAGGAACATGAATGTTATTAAAATCATAGGAGTAATTTGTATACCTCCTACAATCGGGAGATCAGTGTTTTACATCACTGGAACTATGATACAACTGCTCCAAATGAAAGGAAATTTTGGGGGTATAACTCATGAGGATCCCCATGAATACTTGAAATTTCTTGGAGGTGTGTGGACCCTTTGTGTACAAGAATATCTCTCAAGAATCTATGATGTTGAGGTTGTTCCTGTTCTCTTTAACGGGAGAGACTACAATATGGTTGGCTGAATTGCCAAATGATTCAATCACTTCGTGGTAAGAGCTAACTTATGCTTTTTTTGAGAGATTCATTCCACCCTCGAAGATGGTCAAACTTCAAACCCAAATCCAAAATTTCAAGCATATTGGGGGTGAGCCACTTTATGAGACGTGGCTGAGGTTTAAGAGGTTGCTTTCGCAATGTCCAACACATGGTGTGCTGGACAATTTGATGTTTCAATACTTTTACTGCAGCCTTAATTCGGTCAATAAAGGTGTGGCTGATCAGTTAGTCAACCAAGCATGGCATACTAGAGAGGATCAAGTACCTCTTCCACAAGTCAGTTTGAGTAAAGAACAAGTCGAGAATAACCATGAAAGGGATGAAAACATGGCCAAAATGATGACTCAAATCAATTTGTTTGTCTAAACACGTCATTAGAGGTGGACCCAAGTCAGTAAATGTAGTTGGAATTAACAGTGGGCAGCACCTGGATGCCAAGTTTGAGGCATTATATAATGAGTAAGTTCAATACTTGAGAAATAAAGTAGGGGGTTCTCACACCTATAATCAAAGACAAGATGGGAACAAAGATAGAGATAGTGGTTGGAAAGACTAGCGGGGTGGAAACTGGAATGATAGAGAGATGGAAAAACATATATATGTGCCTCCCCATGATGGTCTATACGCAAAAGAACCAACTGGGCCAGAAGGAAGCCGAACTGAAGACATGTTTGTCAGGATCTACAATAAGGTTGAAGGGTCCGATAAGGTGTTGAAGAATTTGAAAAAGGAGTTCTCCACTTTATCATCGGCGGTGACTTTAAACTCAATGTCTATCAAGATGCTAGAGACCCAACTGGGTCAAATTGCCACTCATCTCAATCCAAGGTAGAAGGGAACATTGCCTACTGACACCATCTTGAACCCCTAAATTGATTGTTGAGTTTGAGCAAAATGTCGTGCCACGATATTAAATAAGTTGCTTCTTGGGAGGCAACCCAAGTCTTTACTTTTGTTTTTATTGTGTTTGAATAACGTGCATTGTGAGTGGAGGTTTAGAAGAGGTCAAAAGATTGAAAAGGGAAGCATAGGTGATGCGAAACGCAAATGGAGATCCACCGAAGGCATTAAGTGGACCAATCCTTTTCTGCCTTTTGATCTTGAATAGATGGAAAAGTGTAATGTCAATATCGGTGATCATAACTCAGAAGGGCAATTCGCCGAAGTGCACTACTCGGACTCCTACGGGTCTACCGAATTCACCTTCAAGTTTGGTGTTTGTTTAGTCATGTTTGGCTAGCTTAAATTTCAATTGGCGATTCCCCGGACACATTCCGTGACGTTAGTTGAGATCGCCAATTGGGTCTGATATAAAAAGGCCAAGGGTCTTTTCAAATTTTAAATTAAAACCTTTGAGATTTGAGAGCCTTTTTTATTCCTTTCTCTTACTTTGCATATTTTGAGTGTTTTTGAGTCTCTTGTGAGTATTTATAAAGTCTAAGGAGCGCATTTTCTTAGAGTTCATGTCAACCCAACCTAGATCCCTCATTTGTCTCGATTATTTTTGACATTAAGGTTGGTTTCTGAATTCTTGTTGATACTTTTGAGTTTAAAATGCATATATATAGGGTGTGGGCTTGAGCTCGCTAACTGCTTTTGTGTGCTTGATTTTGATGGGTAGCATCGTATTGTATGATTTGAACTGTGCCTATGAGATTTTGATTGTGAATGCCTATCAAAATGTGAATCGTGATTGTGTTGGTTAAATTGCATAATTGAATTGATAAATATGTTGGGTCTAGGCTTAATTTAATGTGGGTGAAGTCTAAGTAGCCCAGTGTTGACCCAATTGCGTTATTTTTCCCAATGATATATATGGTGACTACTTTCTTAAGGGAAAAATCATCTATTAGTGCAATACTTAGTAATAACTAGGGGAAATCTGAGTACCCACTTTTAAATAAGAAATAGGTGAATTGTAATGTTGGGGGGGGGGGGGGGTTGGACTCATATTTGTTGTGTGTGTTGGATAAACTGTGAAAATTAGGCACTAGGCTGGACAATTCCTGTTCGGTGGGCATGTCTTAGCTCACTAAGAAAGTTAGGCAAATCACCAACTAAGACCCAGCTCGCTTTCTTTAGTGTATGCATGGCTTTGGGTATTGTCCCATTCGACGGTTTGTCTTAGTCCACCGAACCCATTTGGCGAATCGCCGAGTGGGAGAGGATATTGCCCTTGATGCCTGTCTCTTTCCCTTTTGCACTTTCTCTTTCGGTGGATTTGTCTTATCCCGCCGAATTCGACTCGACAAATTGCTGAGTTGGGATTGACTTCGCCTTTTATGCCTAAGCCTTGAGTTTATTTCTATTGCCTATTTCAGTGAGCTCACAAGAGTTAACTGATCATGTTTAGCGATCCACCTACCTATTCAGCAAGCCTCAAGAATGTTTTCAAAATGTGTTTTAATGTTCTCTCGATTTCAACTAACCTTCACAAAACAAAATGTTTGAATGTGTGCTTTACAGGTAATGGCAAGAACTAATGACAACCAAGTGGTGTCCTCTTACAATAAGTCGGATAGAGAGACTTCTCCTCCTCCTCCTCCTCCTCCACTAAAGAGACATCATAGAATATTTATAAATGAGCCTTCGGAGGCTCCCCACCGTCAACACACTACCACTCCACAATAATCTACCCAAGAAAGGGTACAACCTTGATAGGGGGTGGTAAGAAAGGGGACGGAGATCAGATCTAAGTTTGTGCAACCTTCCTCTACTCAGGCACCAACTTCCAGAGTCCTTTCAGCTATCACTCCAAGAGCCCAGAATAGGCTCAAAGCTGCTGAAGAATGGACAATACTTGAAGGGAGATAGCTCTCGATAGATGGAATAGTGAGCGACTACGCAACAATCTCGGATACCATATAGTTCCATAAGTTTGAGGGATTAACCAATCCCACGAACCCCTATATCCCTTCTTGGGTGAGGGAGTTCTATGTTGCATATGCTCAAGCCCTTCCAAAGAAATGAAAAAGCACAGTGTGGAAACCATTTGAAGAAGTGGACGTGAGAGGCGAGAAAGTCTGGTGTGATGTCGGAGCTATTAATGTTGCATAGAAGATGCCGGTGTTTGAGTAAGACTTATATTCACATCGGATGCGCCACGACTTGGACTCTCTGAAGGGTTAGCTGGCTCCCTTGATTTATGACTCTTCTTCCTCCTAGATGATTTATAGTGCCCATATCGACAAGAGGGACTTAAACGTGGTGGAAACATTTTGGTTTGGCTTCATCATCAGTAACCTCATGACATTTTGGTTTGGCTTCATCATCAGTAACCTCATGCCATCATAGAACAAGTCCATCCTTCGCTATGACAACACAGTCTTGGTAGGTACCATAAATGATAGGGAGAACATACATATATGTGCTATTATTTTCGGTGAGATGTTGATGATGGAAAGAGAGGAGAACACATCGCTCCCATTTCCAGTACTGATTACACAATTGTGCGAGAGGACTGGAGTTCCTTTTTGGGCATCTGTAGATCTGAGGGTCACAACTACTTCATCTACTAACATCAGACGGTTGAGGCATAGTGTTTGTAGGATGATGCGGCTCGAAGGAAGACACTACCACCATATTCTATGCCCATTATTGATTTCACTGATCTTGCAGCTGAAGCTAGCACACCTGGTTCTTCTGTGGAGCAGGCACGTATTTCTACACCTTCCTCCATTATTGGACTGTTTGTTTCTATATCTGGACCTACTACTACTGCTGCTACTATTATGAGGCCTCCCCTCTCCCCTATTGCCTGTCCCTTTTGACCCAGACCATGATTTACAAGATGGGTAACCTTTCCCAGTCATCACACATTAGAGCTATCGGGGTTGAGATGGACATGCCCAAGCTCATTGACCAGGCCATTAAGAAGGCCTTACCTCATTTGATAGAGTGGATGGTCAAGTGTGACGGGACTATTGAGAGTCACATAGTGAGACAATATGATCTCACAACTAGGTTAGAGGCATGTGAGAAGGCTCAAGGTAGCTCTAGAGCACTAGATTCCATGAGATATGAGATTGCTACTTTGAGGGCGGAGGTGGTCCAATTATCATCGATAAACATATCTATGATTTGGGTCGATGTTCCCCTTCAAGATGCGGCTGCTCCTATGCCCAATATGCCTAGTGTCGTGCCTCCCTCTAGTGACCAGCCTGATATTGCTATGCATGTTTAGTCGATTGATGCCGATAAGAGTGAGAGGGCCAATGATGATTTGGTTGAGGAGACGGATGAGAAAGAGTTGCAGGCTGAAGAGAATGGAGTTGCAGAGACACTGACTAAGTTACAGGAGATCAATGAGGTGATTCTTTATGTAGCCTTGGAGAGATTTCTTCGAGAAAGTTCTAAGGTTGGTTCTAGTGGAGTCACTCCAGACCCAACCTTTTATTAAACTGCTGAGACGGGAATTGATGCCTAGTTGAGCCTTCCCTACCACCTCTAGTGATCTTGTTGTCAGGAGACATCAACCACCTGATACTCCGAAAGAGAGTGCTCCACAAGCATAGCCTATTAGGGGGACCCTTTATCTCAACCTCCCCATATTTTTATTTATCTTGCATTAAGGACACTACATTTTTATTTTGGTGGGGTGAGGGCCTTCGTGCCAATATTCCCCTTTTGATTGTAATTTGTTATTTTGAGTTTTGAACAATTGTAGTATTACTTTTGCTTATATTAGAGTGTTCTTTTTTGTTATAGCTTGTTTCTTTAGCTTTGCTTCGTTTGCTTTTGAAGTTGCAACCTCCGTGAGTTTAAAATTGTGAAATGCTTACACTTTTCATTGATAACAATTTGAGGATCAATTGTATTCAATATTGATATCTTAAATAATAATCATGATGCATAGTGTTGGTGTTGCAAGAATGAAATCGATGCGGTTGCACCTTTGAATGGTCTTTTTGGATCTTTTGTTGACTAGCTGCGTTTTTATGTGAGGTTTGGAATGAACATCACACGTACACTTTGGATCTTTTCGGGATGTGCTAAATGAGTGTCTTTCAAAGTTCCATATGTGGTGAGGTCTTACTTGAAATCATTCATGTGGAGTCCTAGAAGTTGCCTTGTTTGTCCAATTGTGTGAATCTTGATGAATGTGAGTCATGATTTAAGGAAACAATTTAAAGAGTGAACAAAATTATCCATATATCCTTTGTGAATAGCTTGTGAGGGTGTGAATCCATTTCGGCGCCATTTGAGCCTAACCTATTTGTTGACAACAAAAAGAAGCCTATTGAACCAAATTATCCCTACCTTCTCATCAAAAACAAATCCTTTTTGAAACAATGTGATGTTTTAATAGCCAACTTAGGCCAAAATCCTAAGTTGGGGGTGTGGAAAGAAAGGATGAATGAAAGCAAAGTGAAGGGAAAAGAAAGATGAAATGAGACTCATCTTTTAAATTGTTGCAAAAAGAAGGAACCCCTCCTTATAAAAAAATTATCAATGTGATGGAAATGTCTTGGAAAAAGGAAAATGAAAAAGAGAAGTGAAGGAAATAAAAGGGGAATTCCAAAAAAATTGAGTGACAAGTCAAGGTTTGAGTTATGAAATGAATAAGAAGGAAGAGAACTTTAGAAGAGGTAATGATGATTGCAACAATGCTTTGAAAAGGTATCAGTCACGAATCCACATTTTTCATACCTTAACCTTAGCCCCATTATAAGCCTAAAAGATCATTGAGATCTTGCATGGACTAGGTTGTGTGATGATTGTAAAATATGGGCAAACCTATGGGACAAAGCTTGCATGTGTTTATGTTTTGAGAGAATCAGAGTTGCAGTGATTCCTATTACCTTTGTTGAATTTCTTTGTGAGAGAATGAAATAATTCTTTATGTGAGGCACTTGAATGCATTAGATGAAACATGTTCTTACATTAGACAAGAAGCTAAAGTGAGCTTGAGCTTGTGTTGAGACTATCTAGTCATCATTTGAAGTTTATTTATCAAGATTGAGGATAACATGCTATTGAGAGTAGTCTAGATATTGTAGTTTCATGTTAGAACTCATTAAGTACTATTTTAGACACCCTTATTGAGCTTATTGTATTCTTGATTTACTTTAGGACAAACAAAAGTGTAAGTTGGGGGGTACTGATGAGTGGTAGATTTGCACTCATTTAAAGTCCATTTAGCTCAATAATTAGTGTCCTCAATGCCCAATTTATTCCAATTCTATTAGAATGTTTATGATTTGCAGCTATGAAGGCAATTTGACAAGGCAAGGACCGATGTTTCAAAGAATGACAAAACAATACAAAAAGAATTGCAAAGTAAACATTGTTGATAGCCTAACAACAAGGGTAGATCACCAACTGAGCACAACCTCACCCAAATTGGAAGTTCAAAGAACTTGTATCTATCAAAGTTGGTCGGAGGACTCCAGTAGGAATGGTGATGCGCCGATTGAGAACCGTGATCTTGATGCACATTGCCCAAAGTAATAGTTTGCAGCGCAAATATTGAATGCTCGAAAGGCGAATCATGGTGGTATTCGACAATTTGCCGAACGTTAAAGGCTGACTCAACCGTGTTCACCAACTAAGGTTCGAACACTTGAAGCCTAAAAAATCACAAGACTGATATACCGTGAGTTTACGGTATTTCTAATACATTTCACTTACAAGTTGTGTGTGTCTAGGGCCTTTTTATATTGGTTCTTATGTGTTTTTATCATGTTTTGCATGAAAGGTGTTCAGGCGCGGAAGTTTAGAGATAGCTGAAGGAAATGCAGAAAAAGGGCATCCACGGAGATGATCTACGGACTGTAGGTCCATTCACGGTCCGTAGGTTATGACCGTAGATCAGCAGGCATGGTATTGAGGACAAATCAGGGAAATCTGACTAAGTGTGGAACCACGGTGCCCATTGATGGTCCGTAGATTGATTTACGGACCGTACTGTTGATCCATAGAGTGATACTGCGAGGGTTCCAGTACCTGATTTTTGAAGAATCTAAGTATGGAGCTACGTAGGGGGATTGACGGATCGTAGATCGATCTACAGTCCGTACTGCTGGTCCGTCGTTTGCTTCAGAGAAGCTGATTTTTGGAATCTGAAATATTTTCTAAGTCCCGAGTGACGGA
This sequence comes from Solanum stenotomum, assembly GCF_019186545.1. NCBI lineage: Eukaryota > Viridiplantae > Streptophyta > Magnoliopsida > Solanales > Solanaceae > Solanum > Solanum stenotomum. The sequence continues at coordinate 32,748,441 of NC_064285.1, read as the reverse complement.
AGGGACTTACGGACCATAGATCCATCGACGGTCCGTAAGTCAGTCTCGTGGATTGAAGACGCGTACCTGAACAAAACTTTCCTTAATTTGTTTCCTTTTTTATTTAGGATTTGTTTGCTATAAATAGGACATGTAAACCTCGTTTTTGGGGGTGAGACACTATTATTCTAGTTTTGCTTTGTAACTTTGGAGATTAATTTGCAACTCTAGCAATTATTGATTTCCCAAGTTCGTTTTGAAGATTTTGGCTTTGCAATTCAAGTTAAATTTCTTGGTTTATTATTCTCTTTACGTAAGTTCATGATTTCTTCATCTACAATTATGAATTGTGTTCTTGCCAATATGAGTAACTAAATCCACAACTAGGGTTGTGGGAACCATGATCGATTAACAAAGTATGAATAAGTAAATAAGCAATTCTTGAATAGTGTGTTGCATGTATTAATAATTCTTCCGTTTAGAAGTCTTTTTAACGGTGGCCAACGTTAGAACTCGCCTTGTTACTACTTGCCGGACCAAGGAGGTAATTAACAAGAAAAGAATTATCAACATAGATTTAGTGTGATACTATCTAATAGGCTAGTGTCGATTGGTGCGAAGTAATAACTAAGCCAAACATCGATTATGATGTCTAATATGAGGTAAAGGTAAGGGTTAGTAAATTATACACACGTAGCTGGATCAAGGTGCGGGGTGAAATTCTCTAGATGCCGGACCAAGGATTAGGAGATACCTAACTTATCACTTTGCATGTAATACACTAGAAAAGGATTGCTATTACTAGGATTACTGCGTTATGAGATTGTGGGGAACACGTATACCCTAGTTATTTCTCTTATCTTGATAACAACCAAAGTTGAGTTTGATTATTGATTACTTATTAAGTTCTTACTATTTGTTTCACACAAGCACAACCCCCCTTTTATTACCTGTTTCTGGAAATAATTTGACTAATTGAATATAATTGTTGGTTAAAAGTTAAGTCTAAACCATTTTCCTCATGGGATCGATCCCAATCTACAAGTTGAGTTCTTTACTTGATAACGATCGCTTATGCTTCTGAAAGGAGGTGTAATTTGAGCGTATCAAATTTTGGCGCCGCTGCCGGGGAATCTGGCTTTTAGATTTATTTTTAACTACATTATTGAACGTTAGTCAAATATTTCCTAATTTTACTCTTTCTTCTTTGTTTTTGTCTCTCTCAGGTTCCGACTCTAGTGAATGCCAAGTACACGGAGCCAAGGCGAACCACTTACTCCGTACGATCCAGAGTTGAATAGAACTTTGCGGAGAATGAACAATCAAGGACTTCCAGTTAATCCTATCAGAGGAAATCTAGATGAGGCAGTTGAGTTACATCAACTAAGAGTAGTTGGTGGGGAAAACCGGGGTCTAGCTGAAAATCAATTGGGAGATGCAGTGAGAGTGCATGGTCCACCAGGCCCACAACAACATGACAACTATCGAGGAAATATCGATATAGCAGACTCTGATGGACCCATTGTCCTACCTCCTCTACCTCTAGGGCACACGTTTGTGGTGACTAGTAGTTTGATGCAGATGCTTACAACAAGAGGCTTATTTTCAGGATCGCCATCGGAGGATCCACAAGCTCACTTGGCCAAGCTAAGGGTGGTTTGCAAAAGTTGTGTAGGTAGACCAGACTTGGATATGAATGTCATTGGATTACGAGTGTTCCCTCTGTCGCTGACAGGCGATGCTGCAGTATGGTTCACTAAGCTTCCTTATAACTCAATTTTCACATGGGACCAACTAGCAGAGGTGTTTAAAGCAAAGTACTATCCAGTGTCTAAGAAGCTCAATCACAAATATAGGGTCAAACAATTTTGTGGCATTACCTGGAGAGTCTGTGAGTAGCTCATGGGACAGATTCACTGCTTTCGTAAGAAGTGTCCCAAATCACCGTATTGACGATGAGTCACTGAAGGAATATTTCTATCGAGGACATGATGATAACAATAAAGCAGTACTTGACACTATTGCTGGAGGTTCATATGGTGATTGTACATATGCACAGATTGCTGAAAAATTGGAGAGGATCTCTCGCGACAATAAAACGTGGAGCACTAGGAGGTCAGATACTGGGAGAAACACATTTGTCGTTCATAATGCAACTGTTAACTCTGCAGATGATATTCATTAAGAGATGGCTCAGATGAGGATAGAGTTGGGGTTGGTATTGAAGCATGTGAGTGGAGGAGCAGAAAAGGTAAATGCTGTAAACTACTTAACTAGAACTCCACCACCAGCTGAGGAGTGTTACTATGAAGAGGACACTTATGCGGTGGATGATCAGACGGGGGGTTTTCGACCAAATGCCCAAGGATCCAACACGGAAAATTGGAGCCAAAGTCAAGGGAACCAAGGTTGAAACTATGGAAATTACAACCGAGAGGGTCACTATGTCCGAGATGGGAACTTCAATCGCGACAACAACTACAACAGGAACAATTATGGCAATAGAAACGATCGGGTTGGACCCTATGTTCCCCCTCAAAATCGGGAATCTGGTGCTAAGGAAGCTGGAGGTAATATGACGCGTATCGAAGATATGCTGCAGAAGATGATGAGAAGGTTTGATGCGACTGATGAGAATGTGAAGGAGATGAGAAATGACTTATCTGGTATTGGTCAAAAGGTTGATGCCCATGCAGTGTCAATAAAGTATCTAGAGCAGCAGATGACGCAGTTGTCTACTACAATGAACCCGCGTCAACCTGACACTCTTCCTAGCAACACCATTTAGAATCCAAAGAATGATGGTCATTGTATGGCAATTACTACTCGAGGGGGTAAGCAAACCATAGATCCACCTATGCCGTCTGTGGTGGATACCGAGATTAGAAAAGAAGATGATGTGGTGGAAGTTAGAGAGGAGTCGGAGGTTGTGATAGAACAAGAAGTGGAGATACCTCAGAAAGTGGTTCCCATACCTAGAACTCCACCACCTTTCCCACAGAGGTTAGTGAAGAAGACTAAAGATGGTAAATATTGCAGGTTTATCACTATGTTGAAGCAGCTTTCTATCAATGTCCCTTTGATAGAAGCCTTCGAGAAAATGCCTGGATATGCAAAGTTCATGAAAGATATGGTGACAAAGAAAAGGTCTGTGAGTTTTAAAGATGATGATAGATTGCAGTATTGTAGTGCTATTGCTACAAGATCTCTGGTGCAGAAGAAGGAAGACCCCGGTGCTTTCACGATCCCATGTACTATAGGGTTATTACACTTTGCTAAGGCATTGTGTGATCTTGGTGCTAGCATCAACCTCATGCCTTTATCTATTTACAAGAAGTTGGGTCTGGGGGATCCAAAACCCACTGCAATGCGGTTACTAATGGCTGATCGGACTGTGAAGAGGCCCATAGGTGTGCTCCATGATGTGCTAGTGAAAGTAGAGTCTTTCATCTTTCCGGCGGATTTTGTGATTCTTGACTGTGAGGTTGATTTTGAGGTTCCCATCATCCTTGGGAGACCATTTCTTGCCACAGAGCGTGCGTTGGTTGATATGGAAAAGGGACAGATGAAGTTCAGACTGAACAATGAAGAAGCAACTTTCAATATCTGTAGATCGATGAAGCAGAATGGTGAACTACAAACAACATCTGCTATAACTTACAGAGTGGAGAGTGGGTCAGAAGTGCAAATTGAAGAGCGATTAGGTGTTGAGGCACTAGCAGCAGTCATGATGAATTTTGGTAGAGATGGTATTGAAGAGTATGATGAGTTGGTAGCCGCACTTGATAAGTGTGAATACCGGTCCAAACCAAAGAAGTATGAGCTAGACATTAAGAATCGCGAGTCCCCACCCACAAGACCATCTATTGTGGAGGCACCGAAATTGGAGCTTAAAGCTCTACCACCGCACTTGAGGTATGTATACTTAGGCGAAGAGAATACTTTGCCGGTCATCATTACAGTAGATTTGAATGCAAGGCAAGTAGAGTGCTTGGTGACTGTATTAAAGAGGTTCAAGCAAGCGATTTGGTGGACTATTGCAGATATTATTGGGATTCCCCCCGGTATCTGCTCTCACAAAATCCAACTCATGCCAGATCATAAGCCCAGTGTTTGAGCACCAGAGAAGATTAAATCCACCTATGCAAGAGGTAGTCAAAAAGGAGATCATCAAGTGGCTAGATGCGAGAGTTATCTATCCTATCTCAGATAGTAATTGGGTATGTCCTGTGTAGTATGTACCTAAAAAGGGTGGTATGACTGTGGTTCCAAATGAAAGAAATGAGCTTGTACCAATGAGGCCTGTCACTGGATGGAGAGTTTGCATGGATTACCGGAAGTTGAATGCGTGGACAGAAAAAGACCATTTTCCTATGCCATTCATGGACCAAATATTGGATTGACTTGCAGGCAAGGGTTGGTATTATTTTCTTGATGGGTAGTCGGGCTACAATCAAATTTCTATAGCTCCAGAAGACCAAGAGAAGACCACCTTCACTTGCCCATATGGGACTTTTGCTTTCAAACGGATGCCATTCGGATTGTGCAATGCTCCAGCGACCTTCCAGAGATGTATGATGTCGATATTTTCTGATATGGTGGAGGACACTATTGAAGTGTTCATGGATGATTTTTCAGTTGTAGGTAATTTGTTTGATCATTGTCTAGAACATCTGGCCGAGGTGCTCAAAAGATGTGAAGACTGCAACTTGGTGCTGAATTGGGAGAAATGTCATTTCATGGTAAAAGAAGGTATAGTGTTGGGTCATCGAATTTCAGAGAAAGGTATTGAGGTTGATAGAGCTAAAGTTGAGGTAATAAAAAAGCTTCCACCACCCATCTCTGTAAAAGGTGTTTAGAAATTTTCTTGGGCATACAGATTTTTATAGGAGATTTATCAAAGATTTCGCAAAAATTGCACATCCCTTGTGCAAACTGCTCGAGAAGGAGAGTAAGTTCTATTTTGATGATGATTTTGTTAGAGCATTGGGAGAGTTGAAGGAAAAGTTAGTTACACAACCTATCATTATTTCACCGGATTGGGGACAACCGTTTGAGGTAATGTGCGATGCGAGTGGAGTGGCGCTTGGTGTAGTATTGGGTCAAAGGCATGAGAAAATTCTTCACCCTATTTACTATGCTAGCAAAGCTCTAAATGTGGCCCAGAAGAATTATACTGTTACCGAAAAAGAACTTCTTGCGGTGGTTTTTGCATTCGAAAAATTTCGTTCCTACTTGCTTGGTACTAAGGTCATCGTGCATACTGACCATTCTGCATTGAGGTATTTGATGGCGAAAAAGGATGCAAAACCACGATTGATTAGATGGGTATTGTTGCTGTAAGAGTTTGATTTTGTGGTTAAGGATATAAAGGGAATCGAAAATCAAGTTGCCGACCACTTGTCCAGATTAGAGGAAGAGGCCATGCTAATGCTTGGAGATAGGACTGAAATTAATGATGCTTTTCCAGATGAACAGTTATTGGCTGCTTCTAATGATTTGATTCCTTGATTCGCAGACTTTGCTAATTATTTGGCAAGCGATATTGTGCCATTCGATTTGTCTTTTCACCAAAGGAAAAA
>NC_064285.1:32619471-32742105 GCF_019186545.1 Solanum stenotomum | reverse complement strand
CCTTACCAACTTGTATATGGGAAGTCTTGTCATTTACCAGTAGAGCTAGAGCACAAGGCTATGTGGGCAATGAAGAAGTTAAATTTGGATTGGGGCACTGCATCTAATCAAAGGATGAATGACTTGAACGTACTTGATGAGTTTCGCCTGAAAGCTTATGAAAGTTCAGCCTTATACAAAGAGAAGATGAAGAGGTATCATGATCAAAGAATTGAAAAGCGAGAATTTGTGGTTGGTGATCGTGTGCTGCTATTCAACTCTAGGTTGCGCCTATTTCCAGGCAAACTCAAGTCCAAGTGGACCGGGCCATTTTTGCTCACAAAAGTGCTCTCGCATGGAGCGGTTGATCTTGAAAAAAAGGATGGAACAAGGTTTGTGGTGAACGGGCAAAGGATCAAGATCTATCTGGAAAATGCTGAAACTGTGCAAGAAGTGATTGAGGCCTGCAATCTTGATGAAGTCTGAGTAATCAAGATACCTGCGTCGTGCCGCGAATTTAAATCAAGCGCTGCTTGGGAGGCAACCCAANGAAACTGTGCAAGAAGTGATTGAGGCCTGCAATCTTGATGAAGTCTGAGTAATCAAGATACCTGTGTCGTGCCACGAATTTAAATCAAGCGCTGCTTGGGAGGCAACCCAAGATGTACAATCTAGCCAACGATAGGGTTCTGTTTTCCATTAAGTAGTTTAGCTTTCTTTGATTACTTGCGTCTTTCTATCAATGTAGGTAGGGGCTTTAGTATTTTAGTTCTTAGTGTTGGCTAGAAGTAATATAGGGTCCGTGTGTAAAAAGTGTCCAGAAAATGTAAAAAATAGCCTATTGGTTGCTACATGTGCAGGTACACCACGCAAGAAATCTGCAGAAAATGGTCTGGTGCAGAGGTCTATGGACCCCATCGACGGTCCGTCGATTGATCCACGGACCGTCAATGGTATCCGTAGATCCCAGGTAAGTCCCTAAATTTGTCCAAGTATAATAGTGATCTACGGTCCTGATCTACGGACTGTAGATCGACTCACGGACTGTAGATGGGGTCTCATGGGTCCAAACCCTAAAGTTATCTGACCCGACCCGGACCCCCATTACTTAAAAGCCCCCATGATTCAAATCATTTCCCTTCCCTCCATTACTCCCAAAACCGTTTCACCCACTCTTTAAACTCCCCAAATCACTCCATAACTACCACATAATATCCTCCATTCCATAAATTCCCAAAATCCCTTCCATCCCATAATCTAACAAAAAGGGTCCGGTATCTGGTCAGTAACGAAGAGGTGACTCCTTGGTCTTGCTAAGCATAGTATCATCATGCAATCACCCCACTCTTTGTCGCTTGTAAGGTAATAGACTTTCCCTTCACTTTGAATTTCGATTCATAGATTGAATATAGAGAGTCGGAAGTTGGGTCTTGACCTTGGGTTATTGTTAGATGAAAGTGCATGATAAACTTGAATATTACAATGCCCTTGGAACGATAGATAGTGATTGTATAGCATTAGTGTATGTGATCGTAAATACTATATGCTAGTTTCGACTTAGGGTTCCGCATCTAGTCTAAATTGTTAGGTATAATAATTGGTCGGAATCTTAAGAATGACGTACTAAGCATAATTTAAATTTGTAAATGCATGATGAGGTTGTGTTAATATTGAAATCAAAGGCCAAAAATGTATGATACCTGGTACTGATGGCTTCCACGATACCCCGTCTACGAACCGTAGATCCATCTATGAACCGTAGATGGGGTTCGTAATTGGATGCACCTGAAAATTTTCACTAAGTGTAAAACCACGGAGGTGGACTATGGTCCGTAGGTCCATCTACGGACCGTTCTGCACTTCCGTGGTTTCCATCTGCGACCTATATGTCAGGCCCCTTGATCCACGGAAGAGATCCACGGACCGTAGACCAGTATACGGACCGTAAGTCTCCTCCGTGGATGACCACTGTAGCATCTGTCAAATTTTTTTTGTGGACTTAGTTTAGGGTCGTTACCAATTCTAAATGTTTCTTTTGCTGCATATGGTTAGTTTTGGCACTAATATCGCTCCCGTAGGTATGATGGCACCCAAGAAGATGGTCACCTACTCAAAATGGGGCAAGTCCAAATCTGTTGCCCCTAGTTTCCAGTTGATTGACGAGGACACCGACAATGACTCTGACCCAGCATATGTGCCTCTCAACCCTAGGGCTTCTCGCGTTGCACCCAGAAGCACCCCCCGGAAGGTGCTCCCCTACGTAGTCAGTGTCTCCCAGTCTGATGAGGAGCACACACTGATCGGGTCACCAACTGAGGCTGCTTCTAGTTCAGAGGGACCTATGTCCGGGTCCGAGTCTGCCCATGCCTCAGGCTCCCAGTCTGCCCACTCTTCACAATTAGAGTTTGTCCATGCTACAGGGTCCAATGCCAAATCATCCACAGGGTCTGGAGAGAATGACCAAGCAGCCTTGTCTGACGAGGCAACTAGCTCAGAGTCCATACCTGCACCACGGAATGATGACCCCACTCCGGTAGCCGACGAGCTGAATAGGTGGTGTGTAGAAGGTCAATGGCAAATCTATTGGGATGTTAAGATGGTCAATGACAAACAAAAGATGACCCGACTAATTCAAGAAGAGCGCAGAGTCCTCACGGGGAGCTTGCATACTGTTCCAGATATTCATCGGCTTTTCAAACTTCACAAGTGTGACTGGATTGCTCGAGACCCAGGGACGTATAGCGAGGAGATTGTCCGGGAGTTCTATTCTTCCTATGCTGCCACTCTCCGCGGGTCTATTTTCAAGCGGTCAAAGCCACTAGCTCAGGCTCCGCTCACTTCCACCTTGGTTCAAGGGTGTTCGGTGGACATATCACCCGCCACCATTACCCGTTTTCTCTATGGTCCTACCACAGACCACTCTTGGTCTCCTAACACTTTAGAGTTTGATTACCGCTGGGACATCGTGCGGAGTGGCACTTTTCAGAGGAATGCTGAGCAGCGAGAGGCTGTGATACTATGGCTGGCCAGGTACATTGCTGCGGATGGCGAGCGGGCGGAATGGGTCGCTGCTCCATGGTTGGGCATCCGAAAGGCCACGTTAAATTTTGTGGCCAAGTTCTTCTGGCTGCTAGTGCGTAACAGAGTGTCGCCTACAAAAGCTGACAATCAAGTCAAGTGGGATAGAGCGGTGATGGTTGCAGCATTAGTAGCAGGACTAGAGATCAATTTTGCCCGCATGCTGCTGGCAGAGATTCACGAGAGAGCTTTCAGGGCCTCTACTACTTACCCCTTCCCATGTTTGATCTTTCATTTGTCCAGGGACTCTGGAGTGCCGATCTGGCATTGTGAGAGGTTAGTCCACCCTACAGGGGCATTGGACATCGGCCTTATTCGAGATGAAGCAAATGTGGAAGCACCTCGCAGAGAGCCCCAGATTGAGGTATCTCCCTTGATCTACTATGTTGGCCCCGATCCCTCCTTGGACATGTGCACTTTGGCTTAGGCCAAAAGCCTAAGTTGAGGGTGGCTAACGTAAAAAGTAACTTCAATCTTGGCCCTGACCTGACATCGGGTATTGTGCACCTCAACTAATAGAAAATCCATAAGTTTAGGGTGGCTATGAAAGAGGAAACTGAAAGAAAAATGGGTATGAAAAAAGTGGGAAAAAAAAGTAGATGGGGAAAACGTGAGGAAAATATGTTACTTGTTAAAAGCGAAAGGAACAATAAAATAAAAGGAAAATGAGCTACAAAGTCTAAAGTCACATCCGTGGTTGAAGAAAATCAAGGGAAAGAAGGTAAAGCAATAATATGACAAAAATAGGGCAAAAAGAGGTTAAAAGCCTAGTGCAATGACAAAGAGGGCAGAAAGTCACTAAGCAGTACCCAAATGTACCACACCTGACCCTGAGCCTACGTTACAAGCCAATAAAGTCCTATAGTGATCCTAAAGTGTAGTTTGGAGAGTCTAAGCAGTGAAAATATGGGCAAGCTTATGGTAGTAAGCACTAACTGAATTTGAAATTACTTCTGAGCGTGAGTGTTGAATAAATCCTTGTACCATGAATGAAATTAAATTTTTGCGAAAAGAGGATTTCGTTTGAAGTAAGGGCACTAGTTACATCGTTGGAAAGTTGGTACCTGGGTGACAGTGAGAAGGTGTCTGTTGTGTGTCAGTTGGTTGGGCTGTGTCATGATGTGATCCACATGAGTTGGCTTGTCGAGTCTAAGAGAACAAATGTGTGCTCGAACAATGAGAAGGTATAGAGCCATGTGATTCCTTGAGTTTAGAAATGCTTGCTTCTATACAAATGTCGTTTAGAGTTGTAGTGCGTCGCTTGAGGACAAACAACGAATTTAAGTTGAGGATGTTGATATACCGTGAGTTTACGGTATTTCTAATACATTTCACTTACAAGTTGTGTGTGTCTAGGGCCTTTTTATATTGGTTCTTATGTGTTCTTATCATATTTTGCAGGAAAGGTGTTCAGGCGCAAAAGTTTAGAGACAGTTGAAGGAAATGCAGAAAAAGGGCATCCACGGAGGTGATCTACGGATCGTAGGTCCATTCACGGTTCGTAGGTTATGACCGTAGATCAGCAGGCATGGTATTGAGGACAAATCAGGGAAATCTGACTAAGTGTGGAACCACGGTGCCCATTAACGGTCTGTAGATTGATTTACGGACCGTACTGTTGATCCGTAGAGTGATACTGCGAGGGTTCCGGTACCTGATTTTTGAAGATTCTAAGTATGGAGCTACGGAGGGGGATTGACAGACCGTAGATTGATCTACGGTCCGTACTGCTGGTTCGTCGTTTGCTTCAGAGAAGCTGATTTTTGGAAGCTGAAATTTTTTCCAAGTCCCGAGTGACGGAAGGGACTTACGGACCGTAGATCCATCGACGGTCCGTAAGTCAGTCTCGTGGATTGAAGACGCGTACCTGAATAGAACTTTCCTTAATTTATTTCCTTTTTTATTTAGGATTTGTTTTCTATAAATAGGACATGTAAACCTCGATTTTGGGGGTGAGACACTATTATTCTAGTTTTGCTTTGTAACTTTGGAGATTAAATTGCAACTGTAGCAATTATTGATTTCCCAAGTTCGTTTTGAAGATTTTGGCTTTGCAATTCAAGTTAAATTTCTGGGTTTATTATTCTCTTTACGTAAGTTCATGATTTCTTCATCTACAATTATGAATTGTGTTCTTGGCAATATGAGTAACTAAATCCACAACTAGGGTGGTGGGAACCATGATCGATTAACAAAGTATGAATAAGTAAATAAGTAATTCTTGAATAGTGTGTTGCATGTATTGATAATTCTTCCATTTAGAAGTCTTTTTAACGGTGGCCAACGTTAGAACTCGCCTTGTTACTACTTGCCAGACCAAGTAGGTAATTAACAAGAAAAGAATTATCAACATAGATTTAGTGTGATACTATCTAATAGGCTAGTGTTGATTGGTGCGAAGTAATAACTAAGCCAAACATCGATTATGATGTCTAATATGAGGTAAAGGTAAGGGTTAGTAAATTATACACACGTAGCCGGACCAAGGTGCGGGGTGAAATTCTCTAGATGCCGGACCAAGGATTTAGAGATACCTAACTTATTACTTTGCATGTAATACACTAGAAAAGGATTGCTATTACTAGGATTACTGCATTGTGGGGAACACGTATACCCTAGTTATTTCTCTTATCTTGATAACAACCAAAGTTGAGTTTGATTATTGATTACTTATTAAGTTCTTACTATTTGTTTCACACAAGCACAACCCCCCTTTTATTACCTGTTTCTGGAAATAATTTGACTAATTGAATATAATTGTTGGTTAAAAGTAAAGTCTAAACCATTTTCCTCGTGGGATCGATCCCAATCTACAAGTTGGGTTCTTTACTTGATAACGATCGCTTATGCTTCTGAAAGGAGGTGTAATTTGAGCGTATCAAAGACGAGTGAAGGATAGAAGGGTGATTCACCGAGCAGGTCAGGCGAGCCCAACTAATGTCGCCGAGTCAGCTGCAAAGTGGATTTTGGACCAAATTTTGGGAAAGTATAAATAGCCCAAAGGATACAATTTTCTAGGGAGTTCGAAAAATAGTTCAGAAAGTTCTCTTTTGAGAGGTTTAGAGAGTTTTAGAACACTTTTCTACTTTTTAGGGGTTATGTGGTGTTTAATTTTGATAAATTAAATTTGAATTCAAAGTGGGTTAACTTGTTATTGCTTGATTTCAAGTTACCCATGGCTGCTTTCTTGGAATGTATATTTTCTTTACTTTTTGTGATGGGTGGCTAAAACTCCAAGATCTAGGGTTGCTAAAATAGGGTTGCGTGTTGATTTAATGTAGTGGGTATTGTGCTATGCTCTGTTTTATGGATGTTTATACCTGAATTTGGTCTAGTTACCATGTGGTTAATCTAAGGATTAAGCTTGCAAACTTGATTGTTACTTCTAATCTCTGATTGATGCTCGAAAGAGATTGATTGGAGTGGGTAATTAGTTCAATACTAGCAATAATGGTTTGATATCTACAACTTACTTGAAAGAGATGTTATGGGTCAAATCTATTTACCCTGTTCTTGAAAGAGAGAATAGAGTAAGGTATTGGTTTGTTTAGGATTGACATTTAGATAAGACCGAAAAATGATTCTAGGCATAGATGCTTTGAGATCGAAAGATGATTAGCGTCACTGCAAAATACTTAGCCTATTCATGAATGTTCATCACTATAGAGCAACACAATCACCCCTATGTGACATCAGTTTCTAATCTCCAGACCCCTAAATTGCTTATTAACTCTTGATTTATTTTAGTTTAATTGCGATAATTGATAATCGAAACTTTATATTAAGTTGGTGGTATTATCTATCCAATTGTTCTTACTATTGCAAATGAGCTAATTTATAGTCCAAATTTCTTGATAAGGAATTCTCTATGATATACCATTCCTTGTGGAATTCGATCATGACTTTTTGTTGGGTTTTTATTTTTACTATGACCGCTCACTCTTTTAATTGGTTTTGAAGAGTGATTTGAGCGTTGTCAACAAATTCGTAATTATAGTTATAGTACTTCAAAGTTGAGTAGTGATGAAAACAAATTCCATATGACATGAGTTCTATAATAACAATAACATACCTAGTGTAGTATCATAAAGTGAGGCCGGAGAGGGTAGAGTATATGCGACCTGACCTCCACTTCAGAGGTAAAATGGTTGTTTTCGATAGATCATCATCTCAAGATATAAATGTTATCTCCTGTATTTAGGTTAGTAAAACAAAAACATAAAAGATGAAATAGAAAGACAGAAAATAAAACAATTCGAGTCCACAGAACCCACTTTGTATCCTCAAGAAATTTAATCCCCACAAGTAGCAGAGGTTGTAGATTAATTATTACTAAGATAAAACAAATTAACTATTAAACAAGTACTGTTACCTCAAATTTTGATAATTTCAACGAACTCAAAAATCATCAACGAGATTACACACTGACTCAGTTGATCGAAAATTTAGTTTGTAAGAAATGTATGTAAAAGAAGAGAAAAATTTATGGTTTTTCAAAATGAGAGAAGTCTCTTTATTTATAGCCAAGTGCAACTAGTGTGAACAACAAGTGTGAACACACCTGTTTAGACAAAAGTGTGAATGTACCGATTTAGACAAGATATGTCTGTTCAGAACGTTTGTGTCTTTTAATAAAAGGAAATTATTAATAAGATTGATTAAATAATTTTTTTCGAAAAATTATTAATCAATCACATCATTCGCAAAAGACAAAGTTCAAGCCGAGGCCGAGTGACAACGACAATGCTAGGGGGCATCCTCTACTTAACCCTTTAAGAGCTAAAGGAAGTGTTTCCTAATATAAGAACAAATATTTTCCTTTCTTCTACCAATATGGGAGAAATGACTTTTTATTTTCCCTCCAAATTGGTTCGCCCACATTTCCCAATTTCTCATTAGTTCTTATTTCCCATTCACATCTTACTTAACCCCAACAATCCCTCACATGAATGGGGAATGGATATGTAGGTTTCCCTTTGAGATTTATATAGTGAATATATATCAGATATACCTAGTCAAATGGTAGATTATAATATCTTTCAACCGTCAATATTTGGTGTATACGTAGAGATCATAAGTCGCACAATGAACCCTAGAATTGTTTTTAGTTCGCATTATTTTGTTCATTTTAGCCATGAACACGTCTGTGTATATAAGTGCTTAGAGAATCGGCCTTATTGGATTCTCCTTGAAGCGACTTACACTTCACACTTACATAGGAGATTTCTTAATGTGTTATCATGCAAATACACTATTTGATATACTCTATATCAAACTTAGAAACCATTAAAAAGTCTTAATGTCTTTATCCTGGTTATTGAACATTGTCTCATCATGATAATGGACCATAAAGTAATTTTTGAAAATATTAAACTGTCATCTATGACTTTGTTTGATCTCCATGAACCTAGATCTTGGGATCTTCAATCTTCTAGGTAGAGTTACCACCACGATAAATTGTCCTTAGACATAGCCCCATTCCTGTCAATTATCTCTCAACCCCCTCTCTAGTTAGGCCTTTTTAAGTGGAACCGATACATTGTCCTTTGACTTTACATAATTAATTGTGATAATTCTACTAGAGAGTTGTTGTCTTCGTCATATGTGATGAGACTTGCTGTTATACACAATTCTTTCAAGCCTTCCTATTGCAGCTTAGCTATCCTAATGTATGCATATAGGGGCCATTGGTTTGGACCAAAATGGAATATCCTCTAAGAAATTCTGGAGCCATTCAACTTTTCCACCTGCCTTGTCTAAGGCTATGAATTCATACTCCATTGTAGAGCGAGCTATATATGATTGTTTAATGATTTCCAAGATATTGCTCCTCTACCAATAGTGAAAACATATCCACTCATGAATTTAGTTTTAGCTGACCCAATAATCTAATTTGAATCATTATATCCTTTAACAACCGCTGACTATTTGTTGTAATGCAAAGCATAGTTTTGAAGATCATCAAACTACCCCAAAACCATTTTCATTGCCATCCAATGATTTTGATTGGGATTACTTGTGTATCAACTTAGTTTACTCATAGCGCATGCTATATATGGTCGTGTCAAGTTCATGACGTACATCAAACTTCCAAATACTTTGGCATAATATAATTAAGCCTGACTTTCACCTTTATTCTTTGAAAGATCAATGTTCACATTAATTGGTTCTTTGCCCTTTTGAAATTTAAATACTTGAAATTTTCTATTACCTTTAGAATATAATAGGATTGAGACAATGCTAGATTGTGAGGAGTTTTATGAATCTTTATTCCCTATATCAAATCGGCAACTCCTAGATCTTTCATATCAAACCTACTAGCAAGCACATACTTAATAGCTTTTACATTAGCAATGTCATTGTCATTATCAACATGTCATCCTCATATAGGCATACAATGACCTCTTGATCTGGAGCATCATTAATGTAAACATATTTATCACATTCATTGATCTTAAATCTATTTGCCAACATTGTCTGATTAAAATTTGCATGCCATTGTTTCAGTGCTTGTTTTTGTCCATAGAGTGACTTAACAAGTTTGCACACTTTCTTTTCTTTACCAAACTATGAAGACCTCAGGCTGTTCCATGTAAATTTCTTACTCCAATTCTCCATTCAAGAAGGTAGTTTTTACATCCATTTGATGAATTACAAAACCGTATACTGGAGATAGCGAAATTAGTGTCTGAATTGATGTAATCCTAGTCACTGTCGAGTATGTGTCAAAATAATCAAGACCTTCTTTCTGTCAAAAGCCTTTGATGACAAGTCTTGCTTTGTATTTGTCAATAGTTCCATCACCTTTCATTTCCTTTTGAAAGTCCATTTCGAACCCAAAGGTTTGTTTCCTAGAGGAAGATCAACCAACTCCAAAGTATGGTTGCTTAAGATTGATTCAGTCTCACTATTGACAACCTTTTCACAAAAGATTGAATCTGTAGACAACATAGCTTCCTTGAATGTTTGAGGCTCATTTTCAAGAAGGAAGGTTACACAATCAGACTCAAATGATTTAGATACCCTTTGACATTTATTACTGTTTGAACTCTCTTTATTAGGTACATTCTCTTTTGGATCTTCTCGAGCTCGTTTAGCCCTTCACTAGATAACTCCAGTCTCATTTTCTACAGATAGATATGTTCAAAGAATTCAACATTATCTGATTCCGTTACCGTATTCTCATGAATATCTGGATGTTCGAATTTATGTATCAGAAATTGACATGCCTTACTTTTTGTGGAATATGAAATGAATACATCGTTCATAGTCTTAGTTCTTATTTTGACCCTCTTAGGTATAAGAAATTGGAATTTTGTTAAACACCCCAACACTTTGAAATATTTCAAGTTGGGGTTTCTAGCTTTCCATTTCTCCTATGGAATAACATATGTCTTGTTGTGAGACACTCTATTGATTATTCGATTTGCTGCAAGGATAGCTTCCCCCACAAGTTTTGTGGTAAACCTAAAGGTATAAGTAAGACATTCATCATTTCCTTTAAAGTTTGGTTTTTCAGTTCCATAGTTGAATTAGATTGAGGAGAGCAAGGAGTAGTGGTTTAATGGATGATTTCATTTTCCTAGCATATATCTGCAAACGAAGATTTATATTCTCCACCCCTATCACTTGTAATCATTTTTATCTAATTATCCAACTAATTTTCAATTTTAGTTTTATATTTCCTAAATGCATCTATTGCTTCATCCTTACCATTTAGCAAATAAACATAATATTATCTAGAGCAATCGTAAATAAAAGTTATGAAATACTTTTTTCCATCACGAGATTGTGTTGACTTCCTGACACAAATGTCGGTGTGAATAAACTCTAATAGTTATGAATTCCTTTCAAAAGATTTATAAGGATGTTTAGCATACTTAGATTCAACACATACTTGACATTTTAATTTATTGCACTCAAAGTTAGGCAAAAAATTCAAGTTGATCATTTTTCAAAAGGTTTTATAATAGACATGTCCCAAATGTTCATTCCATAAATAGTTTGACTCAAGGAAGTAAGAAGACGCAAAATCTTTATTCATTTCAAATCTAGTTACATTGAATTTGAAGAGGCCCTCACCGGGGTAACCTTTTCCTACGTACATTTCATTCTTACTCACTACAACTTTAAAAGAAATAAATACACATTTGATTCCTTTCTTGGTCAGAAATGGTATTGAAACTAAGTTCTTTTTTTAGTTCTAAAACACACAAGACTCTGTTTAAAGCCACCACATTGCCTTAAGTAATCTTTAAGTAAATCTTTCATGTTCCTTCAAATTTTGCAATAGCGGAGTTCTCCATGAACAACTTCTCATTTGCAAGGGAAGGAACATATGATGCAAATATTTTTTTGTCGGCAAAAACATGGCATGAGGCACCAAAATATATCCACCATTTTCTTAGATTTTCAACCAAGTTGCATTCTAAAAGTATTGCAGAGAGAATGTCCATCTTTTCTTTATTCAACAAAAATTGCTTGATCCTTCTTCTTGTCCTTCTTAGGAACCCGACATTCAGTAGCCCTATGATCACATTTGCAACAATTGAAGAAGTCATGTGAACTTCTTCTTAGAAGGACTACTCTTTGGTCCAGATGCTTTCTTTCATTTCCTTGACCTTGTGGGATCTTCTTCAATAACATTTTCTCCTGATATTACTAAATTACCACGTGACCTCTTTTCTGCGGCCTTGTTGTCCTCTTCGATTCTCGGACATACCATGAGATCTTAAATATTCATATCCTTGTGTTTATGTTTTAAGTAGTTTTTGAAGTCCTTCCACAGTGGAGGTAAATTCTTAATAATGACTGCCACTTGAAACACATCATTCACAATCAATCATACATTAAAGATTGTCAGAGTATTAAGAACATACTTAATATATTTAATACATGTATTATATAAAATTATACTTTTGGCAAGGAGATCGTGGATTATAACCTACAACTCCTAAATTTGGCTGATCATCTTATATTCTAGAAACTTTGCCAAAATGAACTTCCTCATTTCAGCATCCTTTATTTTGTACTTCTTTTCCAAAGCTTCACAAAGTTCTTTAAAGGTCTTCATATTACTTTACACATTGTATAGATCATCTTGTAGGTCATGTAGATTGTAGTTTTTACACAAAATATCCGAGTGCTTCTGAGCTTTTGCTACCAAGAATCGTTCTTCATCTAGAGTTGAACCTTTGAAGATGCAACGTAGTTAGATAGAAGAACATCTTTTGATACCATCTCTTGAAGTCAACTCCAGTAAACCTTTGCAGGTTTCTCATCTGGTGCAAGAGCAGTAGTTGAATAATCGAGTACAATCGATGTTGTTGCAACACTCATTGTTCTAACATTAACTTGACTCGAATTATTCATCTCTCTATCACAAATAGCTGACAATATGTTATATAAAATACTAAAAGTGAAGAATAAATATTTATACAACATGTGTCTAATTTAACGATGAAGTTCTTATATTCTTCTAATCGTTAATAAAATGAATCTTAAATTCAAACAAAGTAGAAAACCAGAAAGGTTTTAATCTCTTGAAACATCAAATAAATAAAAAATAATACATTAAAAACTTGTGTATCGTAATTAAGAATCAATTGTAACTAGATAAGTAGGTTTCCTTTTCAAATTTTTGTAGTGAACATATATCGGATAAACTCGGTCAATCGATAGATTTGATATCTTTGAATTGTCAAGATTTAGCATATAACTAGACAACATAAGTCACATAATCAATCCTTGAACTATTTTTGGTTCTCATTGTTTTCTTTGTTTCAGCCATGAACACGTTTTGATTTATATATGCTTAGAGAACTATAATGACCTAGAAAATGATAGGTTGAACTAGAGCCTAAACTTGGAGGTTAACTTCAAGAGTTGAGGGCAAGGGCTAAGGGTTTTGGGTATAGACAATGGTTTGGGAAATTTGGCTACCTAAAACTAGGCCTAGCTACTGCCTACCTAGACCACGAGGGTCCTCACGACCCGTGGTGCCACATATGGTGGCAAGGAAGTGCGCCCAAGTTTGGTACCAAGCCAAGGCACCCCTTTACGAGCCACTTCACGGCTCGTGATCATGACCACGGGCCACGGGAAGGCTCATGGAGTTGCCTTAGCATGGTATGAATGGTCCAATGTTGTGGGAGCTACTTCCCCCAAAGACCATGAGCCATGGTGCCCTAGATGGTCTGTCAAAGTGGTTGTCAAGATCACTTGGCCTCAAGGGGAGGCAAGGAACCTTGGCCAAGCCACTGCCTCAAGACCACGACCATCACCACGACTTGTGGTCTTGACCACAGATCGTTGTAGGTCTCGTGGTCCTCCCTTAGGCCCTTGAGGGCTTGTAAAGGTTGAGAGGCACACTACCTAGGGGACCACGGGCACCACCACAAGCTGTGGTTCCCCTCACGACCCGTATAAGTGGGCGTGGTCCCTAACGAGGATGCCTAAAATGGGGAAATTTGAGTAATATCTTTTTAATTTATTAAAGTGTGGGGTTGATTTTAATTGTTTTATATCACTAGTATATATATTTTTAAGTCCTAAAATAATTCATTTACTCCTTATTTCTCTAAAACCCAAAAGAAGTTCTTCCTTTCAAAAAATTCTCTCTATAAACTCAAGGAAGGAGAAGGAAGCCATTGAAGCTATGGTTGGTGGATTCCAAGGTGTTTCTTCTTCATTATTTGTGGGGATTCAATAGCAAGGTATGGTAGTTTTTATCCTTGTCTAACTTTTCATTCAAGGATCCAAGTCAAAGGTGATTTCAAGTTATCAAAAACCTAGGGTTTTACTCAATCTCATGGGTTCTTTCATCAAACATTTTCAAATGATTTATAATGACAAATTATGATTGTATTAGTGTTTAATTGATGATTTATGATGAAAAATACTCTATTAACCCATGAATTATCTCAATTCCTAAATTGTACCTTTATGAAGTGGGTTTGATGATTATGAAAGCTTATGAATGGAATATTTCTAAATTGCTTTGGGTTATTGAAATGTATCATAATCTATGCCTTAATTATGGTAAATTGTTGGTGAGTTGCTGATTTGTGATCATGGCCTTGAACGGGAAAGTTATGACCAAATTACTTGTTGTAGTAGAATTGTGCTTGAGCTATTGATCCACTTGAAAGGTGGAGGTGTTTAATTACTATGTATGATTATGAAGTGAAGTATGTGTGTGTGATATAAATGAATGTATTATGATCATGTTTAAAAGGCAATTGTATGAATGATGATGATGATTATGTGAAAGGCTATCCTCACATATTCACACACACTCATGAATGACTAATGAATGAAGTTCTAGGATAATGTTAATGATGATGTGTTGATTGCAAGGCTATTATTAATTGTACTATAATGTATGATAATGTCTTGTTGTGAAAGGACTTTCTCACAATAAGGGGATTCTTAGGTGAAAGGCTATTCTCATATATGAATCTATGAGCTTTCCAATGAATGAATGTTGGGTTTGAGATGGATGTGCATACGCTAGTTGAGGCGGGGTATCTAGTAGAAATCTCTTATCCCATAATAATAAATGAATGTAATTAACATCAAATACTCTGTGGGGGATAATTCTAAGCACCAAGTGGATATGGATTGAGATGGATACTCATACGTGAGTTGAGGTGGGGTCTCTAGTAACAATCTCTTGAGATAGATGCTCATACGTTAGTTGAGGCAGGGTGTCTAGTAGTAATATTCCTATCCCTTAGACTATGTGCCCACATAGGTCAAGCTAGTAGATCCACTTAAGCTAAAAACAATGGCCCTACCTTAGGAAATTAGGAATTCCATTTATCCGGTGAGGGTGACACCGGGATTCCATGAATTGCTCACACGGTCTATGGCAGTTAAGGCTTACCCCCACATAGAATGTTAATAAGTTATGGCTTCTTATGAATGCACTAATTAGTGTGGGTGGTTGTATGGGACACCATCTATGCATTGCACAAGTAGGATTTGAGAGAGGTTGTGGTGTGTTCCTTTATAATGTTAAGTGTAATGAAGGTGCTCTTAATGTAATGAAGTAATAAATAATGTGACTTATGGTTAAATGGGATGATTCATGCTATACTTGGATTGTATTATGAGTTACTTCCTTGTTATGACTTATTGTATATGAATCTACCTTGCCTAGGGTGACCTCAAAGGAGTACTTAGTGTGAGTAGTAGGATAGGATGCTACTTGCACATTGCACAAGTATGACTATGGATTGTCTTTGGGGATGGTCTTTATGTGTTGATATGGCTTATGTAATGTTTATGTCTCTTATGTATGAGTATTGCATGAAGATGGAAAGGTTGAATGGTAAGTTCACTTTTGGCGACTTTAATGTGTTACTTTGGTGTGGATGGTGATATGGGACACTATCCATACATTGCACAAGGTATATCATGAGGGTTACTTGAGGTAAAGGCTTAATATGAAGGTAATGGGTTATATGTTGATTATATTTGTAATGTGGTTAAATGACTTGTATGTTGATTATGTCTTGCATTATGCCTCTTATGCTTATGTTCATGAAGATTTTATCAAAATGACATATATCATGACTTTCAAAATAAAATGTCCATTTTAACCATGTTTTTGCATGGCTATCATACTTAGTACTTAATTGTGCTAACCCATATTTCTTTACCTTTAAGAAGTGTAGGGATTGGGACTCAATTTTCTTAGCTCTAGTTGAAGCTTGGATTGAGATTCTTCCAAGACTTGGTATGTCCTCATGGATTCGAGGAAAATAACTCTTATGTTTCCTTTCTTTTCATGTAATAGACAAGAACTCAATTCTATTCCTATTCAAGCTTGAGACCAAGCGTTCCTTGTAGCCTGTATCATATTTTAGAGTCATGTGTGATATGTGTTTCCATGGTCTCCTTATGTTATGCATGTTCTTAATGAGTTTATGTTTGAATGAGAAAAATGAGTTTATATGAATTATGTTTCTCTTGTTGATAGGCATTTAGTGTGAGTTATCTATGTGCTTGATGAGGTTAAATGTTGAACATGCCTAAATTTGAGTTTATGAAGGAATTGCATAATGTGCCTAAAGTTGTTGTGATTAGCATGATGTGAGTTGGAGAAGGTAATTCCTCCAATGTAATGAGAAATGTTGAAGTTATGATGCATAATGAGTTTGGAGAAGCAGTTCCTACTATATTGTGTTGCATTGAGCATGATAATGTGGAGTTGATGTTTCCTCCTATGATTATGCATTTATATTGATGTTGCTAGTCTTGAGTCATTCTTCCCTTAATGTGTTTAAAGTGTCATTCGAGGACGAATGTTCCTAAGTGAGGGATGATATAGTGACCTAGAAAATGATAGGTTGAACTAGAGCCTAAATGTGGGCGTTAACGTCAAGAGTTAAGGGAAATAGCTAAGGGTTTTGGGTGTAGGGCCATGGTTTGGGAACCTTGGCTACCTAAAACTAGGAGTAGCTATTGCCTACCTAGACCACGAGGGTCTTCACGACCCGTGGTGGCCACCACAAGCTGTGGTGCTACCCGTGGTGGCAAGGCAGTGTGCCCAAGTTTTGTGCACAACCAAGGCACCTCTTCACGATCCACTTCACGGCTCGTGGTCATGACCACGGGCCATGGGAAGGCTTGTGGAGTTGCCTTTGCTTGGTAGGAGCGGTGCAATGTTGTGGGATCTACTTCCCCAAAGACCAGAGGTACCACCACGAGCCGTGGTGCCCTAGACTGTCTGTCAAAGTAGTTGTCAAGATCACTTGGCCTCAAGGGTAGGCAAGGCAGCTTGGCCAATCAACTGCCTCAAGACCACGACCATCACCACGGCTCGTGGTCTTGGCCACTGATCGTGGGGGTCTCGTGGTCCTCCCTTAAGCCCTTGAGGGATTGTCAAGGTTGAGAGGCACACTGCCTAGGAGACCACAGGCACCACCACGAGCCATGGTACCCCTCACGACCCGTAGGGAGTGTGGTGCCTGATGGGGGTTGCCTAAAATGGGGACATTTGAGTAATTTCTTTTTAATTAATTAAAGTGTTGGTTGATTTTAATTGTTTTATATCACTAGTATATATAGTTTTATGTCCTAAAATAAGTCATTTACTCTTTATTTCTCTAAAACCCAAAAGAAGTTCTTCCTTTCAAAAAGTTCTCTCTCTAAACTCAAGGAAGAAGAAGCAAGTTATTGAAGCTAGGGTTGGTGTATTCCAAGGTGTTTCTTCTTCAATTTTCTTCGGGATTCAATAGCAAGGTATGGTAGTTTTGATCCTTGTATAACTTTTCATTCAAGGAGCCAAGTCAAAGGTGATTTCAAGTTATCAAAAACCTAGGGTTTTACTCAATCTCATGGGTTCTATCATCAAATGGTTTCTAATGACAACTTATGATTGTATTAGTGTTTAATTGACGATTTATGATGAAAATACACTATGAACCCATGAATTCTCTCAATTCCTAAATTGTGCCTTTATTAAGTGGGTTTGATGATTATGAAAGCTTATGAATGGAATATGTCTAAATTGCTTTGGCTTATTAAATTGTATCATTATCTATGCCTTAAATATGGTAAATTTTTGGTGAGTTGATGATTTGTGATCATGTCCTTGATAGGGAAAGTTATGACCAAATTACTTGTTGTACTAGAATTGTGCTTGAGCTATTGATCCACTTGAAAGGTGGATGTGTTTAATTACTATGTATGCTTATGAAGTGAAGTATGTGTGTGTGATCTAAATGAATGTATTATGATCATGTTTAAAAGGCAATTGCATAAATGATGATGATTATGTGAAAGGCTATTCTCACATACTCACACACACTCATGAATGACCAATGAATGAAGTTCTATGATAATGTTAATTATGATGAGTTGATTAAAAGGATATTCTCAATTGTACTCTAATAAATGATAGTGGCTTGTTGTGAAAGGACTTTCTCACAATAAAGGGAATCTTAGGTGAAAGACTATTCTCATCTTTGAATCTATGAGCTTTCCAATGAATGAATGTTGGGTTTAAGATGGATTCCCATACGTTAGTTGAGGCGGGGTATCTAGTAGAAATCTCTTATCCCATAATAATGAATGAATGTCAAATGCTCCATGGGGAATAATGCTTAGCACCGAGTGGATATGGATTGAGATGGATACTCATATGTGAGTTGAGGTGGGTTATCTAGTAACAATCTCTTGAGATGGATGCCCATACGTTAGTTGAGGCAGGGTATCTAGTAGCAATCTCCCTATCCCTTAAACTATGTGCCCACATAGGTCTAGCTAGTGAATCCACTTAAGCTAAAAACAATGGTTCTACCTTAGGCAATTAGGAATCCCTTTATCCGGTGAGGGTGACACTGGGATTCCATGAATTGCTCACATGGTCTATGGCAGTTAAGGCTTAACCCCACAAAAAATGTTAATGAACTATGGCTTCTTAAGAATGACTAATTAGTAGGGATGGTGGTATGGGACACCATCTATGCATTGCACAAGTAGGATTTGAGAGAGGTTGTGGTGTGTTCCTTTATAATGTGAAGTGTAACGAAGGTGTTCTTAATGTAATGAAGTAATAAATAATGTGACTTATGGTTAAATGAGATGATTCATGCTATACTTGGATTGCATTATCAGTTACTTCCTTGTTATGACTTATTGTATATGAATCTGCCTTGCCTAGGGTGACCTCAAAGGAGTACTTAGTGTGAGTAGTAGTATGGAATGCTACTTGCACATTGCACAACTATGACTTAGGGTTGTCTTAGGGGATAGTATTTATGTGTTGATATGGCTTATGTAATGTTTATGTCTCTTATGTATGAGTATTGCATGAAGATGGAAAGGTTGAATGGTAAGTTCACTTTTGGTGACTTTAATGTGATACTTTGGTGTGGATGGTGGTATGGGATGCTATCCATACATTGCACAAGGTATAACATGAGGGTTACTTGAGGTGAAGGCTTAATGTGAAGGTAATGGGTTATTTGTTGATTATTTTTCTAATGTGGTTAAATGACTTGTATGTTGATTATGTCTTGTATTATACCTCTTATGCTTATGTTCATGAAGGTTTTATGAAAATGGCATATATCATGACCTTCAAAATAAAATGTCTGTTTTAAGCATGTTTTTGCATGGCTATCATACTTAGTACTTAATTGTCCTAACCCATATTTTCTTTACCTTTATGAAGCGTGGGGATTGGTACTCAATTTGGTTATCTCTAGTTGAAGGTTGGATTGAGATTCTTCTAAGATTTGGTATGTCCTCATGGATTCGAGGACAAGAACTTTTATGTTTCATTTCTTTTCATGCAATAGACAATGTTGGTCTTTTCGATTGCAAAGGGAATTGATCCTATTTTGATTCTAGTATTGTTTAGATGGCCATGTGAGATGATAGTCTTCCGCTTGCTTTTAATGATTTTGATTGTTGGATTTATAAAAGAAAAGTTTTAATTCCACACTATTTCTAAGTAACTTTTGTTATGAATGCTATGAGGCTTGTATAAGACTCTCCGGGGTCGAGTAAGCCGTGTCGCATCCGGGGTCTAGAAACGGGTCCTGACAAGAACTGGCCTTACTATATTCTTCTTGAAGCAACTTACAGTTTACACTTACATAGGTGATTTCTAAATGTTTTATCCCGTAGATAGACTATTTGATATACCCTCTATCGAACTTAGAAACCATTAAAAAGTCCTGATGCCTTTATCCTCAATGTTGGCTCATCATGATAATTTTTTTGCAATGTTAAACCATCATGTATGACTTATTTTGATCTCCTTGAACCTAGATCCTGGGATATCCAGTCTTCTAGGTAGAGTTATCGTCCGGATTACTTGTCCTCAGTCATAGTCTCATTCCCGTCGATGATCTCTCAACTCCCTCTCTACTTAGGCCTTTTGTAAGTGGATCCGACACATTATCCTTTGAATTTAAATAGTCAATTGTGATTATTCCACTAGAGAATAGTTATCTAACAAAATTATGTCTTTGTCATATCTGATGAGACTTGTCGTTATCCATAACGCTTCCAGCCCTTCCTATTGTAGCTTGACGATCACAATGTATGCATATAAGGGATTTGGTTTGGGAAAAAAATAGAATACCCTCTATGAAATTTTGGAGCCATCCAGCTTCTTCACCTACCTTTTCTAAGGCTATTAATTCAGACTCCATTGTAGAGCGATCTATACATGTTTGTTTGGATGAATTCCAAGATAATGCTCCTCCCCCAATAGTGAAAACATATCCACTTTTGGATTTATTTTCAATTGACCTAGTAATCCAATTTGCATCACTATATACTTCAATTACAAGTAGATATTTGTTGTAATGCAAAGCATAGTTTTGAGTATTATTTGAATACCCTAAAACCCTTTTCATTACCATTCAATGATTTTAATTTGAATTACTTTTGTATCAACTCATTTTACTTATAGCGTAGACAATGTCTGGTAGTGTACAGTTCATGAAGTGTGACAAACTACCCAATACTCTTGAGTAATCCAATTGAGACTGACTTTCACCTTCACTCTTAGCAAGATTAAGGTTCACATCAATTGGTGTCTTTAACCTTTTAAAATTCAAATACTTGAAATTTTCAAGTACCTTTCGAATATAATGAGGTTGGTACAATTCTAGACTGTGAGGAGTTTTATGAATCTTAATTCCAAATATCAAATCAGCAACTCCTAGATCTTTCATATCAAACTTACTAGCGAGAATACACTTAGTAGCTTTAATATTATAAATGTCATTGCTCATTATCAGTATGTCATCCACATATAGGCATACAATGACCTCTTGGTTTGGAGTGTAAGCACATTTATCACGTTCATTGATGTTAAATCCATTTGCCAACATGGTTTGATCAAACTTTGCATGCCATTGTTTCGCTGCTTGTTTTAGTCCATACAGTGACTGAACAAGTTTGCACACTTTCTTTTCTTAATCAAGAAATATGAAGACCTCGGGCTATTCCATTTAAATTTCTTCCTCCAACTCTCCATTTCAGAAGGCGGTTGCATCACTTTGATGGATTTCTAGACCATATACTATAGCTAGGGTAATAAGCATCTGAAGTGATGTAATCCTAGTCACTGACGAGTATGTGTCAAAATAATCAAGATCTTCTTTCTGTCTAAAGCCTTTGATAACAGGTCTTTCTTTGTATTTGACAATAGTTCCATCATCTTTCATTTTCCTTTTGAAAATCCATTTCAAATCAAAAGGTTTGTTTCGTGAAGGAAGATCAACTAACTCCCAAGTATGGTTTCTTAAGATAGATTCAATCTCATATTGATAGCCTCTTTCTAAAAGGTTGAGTCTGTAGATAACATAACTTCTTTGAATGTTGGACGCCCATTTTAAATAAGGAATGTTACAAAATCAAACCCAACTGAGGTAGATGTCATTTGACATTTACTACGCCTTAAACTCTCTTCATTAGGTGCATTGTCTCTTGAATCTTCTCGAGGCCATTTATAACCTTCACTAGATAACTTGAGTCTAGTTTTATATAGATAGATATGTTAAAAGGATTCAGTATTATCTATTTACATTGCTGTATTGTCATGAAAATCCGGATGTTGAGGCCTTACTGTTGGTGGCCTATCCAATGAATACACAGTGTACAGTCTTAGGTCCTATTTTAACCCTCTTATGTATAAGAACTTGTACTTTTGCTAGACGCCCTCACACTTTAAAATATTGCAAGTTGGGTTTTCTACCTTTCTATTTCTCATATGGAACAACATGTGTCTTGTTGTGAGGCACTCTATTGAGTATTCTATTTACTGTAAGGATAGCTTCCCCCCACAAGTTTTGTGGTAAATCTGAACTTACAAGTAAGACATTCATCATTTCCTTTAAATTTTGGTTTTCCTTTTCACAATTGAATTATACTGAGGAGAGTAAGGAACATTAGTTTGATGGATTATTCCATTTTCCAAACATTTTTCTGCAAATAGAGATTCATATTCTCCACCTTTATCACTCGTGATCATTTTTATCTTTTTATCCAACTAATTTTTAACTTCAGTTTTATATTGTTTAAATGAATCTATTGCCATCCTCACCATTTAGTTATGAAATATTTTTTCCCGCAACAAGATGGTGTTGACTTCATGTCAGAAATGTTTATGTGAATCAACTCTAATGGATATGAATCCCTTTCAACAGATTTATAAGGATGCTTAACATACTTAGATTCAACACATACTTCATTGTTTGTTTTATTGCACTCAAAGCTAAGCAAAAGATTTAAGTTGAGCAGTTTTTGCAAGGGTTTATAATTGACATGTTCCAAATGTTCATGCCATAGATAGTTTGACTCAAGCAAGCAAGGAGAAACATAATTTTTATTCATATCAACTGCAATTACATTGAGTTTGAAGAGGCCCTCTATGAGGTAACTATTTCCTACTACATTTCATTCTTACTCACTATAACTCTATCAGAAATAAATACACATTTGAATCCATTCTTGGTCGTAACTGGATTAGAGACTAAGTTCTTTCTCAATTCTACAACATACAAGACTCTGTTTCAAGTCATCACCTTGCCTGAAGTCATTTTTAAGTAAATATTTTGAGTTCCTTTAACCTTTGCAGCATCGGAGTTTTCCATGAACAACTTATCGGTTGATGGGGTAAGAACATATGATGCAAATAATTCTTTGTTAGAACAAACATCACATAAGGCACCAGAATCTATCAAACATTCTCTTACAGTTCCATCCAAGTTGCATTCTGAAAGAATTGCAAAGAGGTCGTCCATCTTTTCTTTTGATTCATCCAAATTTGCTTGATCCTTTTTCTTGTCTTTCTTGTGTACCCGACATTCACTTGCCTTATGACCATGTTTGCTAAAATAGAAGCAGTTTCTTGTGAACATGTTCTTGGAAAGATTTCTCTTTGGTCTAGATGATTTCTTTCTTTTCCTTGACCTCCTAGGTCTTCTTCAACAACATTTGCTCTAGATATTACTGAATTAGCACATGACGTCTTTTTTGTAGCCTTGTTGTCCTCTTTGATTCTCATCCTTACCATCAGATCTTCTATCACGCCCTGAGGCTACCCCTTAGATGTAACATGGGATCTAGGATCACAAGTGACCCCAAGCTAACCCTCAGTCTCATATATATCAAGCATACTGAAAATATAACTAAGATAAATGGAAGCATAGCTAAAATATGAATCAAACTAAAGGACTCCAACAGAAAATATGTATTAATATATGGGGGAAAACAACCCTAAAACACTTAAAACTGACTCAGTTTGAATTCTACTTTTATGTTTGAAAAGCCTCTACTAAGTTGAGTTGTTGGGACATGCCTTAACCAACTCTAACAAACTGAAAACTGAAAGTAAGGACAAAAAAGAAAGCATGTCCGTTGTCATCAAAATAGGAGGACTCACCACTAGAGCTACAGAATAAGGACCAAGAATCGATCTAAGCGTGATCTAGATGTTGAGTACCTAAACCTACATCATGAAACGATCAATACTTGGAATGTACTGAGCATGCAAGATATAGATATTAAGGTGAACAATGATATAACTGAGCAATATAATACTGATTATGGAAATAGATTGTACGGAAGCGTAGCTAAAATCTGGGCTAAATGCAATGACTAAGTACTAATCATGTAACTAATATGCTGAACAGAATGTTAATAACATGGTCAATGCAATATGAGTACAACTGTGGGAGCTACTATTAACCGACATAAACTGTGAGATATAGGGGAGTCCGATGTATATGCCCCATCTAGAGGACCCAATATATCTTACCAGGGGTATAAAAGCATGATTGTGGCATGACCACTAAAACTGATGCCCAACATAGGGGACTTTTGAACCTATGTTGGCATGTAGTTCAGGACTGTGAGGATACATTGAAACCTAGTCCAACTAAGTTCTAAGCCTACTCCCAATTGAATGAAAAATTAAACTGCATTGAAATAATGAGTAGCCCAAAATGTTGACATGCTATCTGGGAATGCACATAATTAAACTGAAAGTTATGGCATTCAATTTCTAAAGCATGATTTCCTGACTGATCTGCCTAGCAAGTATAATTCATGAGTTGATAGTTGATACAAGCTAGGGTTCGTAATTCTATACATGCAAATTGCACTAAATCAGCAAGAATCACGTCACTTAGATCATGGGAACTATAACAAGTAAAATCACAATAAATCTTCAAAATCTAGAAAGCCTAGGTCTGAATAGTTTATCACAAATTGAAGAACTGACTATATTCTAGAGACCTAATGGATGAACTAACCAACTAGTGAAATCCCACATACCTGGTGACGAAATCTATGGAGAAATCCTTTGAATTTTGGGGCTGAACTTCGAAGAGCACTCCTACTTGTTCTTGGGAGAAACGGTCAACTTTTCCTCTTCTTTATGCTCTAAGTTGGGTGATTTTTTGAGTGTGAGGATTCTGGGTAAAATTTGACAAGATTATTAGGCTTAGACTGAGTAAAACGACGTAGTGTAGGCATCAAATGACGTAGTTTAAGTGCCTAATGGATAGGGGAAAAGACCAATGCGACCCTCACTTAAATGCGGTTGAAGTGGCTTCAAGATAGGCTTCACGGGCCATCATGATGACCAATCCCCGTCTAGCAGCTTTTGAAAATGCCCTGTTCAATAGGGCTTCACTAAAATGGGCATAACTTTTTACTACGATCTTGGATTTTAGCAAGCTCAATGGTATTGGAAAGTGGACTCATAATGTTTTAATTTAATAGGTCATGGGCCACCTAATTCTTTTTTTAGTGAAAGATATAGTGATTTAAAGTTGAACCTAAACTCTAAGTCTAGAAAGTCCCCTTCACAAACGACTTCACGGTCCGTGTGGAGCTTCACGGACAGTTTAGATGTTTATGGTTCTTGACCAGTGACTTTGGGGTGAAACCCCACTTAACATTTGACGAAGTGACTTCAAGACAGGCTTCACGGGCCGTCTAAAGCAGCATGGCTCATCAAGTGGGTAGTAAAGATTCTCTGTCCGACAAGGCTTCACTAAAATGAGCATACCTTTTATCCGGGTTCGGAATTACGCAAACTTGGTGGCATTGGAAAGAAGACTCAAAGACCTATAATTTGATAGGTTGTGGACCACCTAAATCATTATATGCTGAAAGATATGATTGTTTGAAGTTGACCCCAACCTTAAATTCTGTCGATCCTCTTTTATGAGCCACTTCACGGCTCGTGTGAAGCTCCATGGACAATCTAGTGGTTCGTGGTTTTTGCAGTAGCTATGGTGATTATGTGTCCCCCTCATGGGCCACTTCACTGCCCGTGTGGAGCTCCACAAACCATTTAGTGGTCCGTGGTCTTTCACATTTTGCTGGATGCACAACCACGAGCAGGGTGATGGGTTGTGGTCCTCTTCACGGCTCGTGGACCCCCTCCATGGTTTGCCCTTCTCTCTTGTTCAATATTAGTTTTGGTTTTTGAGGTGTTACAATATTTCCACCTTGGAGTCATTTGTCCTCGAATGAAGTCCAAACAAGTTGATTTTGGAGGAAAGAGTTGAAATCCCTACCAACTGTGTAACACCTCGCTAAGTGAAAGAGCTAGAATTAGAAGGAGTCATTTTTGGAAAGAAATGAAAACTTTGGAAATTTGTTCAAGTTATGTTAAGCTTGAGTTTTGGGTCAACTTCAACCGACCACAACTCCTAGCTCAGAATGATTTAGGTGTGCTATTAGATACCGTAGGAAAGATCTTTGAAATATCTTTCCAATGCCGCCGAGTTTTCTCAATTTTGAGTTTGTATGAGGGAGATATGTGCCATTCAAAGTTGGGATGTGTAGATAAGAAAAGTTAAAACCAAATTTTAGAAGGGTATTATGGTCTTTTCATCAATCAATAATTAATTTCGTGTTTGGTAATTAAGTTGGGGTCTAAATTGAAATAAGTTGGGGTTTTGAGAGAAGAGAAAAAAAGAGAAGAATCAAGGATTTGTCACGTTCTTGAAGCTAAGCTTGTGAATTTCGCCAAGGGTTGATCCCTACGAGATATGTGAGATCACATAGCATTGGGTTGGTTCAACCACGCGTCAAATATGAATTTATTCAGCGAATTTATGTTCTTGAAAGTATAAAAATTGAGTTATTGATGGATTTTTGTTGAAATTCTATTGGGTTCTTGATTGTTGAAGTTGATGAGAAGTTCTTGAGTTAAATTCATGAAAATTGATGTTGTTTTGAGTAGTTTCTTGTACATTTTGGTTGTGAATTCGATTCTAAGCATTTGGGGAAGGAACCATTCGAATCTAGGGAGTTTAGAGTTGAAAAAGGAGCATGAAAATTAGTGAAAAAACTGGGGAGGGGGCTGGGGCGCCGCGACACTCAGAGCGCCCCAAACAAACTTCTGTAATATGGGCTCTGGGGCGCCGCGCCAGCCAGTGCGCCCCAACCTAGCTTCTGAAATTTGCCCTCTGGCGCCCCGCGCCACCCAGAGCGCCAGTGACGCCAGTTCTTCTACATTTTCCCATTTCTCTCCATTTGAGTTTCCTTGAATCATACCTATGTTTGCTAGTTGATTTCTACACTCGAAAGTATGTCTAAACATTATGATATTGTCTATAACACGAGATCATGACCCTTGAATCCATAAATCAAATTCAAGGTAGAGCTAAGAGTCAAGTCAAGAGAGTTCCTAGAGTCTTTCAAAAGTCTTATGCAATCATTTTAAACTTGTTTTAAAGACTTAAGCCTTGAGTTTGAGAAAGAGTAGAGTCAAGTTCATTTCTTTAAATGATATATGGGAATTAAATAATCCCTAAAACCAAATGTTTTCACATTTAAGATAAGAGGAAACACCGATTTTCAAATGAGTTTTCATGAGTAGTTTTGAGTTCCATCTCTTTTAAGAGATAAGCTTTTTGAGTAATTACCTCAAATCAC
Organism: Solanum stenotomum; assembly: GCF_019186545.1. Lineage (NCBI taxonomy): Eukaryota > Viridiplantae > Streptophyta > Magnoliopsida > Solanales > Solanaceae > Solanum > Solanum stenotomum. The sequence continues at coordinate 32,715,120 of NC_064285.1, read as the reverse complement.
AGAAAGAATTTTTTTTTAAAAACATATGATCTGAGTATATTTTGGGAGTAGTATGGAGGACCGATATGGAGACGAGTTCATAATAACTCAATGTCTCCATAAACCATGTAGCCATCGTGGGTAGAAAGGGTCATACTTTTTAGATGATTCCTTAGTGATTTTTAGCATAGACTAGTGGATCCACTTAGTTGAGGCGTTCTATATCCCGGCAAGTTATAGGACAGTTTTGGCAGCGTGGGCAAGACGTTGTATCATCACTTTAGCCCATAGTGATGGTTGTCGGTTAGAGAAATTCCCACGAAATTATATCTCTTTACTATATATGTAAATTGAGTTTTACTTACCGTTTTAAAAGCATTATATAAACTGCATATTTACTGTTGTTTATTTATGCATTGAGTTGAGTATCCATGAGTTGAGTAAACCATAGGTAAGCATTTATTTTAAAGTTCATTTCAAGCTTATGTGATGTTCATTTTTCCCCTCACATGCTCATACATTCAATGTAATGATGCCAATTAGCCTGCATCATGTTATGATGCAGATACAGGTAATCAGGATCAGCATCCAGCGCCTCGTTGATCCTGTCGAGCATCTCAGAGTTTGTTGGTGAGTCTTCTTGCATTCTGAAGGATCCTTTTTATTGCTTTACTAGTTCAGTTGTTTAGGATGATCGGGGGTCTGTCCCGACATCCCTCATAGTTATTAGAGGCTTCACAAATAGTTATATGATATCAGTTATGTAGTCTTATTCATTTCAGTTGTTTGTTTTAAGACTTGAGTTTGCCTTATTGTCTAGTTGAATGTTTTCTTTATAAAATTCTAGTTTTATATGGGTTTATCTTCGATTAATTTAAGTCTTTCGCTGAGTAGTAAGCCAGACCAAGGATTCGTTTAGGGCGAACAATGGTTCTCGAGTGCCAGTCCCACACACAGGGTGTAGGCTCGGGGCGTGACAAACAAAATATTAGAAATGGATATCTCATTTAAATGAGTTTCATGAACTTCCAAATGTGTTGAAATGCAAGGATAACTCAGGGAACAAGATACTGATTCTGAATTACACAAGAGTAAAAAGAGAGACTGGAGGGGAACTATTACCTCAAGTTGAAACGAAATCGGAAGGAAAGAGGTTAGTGTACTTTGCCATCATGGCTGCTTCTACTTCACAAGAAACTCCCTCTACGGATTGACTCCTTGATGTTTGCGTATTCAAGACACAACTTCAAATGCAAGTGTCTACGATCGTACAATAGTAAAGTAACCCAACCAAGGGTTGGGGTCGAGTCCCAAGGGATGGGCTTGAGAATTAATAGAAAAATAAAATTTAGTTCTAGTTAGTCATAGCTAAAAACATTATCGAATATAAACATGTTAAATATAAGGGGTGACGCAAGCATCAATTAGCAATGGGGATTTGTGACAAGTAAGCAAAAACAATAAAAATAAAATGAGTACTAATCAAGGAGACGAGATTCTTGGGATGTGAAAAGAATACGGGTTAGACTAGATTATTGGGTACATGCTTTCGATAGTAAATCTGTTGAGTATTTGTGACTAGGCTAGACTATAGTGGAGGTAAATTTTCCCTCGAGCAACTTACCCCGAATCAAATGGGATCCTCTCGGACACCTACTTGCCGCATGAAGAATAGTCTCCGCCTTAGCCGACTCACTCTCTCGAGCTGAGTGTGTGGGAGAAGGACTAGGGTTCACTATCTCGAGCTTAACCTCATGTCGACCCACTCCCACCGACCAACAATTTAGTAGTCTTAGTTTTACGAACTCTCTCTCGAGCAAGCCTAAAACACAAAGGTTAAGTCATATTTGCACTAAAATTTCACTAAGTTCCACCACAACTACTAAACGAAATCACATTTACACAACAAATAAACCATCAGCAAGCAAGACCCAACAATTAATATAACCCTTATTCACAAAATCACACCCTAAGAATTGGCGTTTTAGCTACACATGTAAAAGAGATAGAAATTTATACCAATATAAGTTTGCATTCAAATGGGTATAAAGATTTAAGTCTTAAAACAAGCAAAGATTGAAGAATCCACAAGACCCAAGTCCAAATTCTTTGAGTTGAAACCCTTTGAATCTTCAAATTCTTCAAAACTCTCTCCAAACTTAGAACTCAAAATTCTATTTTAAAAATTATATATTAAAAATTTGATATTAAGCTACAACTCTCAGCGAGTATTTATAGTTTTCAAAAAATCTGTGTTGCAGCGAATCATTCGGCATCATTAGTCTAGATCGCCGATCAACTCGGCGATCCGCCCTTTGGTAGGTTTCATCGCCGTCTTGCTCTATCCTTCAGCATCGACTTGTTTTGGATCATTGGGCGACATAGTACTACTTTGCGGAACTGCTCGATGTCACGCTGACTGCTCCTTTTCACAGCCGATATGATCCTTTATTTCAGGGCTCAGAACACTGGAACAAAAGGCGAGGATAAGACCTTTTGCCGATTCGCTGAATGGGTTCAGCGATTCTCAGATTTTCATTTTGTTCGTTCTTTCAGTTGCCTTTGTTCCTTTTTTGCTAAGTAGTGTCCATGCTTTCCCTCAAACTCCAAATACCTGAAACTTAAGGGTTTTCATTAGATCTTGAGATAAAATATGCATTTGAGGACACTAATTCTATCAAAATATTTCCCTAAATGAGTCCAATTTGAGGACTCATCAACGCCCCCAACTTAAACTTTTTCTTGTCCTCAAGCAAACTCAAGTTTAGCTGTTCAAAAAGGGTGACTCGAACAGTGCTACACAAGACTCAATCATCAAGGCACACAACAAGACTCAATTTACTTATGTAAAGATCAAATGTGCGCTCAAAGATTCAAGTTGTGTCTCACCAATATCAAAGAATCTCATGCTCATAATACTTGCTTCAAATGCAAGCTCAAGCTCAACCAAAGTGTTCAAATGCCCTCACACAAGACTGATTCCATATTCACACAATGGTTTAAATATTTAAAGTTCCGAAATCAAATGCAACGCTCACTCTCACAAAGAAGAACACAGGGGCATAGTGCCAAGGTATGGTCATTTAGGCACAGTGACTTTTATCCTCATGAGATCTGGTATTCTCAACACTTCTTTTCCTCTTTCTTCATCATTTTTGCTAGTGCTCATAAGTCATCCTATTATTCACTTTCCATGAATTGTTTGGAAACCCCATTTCTTTTGTACTTTATTCCACAACTTTCTTTTTCATTCTTTTTCTTTTTCTTTCTCTCTTTTTTTTTTTATATATATATGGAGGGGTTCCATTTTTCTCAACACCATGAGTTAAAGGAGACTTTCCTTGTACTTCTTGACCTTCCCTTTTCTTTGCACCACACCCCCAACTTAGGCTTTTGGCTTATGTTGGCTATTCAATCAACCACAAATCAAGAGGATTATAGGTGGTGGATTAAGAGAGGTCTAGTTTTCATCAAGTTTCTTCCAGAGAAAGGTAAGGCTCAAGGGGTGTTACAAAGAGGTTCACACACTCACAAGGTATGTCACAAAAGAGGTATATGTCAAATTGGCTCACACTCTTAGAAGTTGCCTAAGATCATATCAAGAGATAGCATCACTTAGTTTACCGGACCAACGGGGAAAATTCTAGGATCTATCATGCATAGTTCATAGGTAAGCTCATCACACTAGGCATTGACACTATAAGTCAAACAAGACTCCACACTTTTACTAGTGTGCAATGATCATCACAAGAGAATCGATTTGATACTATGCTAGTCATAACGAGATGCAAAGAGTTCACATATTGTCTATGCAACTTCATTTGGCCTCATCGTAGCCGCACATTCATGTTCGTTCAATTGAGAGCACTATTCAAGTAATCGGCATTGATCGGAATTGAGACTCAAATTTTGCAAAAGAACAGCCACATTCAATACACGAGAAGTGCCAAAAAAATTTCAAACGGGTCAAAATCATTTTGCAATTTAAAATAAAAGGAGCCACAAGCTCAACATCCAGAAAAAGTAGTATTTAATACAATTATAGCTTACAACCCAAATACATAAACAAAAACATAATTCATGAATAGCACACAAAGGTGGGCCTCACCCTACCACAAATAAAAGCAATTTGTCCTCAAATGCAATTAACATAAAATCTAAAAGTCAAAATAAAGTAAGACAGAGAGGGAGGTAAAGAGGAGATCTTGGCTAATCGATTGCTCCATCTGTCTGGGCATTAGTGCTCGATGTGTCAACCTGGAATTTGATAATGGTCCCTGAAGCCTCTTCAGAAGATTCAGCGGTAGCTGACTTACTGAGATTGTCCAAGTCATGAGCCGCCAGAAAGGAGTGGATAGCTGTGAAGAATCCACGTCTCCACGAGGGAATAGTGGAGTCTCGGGAATTTGTTCTCTTGCTTGTACTGGGCTTCTTGCCCTCATTATCCATTTTGAGAGGATGTATTGCCTTTGTATTTTTCCTGAAATTTTTCGCTCTTGTTTGTCGGGGTGGCATATCTCTTCCAACTACTTTCGGTCTGGCCATTTCTACAAAGCTTTGAGAAAAAGTTAGAAAGTATTCAAACAAAATCAAGGTTGTTCAATTGCAGAATCACTTCACCGAACCAGTTGGCGAAGCGCTCAACTACTTAGGCGGTGGGCCGAGTGCAGTGCATAGAAAATACTACGGTGCACACAAAGGGCGAACAAGAAGCCTTTCGGCGTGGCGCTAAATGTGTTTGGCGACATCATGCTTCTCGCCGAAAGTTACAGAATTCAACATCACATTTAACATTGAATTAAAGGCGAGATGGGGACTTTAGAAGAACCGCTGAGTGGTTCGGCGAGCTCGACCCAGCGCGCCAAATGACCCAACGTGCCTACTTTCGACCCAACTTCCCGAATTCAACCCCGCATCCCTCGAAAGCAAAATCAAAACATGTAATAGCCAAATTAGGCTCAGACCTAGTGACACTTATGCATAACCCACTATTTCTCATCCACTATAGGCCACAATTTTCAGGAATCAACTATTTAACTCAGTACGGTCAATATTATCGAATCAAATCAAGTAAAGAAAAAATTTTATTCTACCAGAGAGGACCAACACACATCATGAAAGTAGTGTCATCGCATTTGAACACACCTTTTGATAAAAGGAAAGTAGGGCTCGGAAACCAATCTTGGATGTTGATTAAGATACTACTGAGATGCTAGGCGGCAACACAATCCAGATCCAAGCACAATTTAATAACCAAAACACAATAGAGATGCAGCGATATTGAGAATAAAACTAGGTGCGAGTTTGCAAAGTTTGAAAATGAAGGAGAGCATAGGAATTGAAACTTTTAAAAATTTGGCTTGAAAAATCGTCCAGTTCTTGCCCACTCGACGACATTAGTCGTGAGCGTCGAACCATTCGGCGTCACGCCGAGCAATCACCTTCCTCGCTGAGTTTTACAGAATCCCCAAGTGAATGTGGGGATCCAAACGGCGATACAAATCGGGGTCGCCGAGTTGATCAGCGACTCGCCAATCAACATTTCCCTCGCCAATCTTTTTCTTTCCAAATGCTTCCCACACTTCTTCATGCACAATTAACACACCATTATTTTATCAAAGCAACATAAAGCAATAAAGGGTTTTTGGTTGCCTCCCAAACAGCGACTTAGTTAACGTTGTGGCATGACGCGAGTTAACACCTAAACTTCACTTTTGGGGTTAGCCAAAACATCAATTGGCAACCCCCTGCTTTGTGCTGGATGGAGATGAGGCATCACATGACCTGTAAGGTTCTCGAGCAGCTGAATGGATTTGGAATGAGAACCAATCATCTATTTCATCAATTTGATGCTCTCCTTCACTTCTTCTAGCACCCTATCATGCTCACTTACCTTGTTGAGAATGATTGAGATCATTCCCTCAACATGTTTACCCTCATTGTCCTTGGGCTGTCTTCACTCATGAGGGGGAACATATCTGTCCTTTCTTTTGCATTGGACTTCAATCTCCACTATGCTTTGGGCAACTCATCCATCTGAGTCATCAGTGCGGCCAACATGAAGTCTTTCTCTACTTCTTGGTTTGCTTCAGCTATGTGATCAAACAGGTGGGCTACTATGGCATAGGGCTGATGTGTAATACCTCTTGGAATGAGTCGGTCATCCAATGTTTTGTTTCCGGGACCAAGACTTCTATAGAAGCAGGCCAGGAGGACTATATCGGGAATTTAATCAGTGGGGCATCGAATCAGAAGCGATTTAAACCTTGCCCATGATCATGAATCCGTTCACCTTCTAATTGTTTGAAATTTAGAATACTATCCCTGAACATCATTACTTGTAATGGAAGAAACTCCATTTGCTTACGAGTACTGCTTGACATACTCACATCCTCTATTTCAAAGCTCAAACAAGCAAAATACAAAACTAAAAATTAGGTAAGTAAAACTACAATTAAGAAGAACACAATCTACTAATCAAAGAATTCGCAAATAACACCACACCCCGGTAGCGGTGCCTTTTTGATGTTTGTGTAATCAAGACACAACTTCCAATGCAAGTATCTACGATTGTACAATAGTAAAGTAACCCAACCAAGGATTGGGGTCGAGTCCCATGGGAGTGGGCTTGAGAATTAATAGAAAAATAAAATTTAGTTCTAGTTAGTCAAAGCTAAAAATATTATAGAATATAAACATGCTAAATCTAAGGGGTGACGCAAGCGTCAATTATCAATGGGGGCTTCTAATGAGTAAGCAAAAACAACAAAAACAAAATGAGTACTAATCAAGGAGACGGGATTCTTGGGATGTGATAGGAATATGGGTTAGATTAGACTATTGGGGTACATGTTTTTTATAGTAAATCCGTTGAGTATTTGTGACTAGGCTAGACTATAATGGGGGTAAATTCTCTCTCGAGCAACTTACCCCGAATCAAATGGGTTCCTCTCAGACACCCACTTGCCGCATGAAGAACAACCTCCGCCTTAGCCCACTCACTCTCTCGAGATGAGTGTGTAGAAGAAGGGCTAGGTTTCACTCTCTCGAGCTGAACCTCATGTCGACCCACTCCCATCGGCCATCAATTTAGTAGTCTTAGTTTTACCACCTTTTTCTCGAGTAAGCCAAAAATACAAAGGTGAAATCGTATTTGCAACTACAATTTCATTAAGTCCCACCACATACTAAACCAAATCACATTTACACAACAAATAAACCATCGGCAAGAAAGACCCAATAATTAATCTAACCCATATTTACAAAATCACACCCCAAGAATTAAGGGTTTATCTACACATGTAAAAGATATAGAAATTTATACCAATATGAGTTTGCATTCAAATGGGTATGAAGATTTAAGTCTTAAAACAAGCAAAGGGTGAAGAATCCACAAAACCCAAGTCTAAATTCTTGAAGTTGAAACCCTTTGAATCTTCAAGTTCTTCAAAACCCTCTCCAAACTTAGAACTCAAAATTCTATCTTAAAATTTATATATTAAAAATCTTATATTAAACTACAACTCTCAACGAGTATTTATAGTTTTCAAAAATTTGTGTTGCAGCGAATCATTCGGCTTCGTTAGTCGAGATCGCCGATCAACTCGGTGAATCATCCTTTGGTAGGTTTCATCGTCGTCTTGCTCTATCCTTGAGCATCGTCGTGTTTTGGATCATTGGGCGGCATAGTACTAATCGTGGAACTGCTCAGCGACACACCGACTACTCCTTTTCACCGCCGATTTGATCCTCTCTTTCAGGGCTTAGCACACTGGAACAAAAGGCGAGGATAACACCTTTTGATGATTCGCCGAATGGGTTCAGCGATTCTTAGATCTTCATTTCTTTATTCTTTCAGCTGTCTTTGTTCCTTTTTTGCTAAGTAGTGTCCATGTTTTCCCTCAAACTCCAAATACCTAAAACTTAAGGGTTTTCATCAGATATTGAGATAAAATAAGCATTTGAGAACACTAATTCTATCAAAATTTATCCCTAAATGAGTGCAATTAGAGTACTCATCACTCCTCCACAAAACCTTTGATGAATTGACTTCCTTTTTTCTCAACCTACGAACTTGGCGGTCAAGAATCTTAACTGGAACCTCTTCATTAGTGAGACTATCTTTCATACACACACTCTCTAATTGTACTATCAATGCCGAACCACCCACACACTTTTTCAACAAGGAAATGTGAAAGACTGGATGAACGACTGCTAGTTCTGTAAGCAGCTTTAACTCTTAAGCCACATTACTAACCCTTTTCAAGATTCTGTAAGGATCTTTATACCTAGGACTGAGATTCCGTTTCTTGCCAAATCTCATCACCCATTTCATCGGTGACTCTTTTAGGAAAACCCAATTAGTGATTTCAAACTCTAAGGCTATTCTCCTGACATTTGTATAGGACTTCTAACGACTCTGAGTTGTTTTTAGTCTATCTCAACCAAATCTGGCCCATTCAAGGCTACTTCACCTACTTCGAACCAATCAACCAAAGAACTGCATCTAAGGCCATAAAGTGCCTCATAAGGGGCTATCTGATTACTGGAACAAAAATTGTCAGTATAGGCTAACTCTATGAGAGGTAGGTGATCATCGCAACTACTCTTGTAATCGATCACGGAAGCTCTCAACATATCCTCTAAGGTCTGAATCATACGCTCTGCCTGACCGTCCATTTGTGGATGAATTGTTATACTTAGATTCACTTGAGTACCATGACCTTTCTAAAATGACTTCCAGAAATGGGATGTAAACTGAGGACCTCTAACTGAGATGATAAACAGAGGAACCTCATCTAACCTGTCTATCTTATTAATGTAGAGTTTGGTGTAGTCTTACGTTGAATCTGTAGTCTTGACATCTAAGAAGTGAGCTGACTTAGTAACTCTATCCAATATCACCCAAATAGTGTCATGTTGTTTGCGAGTACAACGTAAACCCATAATGAAGTCCATGTTTATCACTTCCCACTTCCATATAGGAATGTTAATCTCTTGAGTAATACCTCTTTGTTTCTGATGTTCTACCTTTACGTGTTGACAATTAGGACACTAAGCCATAAAGTCTGCTATGTCTCTCTGTATGCCATTCCACCAAAAGACTTCCTGTAGATCACGGTATACTTTAGTGGCACGTGGATGAATAGAATATCTAGAATTATGGGTTTTTGTAAGGATCTGGTGCCTCAACTCACTCCATTTGGAAAACATGAGTCACCCTGGTAACGAAGTACACCATCTCCCCTTGGGAGAAAACCTCAACTTTTTGCTGATGAACTGCACCTTTCAATTGAAGTAATATAGGATCGCTATCCTGTTTTTGCTTAACCTCTGCTACCAATGAGGATTCTAATGCGTTCAAAACTATCACACCACCATCTGATGTGTCCGTAAGATAAACTCCTAAGCAAGCAAGCCGGTGAACATATTTGGCTAACTCTTTCTTTCCTTCCTTAACATTTGCCACACTACCCACAGACAACCTGTTGAGAGCGTCGGCCATTACATTGGCTTTACCTGAGTGGTAAAGAACATTCATGTAATAGTCTTTGAGGAATTCAGGCCATCTCCTCTGACGAAGATTCAAATCTTTCAAGGTGAATACATATTGTAGGCTTTTATGATATGTGAACACATCAACATGAACACCATACCAGTAATGTCTCCAAATCTTTAGGGAAAATACTATGACTGCAAGTTCGAGGTCATGAGTCCGGTAGTTCTTCTCGTGGACCTTAAGTTGTCTAGAAGAATAATCTATGACCTTACCTCGCTGCATCAACACACAACCTAGGCAGACCCTGGAGGCATCACAATAAATCACATAACCTTCTGAACCATTTGGTAGAGTCAAGACAAAAGTTGTAGTCAACCTAGTCTTCAGTTCTGAGAAGCTTCTCTCACACTCATCTGACCACTGAAATTTGACCTTATTTTGAGTCAACATGGTGAATGGGGAAGCTATGTATGATAATCCTTAACCAAATCTCCTGTAATAACCAGCCAAACCCAAGAAACTTCTAATATCTGTTGGAGAAGTGGGTCTTGGCCAGTGCTATACTGCATCAATTTTTTGAGAATCCACTCAGATCCCTTCATCAGCTACCACATGAAAAGGAAAGTGACGGATTGTAGACAAAATTCACATTTGCCGATCTTAGTGAATAGCTAACTATCTTTGATAGTTTTCAAAACAACTTACGATAGTCAATGCAAATCTAAGAGAATTGTCTTTCTTTCACACGAACAACTCAAGAACATTCTATGGAGAGATGTTGGGTCTGATGAAGACTTTATTTAAAAATTCTTTCAATTATTCTTTCAATTCCTTAAGCTCAGTTGAAGCCATTCTCTAAGGAGCAATTGAAATAGGGTGAGTATCTGGAAGGAGATCTATTCTGAAGTTGATATTTTGGGAGAAACTGAAGGAAGTTCTTCTGGGAACACTTCTGGAAACTCATTTACTATAGCGACTGACTCTAGAGTTGGGGTTTTGGAGTTTGAATCCTTAACCCGAACAAGATGATAGATATACCCTCTATAGATCATCTTTCTAGCCTTAAGGTAAGAGATAAATCGACCTATTGGCACTGACCTACTACACTTATACTCTAAGACTGGCTCATTTGGAAACTGAAACCAAAAGATCCTAGTTGTACAATTGACTGAGGCATAACAGGAATGTAGTCAATCTATGCCTAGAATGATATCAAAATCTACCATTTCCAACTCTAAAAGGTCCACCGAGGTAACTTTTTGTGAAACTGCGACAGGGCAATTATTGTATGATCGTCTAGGTATAACTAGGTCACCAACTGGAGTAGAGACTAAGAAGAGTTCTGAGAGAGTTTCTAGACTGACCTCGACCCCTACCTCAAGTTCATAAATTCATGGGCCCTAGCCTCCATCAGCTCTCTCGGGAAGAACATGTCCAAAAAATAAGTCTTGGAAAGATTCCAACTCACTGGATCTGCATTAGTTCAACGAGGTTCCTTCCACTACTTGTACTAAGTGTAGGCCACTCCCTTCAACTAGTAGGCGGAAAAATATGCACTCTTGACTGGAGTTACACCCATAATGTCGGTTCCTTTTAGCTGTCGTCGAGAAACTCTTGTGGATCTTATTCTTACTTAGACCGATGAAACTCTAGAGGGTTCATCCGAATGAAGTCTTGGACTCTTACTGCAGTAGTGTTAGTCTGCGGCGGAACTGGGGCCACAGCCTACTGATTGACCTGGGCAGTCATGGCCTGAGCAAGTACCTGGAAAGCAGCCCTGAACTCAACATGCGTGACTTGCTCATTCAATGGGTGTATTAGAGTAGTTAGCTGATTCCAGACATTAGCTATTCAGGGAGGCATTGTTTGAAATTTGAAGATCAGGAGTTAGAAGGAGATTAAATAGAGTTCATACTCTATGGTACGAACTGGAAAATAAAGAAGGGAAGTATTTCTTAAAACACCTCGTAGCCTATCTCTCATAGGTCTGGCGTGCTTCACACTTAGGAAAGAGACTACTTAGTGTAGCTGTTAGACATCCTAGGACTCTTGAACCTAATGCTCTAATACCAAGTTTGTCACGCCCCAAGGCTACCCCCTAAATGTAACGCGAGACCTAGGATCATGAGTGACCCCAAGATAACCCTGAGTCTTGCATATATCAAGCATACTAAAAATGTAACTAAGATAAATGGAAGCATAACTAATAAATGAGTCAAACTAAAGGACTCCAACTGAAAATATATCTGAATATTAGGGGTAAATAACCCCAAAACACTTAACACTAACTCCAAGTTTGAATTCTACTACTATGTATGAAAAGCCTCTACTAAGTTAAGTTGTTAGGACATGCTCCCGAGCTAACTCTACCAAACTGAAAACTTAAAGTTAAGGATAAAAATGAAAGTGTGTCTATTGTCCTCAAAATATAAGGACTCACCACTGAAGCTGCTGAATGCGAACCGACAATTGATCTAAGTGTGATCTGGATGCTAAGTACTTGAACGTACATCAGAAACGATATAGCGCAAGTATGTGTCAGTACTTGAAATGTATTGAGAATTCAGGATATAGATACTAAGCTGAATAATTATATAACTGAGAAATATAATAATGATTACGGAAATAGACTGTACGGAAGCATAACTAAAATTTGGGCTAAATGCAATGACCAAGTACTAATCATGTAACTAATCCTGATAACATGGTCAGTGAAATAAGAGTATGACTGTGGGAGCCACTATTAATCGGCATAAATCATATGAGCTAAACATGGAGTCTGATGTGTATGCCTTATCAAGACGACCCAATATATCCTGCAAAAAAGGCATGATTGTAGTGTGGTCACTAAAGCTGATGCCCAACAAAGGGGACTTTTGAACCTACGTTGGCATGTAGTTTTGGGACTATGAAGTTACGCTGAACCCTAGTCCAACCTGAAACTAAGTCTACTTCAACTAAATGAAAAACTAAAATGCATTGAAATACTAAGTAGCACAAAATGTTGACATGGTAATTGGGAATGCACATAATTATACTGAAAGTTATGGCATTCAATTTCTAAAGCATGATTTTCTGACTAATCTACCTAACAAGTATAATTCATGAGTTTATAGTTGATACAAACTAGGGTTCTGAATTCTATACATGAAAATTACCCAAAATCACCAAGAATCATTTTATTTAGATCATGGGAACTACAACAACACAAAATGTTGACATGGTAATTGGGAATGCACATAATTATACTGAATGTTATGGAATTCAATTTCTAAAGCATGATTTTCTGACTAATCTACCTAACAAGTATAATTCATGAGTTCATAGTTAATACAAGCTAGGGTTCTGAATTCTATACATGAAAATTACCCAAAATCACCAAGAATCGTTTTATTTAGATCATGGGAACTATAACAGCTAAAATCACAATAAATCTTCAAAATTTGGAAACCCTAGGTCTATACATTTTATGAGAAATTAAAGAATTAACTGATTCTAGGGACCTCATAAGTTACAGGAACCCACTAGAGAAATCCCACATACCTGGTGAGGAGAAATCCTTTGTATTTCGGGGCTAAACTTCGAAGAACACTAATGAGTCCGAGATTTGGAATCATTTAGGGCTTTATTTATAAAGATTTAGTGTCCTTAAATGCTTATTTTATGCCAATAATTGATGTAAAACCCTTGATTTCCAGGTATTTGGATTGAGGAAGAAAGCAAGGACACTAATTTGCAAAAAGTAACAAAGCGAGATGAAAGAACGAAGAAATGCAAGCTTGCTGATCGCCAAGTTCACTTCGCGAGTCACCAAATGGCCATTTGACCACTTAAAGTTCCAGTGTGCCAAGCCCTGAAGGAAAGAACCAAGTCTGTGAGAGAAAGGAGTAGTCGGAGGATTACCGAGTGGTTTCGCGATGCAGTGTTGGATCTCCCAAAGTGAAGGACCTTGAGGATGCTAAAGGCCAAGGCAGAAAGGCGATGGAATTGACCATAGGGCGTATCACCGAGTGGATAGGCGAGCCCGACTTACTTCGCCGAGTGACTCTTCGCAGAATATTTTTGGTGACTATAAATACATTTTTGAACATTTAGTTTTGGAATTGAATTTTCATTATATCTAATTGTGATTACAACTTTGAAAGGAGAGAAAAGTTTTCTCTAGTTTTTCCTTAGCTTTTGAAAAATTGAAGTTTTTCACTTTTAAGAAATTAGAAGTGGGACTTTAAGATTTTTCAACTTGGAATATTGTAAAGAAGAAATTAATCTTACCCAGTTGATGGAAACTCAATTTGGTAACCATTTTTATCTTTTTATAATGACTAGTTAAAACCCCATTCTTGGGGTGTGATTATGTGATTATGGGCTGATTTAGTTTATCGGTATTGCTAATTGTTAGTTTAAATGTTGTTTAGAAGTGAGTTAAATCATTAATGGTTTAATTTATGAATTGTAATTGCAAATGCAGTTCTACCCTTATGTTTTTGGCTTGCTTGAGAGAGAGGTTTTAAAACTAAGATTATTGATTGATGGTCAGTGGGTATTGCATTGTCCTGGGTTCATCTCGAGAGAGTGAATCCTAAACCCTTTTCCACACATTCAGCTCAAGAGAGTAAATGGACTAAGGTGTGGGTTGTTCTTATTTTGCATGGTTGTTAATGTTCGAGAGAAATCGACTTGATTCGAGGTATATTATTAGAGAGAAAGTTTGCATTCTCTATAGTCTGGCTTACTCACTAATATCTAGCTATTTTCTAATAATTGCAATTATCCATATATCTATGTTAGCATATAATCAAATCACATCCCAAGAACCCGTCTCATTATTGTTATTTTATATTGTTTGTTGCTGTTGTAGTTGATAATTTCAAACCAAAACCCCCCATTTGACATTCGTGTCACCCCCTGATTTGAATTATGTTTTTATTCGATAATGTTTATTCCTATGACTAATTTGACCATGTTCACACTTTCATATTGAATCTTCAACATGTACCACTTTATGTGGGATTCGACCCCAACTCATTTAGTTGGGTTACATACTGACTAGTGATCGTTGACACTTAGAATTGGATGAAGTGTCCTTGAAACGTTAATCAAAATGGTGCCGCTGCCGGGGAGTGGTGTTATTTAAGATTCTTTTGGTAAATTCAAATTTTGTTCTTTTTAGTCATAGTTGAATCTACTTATTTTTAGTTTTTGTTTTTGTGTTGCTTGTTGAACAGAAGGAATGAGCATGTCTTGTAGCAACGGTATCCAAGGGGATTACCCTCCTTCCGAAATGATAATTCTTATGGATAACATTCTATATTTCAGGCAACTGAAGGGTGAGTTAGCACATGAGTTGGGCGTAGATTTAATACAATATTGTTGCAATGCCCAATTCATGGAATCCTAGAAAAGATGCTACTGGAATGTTTCTACAGATATCTTGGTACTGAAAATAGAAGAGTGGTTGACCAACTATCTCGGGGTGGTCTAATACGACAACCATATGAAACAGCGGCCCCAACTCTTTGATCACGTGATTAAGAATAAAAAGAAGACAGAGAAGGACCAAGAAGTGGCCATATTGTTGGATCAGCTAGATCTCTTGGCCAAAAAGATTATGGAATTGGAGGTACCGTATAAGAAGAAAGATCGGTACATTCCCCCTCACTACGGTATAAGGCCCAAAGAGTATGAGGGTGGACAAGTTGAAGAGATACTCTCACTCATTCTCCACAAAGTCGAAGGACAAGACAGAGTGTTGAAAGTGATAAAAGAGAATGTCTCACTTCTGAATGAGATGACGACTTCCCATTCCATGTCGATTCAGCTACAAGAGACCCAAATGGGTCATGTGCTATCTCATCTCTACCCAAGGAGTGAAGGTTGAGTGGAGAATTGCGTCGTGCCATGATGTTAACTAAGGCACTTCTTGAGAGACAACCCAAGTTTTATTTCTTTCTTTTAGTGTTTGAAATAATCGTGTATTGAGTTTGCATGTTGAAGTGTAGAATGTGTTTGAAAAGTGCAGGTTGGCGAGTAAAATGTCCAGTCGGCGACTCGCCGAAAAGGTCAATGAGCCCTTCTCAGACCACCGTTAGACTCAAGAAATTAAAGGTTGGAGTCTGTAAAACTCAGCGAGCTAATGGACAAGTCGGCAAGTCGCCGAACAGGTCGGCGATCCCGATTAGTCCGCCGTTTGGACCCCCACATTAACTGGAGGTCCTGTAAAACTCGGTGAGGTAATTGACCACTCGGCGTGTCACCGAGTGGTTCGACTAGTAAAATTAATGTCACTGAAAGGGAGAGAACTGGACAGTTTTTAAACGTCAAAGGTTTAAAATTTCAAACTCTTTCATATTCCCTCACTTTTTAACTTCCCAAATTCATACCCACACTATATTTTTCTATATTTTTGCATTTATATCGCTTCCTAGTCGTTGATTGTGTGTTCAGAGTTGGAAATCTTTGCCGCCTCGCATTTCAAATGTTGTATTCGGCATTACATGTTGGTTTTCCGAACCTCGAACTCATATTTAGTGGTTTTATTCAATTGAAATTGTTTTAATCTTAGTGATGTGTGCTGGGCATCTCTGTATCTTTGTTTGTGTGCTTGTTTACTGAATTTAATTTGAATATCTTGCCTTAATTCCCTATATTGTTGATTTCTCAAATTTTTGTGCTTATAATTAATCTAAATTGTTGAGTTGTGCTAAATTGTTGTTGAGTCCAGTCATGTGAAGTCTGAGTAACCCATAATTTTGCTAACTGATGCACTTTGCCCGATGATGGAGCGCTTACGTCATTCTTAAGGGCTTAAGTCGTCAAATGGCCAATTTTGGCCAAAGTAGGGAAAGTCTGAGTACCCTTGGGGTATGGGTCTTATGGGTCTGAGTCTAATTGAGTTTGTGTATTGTTTGATTTTTTTCAGGGGTTGCGGGGTTGATTTTAGAAGTCGGGGTAGAAAGTAGGCACGTTGGACAGTTTGGCGAGCTGGGTCGAGCTCGCAGAACCACTAGGTGGTTCGCTGAATTTCCCTTGATCACCTTTGATTTCTTGGTTTTTGATGCTTTTGGTTCTGTAACTTTCAGCGAGAAGCCTGAGTTCGTTGAGTGCACTCGGTGACTCGTCGAAGGTCTTCTTTGATCGCCCTTTATGCGCCCCCAAACCCTTAAAATGCATTGGAACTTTCAGCGGGATTTTCTTTGCTCACCGAATGCTATCAACGATTCGTCGAAAGGCCCCTCCCATCGCCGACATTCCAATTTTTCTTGGAATTTTTAGCCAATCCTTTCAGTGAGCCCGATCTGGCTGACCAAAGTGAGTCGGTGACTCGCCGATCCATTAGGCGAGTCTGTCGGCAATATGATTTCTATGATTTGTATTGAAACGTTTCTAACTTTCTATGATGTTTTTTGCAGATATGGTTAGAACCAATTTGGACATGCCTCCCTGTAAAAGAGTACGGGACATTGTGATAAATGAAGGGGCAGCCAATCCTCCCAAAAAAAGAACGAAAGAGCCTCCAAAGAGAGGAAAAGCCAAGGGCAAGAAGCACAGATCTGAGGTTTCGGAGCACAGCTCCGGTAGCGAGGAAGAGTCGTTTGACTCCCAAGCTGCATTATCTGAGTCGGTGGATGACCTGCCGCTACAGTCCCGGTGGGTAGAGATCCGTGCTACGTCTCGCCAGATGCATCAAGAGTCCTAGAGGCCACCCCTCCTACAGCTGAATAGTGCCAGCTCCGGCACCAACTGTGGCCCCAGTGGTCCCAGTACAAGTCCCTCCTCCCAGGCTACTCAACAGATTAAAAGTTGATGAGTTGTGGACTATTCTTAGGAGAATCTTCTTTCCACGAAGGGCTTAGTGGGTAAATACTCCGCTGTGAGGGACACAATCCAGTTTCACCAATTCGAGTAGTTCACCAGGCCCCGAGGCCCTTATATTCGTACATGGGTCCGGGAGTTCTACACAACATATGGTGAGTTGGTGCCCAAGGGAAAGAATATTGCCAGTGCTTTCAGACCGGTGAAGTCTGTCATGGTTCGGGGACAGGAAGTAGGGTGCAGTAGCGATCACATTAATATTGTACTCGATAGAACTCTAGGTTCTACAGTTGCATATGAGAGGTTGCCTACTACTCAGTCTCTAGATAACTTAAAGGGCTGAATTGCACCCTTGATTTATGATACCACCCCGAGGTGGATCGAGGCAGGAGCTCCCATCGAGAAGAAGGACCTGAATATTGTTGCTCGAAACTAGTTTGGGTTCATCAGCAACTCTATTATGCCCTCGTAGAAGGAGTCCATCCTTCGCCATCCAAAGGCAGTCGGCTTTCGATCCATAATAGCTAGGAAGAAAATCAACATAGGACTTATCATTGAGCAGGAGATGGCCATGCGAGCCAAACAACACTAGATGTCCCTTCCTTTCCCGGTCTTGATTATAGAGTTCTGCTAGCCTGCTGGAGTTCCTCTTGATGAGGCAAGAGATTTTAAGGTTACTCCTACATCCTCCACTAACATCCACTGTATAGAGGCCGAGTACACTCGGGAGGAGGAAGACAGGAGGAGAGCAACCTCGATAGATGCATCCCCAGAGGTGGATATTGATTCTATACCTGCAGAGGCACCTTTTTCCTACTGTGGCCTCCGGGCCTTCAGGTACACCTTCTTCCACTTCTTCCTCTAAGGTTCCTGGTGTTTCTGCCACCTCTCAGCCCGCCAAGATTACAAAGGCCATGATCCTGAAGATGGGGCACTTAGCCCATTTTGCGGATGTGAGGGCTACTCGATTGGAGGTTGCGGTACCATGGATGATAGATAGTGATATCCTAGCTACACTGACACCCCTACGAGCATCTAATGAAACTCTCACAGCGAGAGTTGAGACTTGTGAGAGCATACAGGGGCGACTTCAAAGGTGACGGCTTTAAAAGCTGAGGTTGCTGATTTGAGAAAGGATGTGGACTACTTGAAGTTTATAGACTTCATTTCACTTCTAGAGGTAGCTGACGATGTGGATTCCCCGACTACTTTTGAGATTCCTCTGGCCACCACCGGAGACGTACATATGGATGACATAGTAGTTGATGAGTTGGAGGTAGAGACCGACAACGAGAAGATAGAGATGATAGAGGAAACCATCTATAGAGACTTACTAGATCTAGAGAAGACGATTGTATTGTCAGTGATTCAGACATCGCTGAAATAGACGTCTATGGTAGGCCCTAGTGGATCGAGTGTTGATGATGTGAAACTGGGCACTAATGCCCTGACAGATGGTGCGACTGCATAGACAGGACTTTTCTTTACCTCCCTCTCTATCACTTTTATTGATATTTAGTATTTTGTTGCATTTGAGGACAAATTTTTTTTTTATTTGTGGTGGGGTGAGGTATTTCCATACCTACCTGCTGTGATTATTACTTTTGTTTATATATTGGGTTTTGTGCTGTAAATTGTGTTTTGGTACTCTGTTGTGGATATTTGAGCTTGTGGCTCCTTGTTTTAATTGCAAATGGTTTTTGGACCCTACTAAAATAAATTGCCACCTCTTGTGTGTTTAATTGTGGATGTTCTTGTGCAAATTTGAGTATCGATTATGATCAATATCGATGACTTGAATAGTGCTCTCAATCGAACAAAAATGAATGTGCGGCTACAATGAGGTCAAATGAAGTTGCATAGGCAATATGTGAACTTTTTGCATCTCATTTTGACTAGCTGGGTATGACTTAGTCTCTTCTGATGAATGTTGCACTCTACCGAAAGTATAGAGTCTTGTTTGATATTGGTGGTAAATGCCTTGTGTGATGAAACCTAGAATTTGCCCCGTTGATCTGATTGACTAAGTGATGCAAGCTCTTGAAATGATCTTAGGCAACAATTTGAAGAGTGACACAATTTGTCATTATACCTCTTTTGTGGCCTACCTTGTGAGTGTGTGAACTTTGATTGAACACCCTTTGAGCCTTATCCTTTTCTTGCAAGAAACTTGATGAAATTGTAACCCCTCTTTACCCATTCACCTATAATCCTCATGAAGTGTGATTTGTTTGAATAGCCAACTTAGGCCAAAAGCCTAAGTTAGGGGTGTGGTGAAAAGAGAAGGTAAATCAAGAAGTACAAAGAATCCCTCCTTGACCCATGATGTTGAGAAAGATGGAACCCCTCCATACAAAAAAAGAGAAAAATAAAAGAAGGATGAAAAAGAAAAAGAACGAAAAAGTTGTGGAAGTTGCAAAAGAAATGGGGTGTCCATTATTCCATGAGAAGTGAATAAGAGGGTGAATTTTGAGCATGATTGCAAATGTTGAAGAAAAAGAAAGAAAGTGTTGTTCATACCATATTTCATGAGAATAGCAGCCACTGAGCCTAAATGACCATACCTTTACATCAACCCCGTTACAAGCCTTGAAAAGACCTTTTTGATCTTGAGTGAGCTGAAATAAATGTTGGTTGGAAAATAAGGGCAAACCTATTGGTAAAATCATGCATGTGTTCATCTTTATGAGTGTGAGAGTTGTTTGTTATTTCGAAATTATAAATTGTTGAACCATTATGTGTGCATATCGAATCATCTTTGTGTGAAGGCATTTAAGTACCTTTGTTGAGCTTGAACTTGCATTTGAAGCAAGTATTGTGAACTTGAGAATCTTTGGTAACGGTGAGCCACAACTTGAGCCTTTGAGTCCACTATTGATCCTTGCATGAGTAAGTTGAGTCTTGTTGTCTTGTTTAGCACTATTTGAGAAATCCTTTTTGAACTACTGAGCTTGAGTTTTACTGGAACACAAACAAAAGTTTAAGTTGGGGGTGTTGATGAGTCTGAGATATGGACTCATTTAGGGCTTTATTTATAATGATTTAGTGTCCTCAAATGCTTATTTTGTGCCAATAATTGATGTAAAACTCTTGATTTCTAGGTATTTGGATTAGGGAACAAAGCAAGGACACTAATTTGTAAAAAGGAACAAAGCAAGCTGAAAGAACGAAGAAATGCAATCCTGGTGATCGCCTATTTCACTTGGCGAGTCGCCGAGTGGCCATTTGACTGCCTAAAGTCTAGTGTGCCAAGCCCTAAAGGAAATAACCAAGTCGGTGAGAGAAAGGAGCAACCGACAGATTGCTGAGTGGTTCTGCGATGCAGTGTTGGATCGCCCAAAGTTACAGACCTTGAGGACGCTGAAGGCCAAGGAAGAAAGGCGATGGAATTGACCAAAGGGCGGATCGCTGAGTTGATTGGCGAGCCCGACTAACTTCGCCGAGTGACGCATCGCAGGATATTTTTGGCGACAATAAATACATTTTTGAACATTTAGTTTAGGAATCGAATTTTCATTTTATCAAATTGTGATTAGAATTTTGTATGGAGAGATAAGTTTCCTCTAGTTTTTCCTTAGCTTTTGAAGAATTGGAGTTTTTCACTTTTGAGAAATTGGAAGTCGGTCTTTGAGATTCTTCAACTTGCAACATTGTAAAGACGAAATTAATCTTACCCAGTTGATAGAAACTCAATTCGGTAATGATTTTTATCTTTTTATAATGACTAGTTAAAACCCCAATTCTTGGGGTGTAATTATGTGATTATGGGCTGATTTAGTTTATGGGTATTGCTAATTATTAGTTTAAATGTTGTTTAGAAGTGAGTTCAATCATTAATTGTGGTTTAATTTAAGAATTATAGTTGCAAATGCAGTTCTACCCTTGTGTTTTTGGATTGCTAGAGAGAGAGGTTTTTAAACTAAGATTATTGATTGATGGTGAGTGGGTATTGGGTTGTCACGGGTTCAGCTCGAGAGAGTGAATCTTAAACCCTTTTCCACACATTGACCTCGAGAGAGTGAATGGACTAAGATGTGGGTTGTTCTTATTTTGTATGTTTGTTGATGTTCGAGAGAAATCGACCTAATTTGGGGTAGATTGTTCGAGAGAAAGTTTACCTCCTCTATAGTCTAGCTTACTCAATAATATCTAGCTATTTTCTAATAGTTGCAATTACCCATTTATCTATATCAGCCTATAGTCGAATCACATCCCAAGAACCCATCTCATTATTGTTATTTCGTATTGTTTGTTGCTGTTGTAGTTGATAATTTCAAACCAAAACCCCCCATTTGACATTCGTGTCACTCCCTGATTTGAATTATGTTTTTATTCGATAATGTTTATTCCTATGGCTGATTTGACTATGTTAACACTTTCCTATTGAATCTTAAACACGTACCGCTCCCTATAGGATTCGACCCTAACTAATGTAGTTGGGTTATATACTGACTAGCAATCGTTGACACTTAGAATTGGATGAAGTATCCTTGAAACATTAATCAAACACTCCTGCTTGTTCTTGGGAGAAATTCTCAACCTTTCCTCTTCTTTTCACTCTAAGTTGGGTGATTTTTTTAGAATGAGGGTTCTGGATTATCTGACTAGATTATTTAGGCATCAAACGACGTAGTTTAAGTGCTAAATGCATAAGGAAAAAGACTAATGCGACCCTAACTTAAATGCTGCCGAAGTGGCTTCAAGACAAGCTTCACGGGCCGCCATGATGACCAAGGCTCGTCTAGCAGCTCATGAAGATGCCCTGCCCGATAAGGCTTCACTAAAATGGGCATAAATATTTTTCTCCAAGCTTGGAATTTTGCAAACTTGATAGTGTTGGAAAGATGACTTAGAGATATTTGATTTGATAGGTCATGAGCCACCAAATTCATTTTGTACTTAAATATATGGTCGTTTAAAGTTGACCTTAAACTCTAAGTCTAGTAAGTCCCCTTCATGGATGACTTCACGGTCCGTGTGGAGCTTCACGAACTGTTTAGATGTCTGTGGTGCTTGAATAGTGACCTTGGGGGTGAAACCTCTCTTAAAAGTTGATGAAGTGACTTCAAGACAGGCTTTATGGGCCGTCTAAAGCACCACGACCTGTCAAGTGGGTTGTGAAGATGCTTTTCCCGCCAGAACTTCACTAAAACGAGCATAACTTTTTACTCCAGGTTCTAAATTAGGCAAACTTGGTAGCGTTAGAAAGAGGACTCAAATACCTTTAATTTTATTGGTCGTGGGCCACCTAAATTATTTTGTGCTGAAAGATATGATCGTTTAAAGTTGACCCAACCTTAAAGTCTGTCAACCCTCTTTCACGAGCCACTTCATGGCTCGTGTGAATCTCCACGGAACGTCTAGTGGTCTGTGGTCCTTCAGAGTATCCATGTTGGTTATGTGTCCCCCTCATGGGCCACTTCATAGCCCTTGTGGAGCTCTACAAACCGTTTAGTGGTCCGTGGTCTTTCACCTTTTGATGGGTGCACAGTTACGAGCAGGGTGACATGTCGTGGTCCTCTTCACGACCAGTGGACCCCCTCCGTGGTTTTCCCTTCTCTGTTGTTCAACCTTAGTTATGATTTTTGAGTTGTTACATTTTCAATAGCCCTCTCCTTGCATTTATGTTTCAAGTAGTTTTTGATGTCTTTGTAGAATAGAGGTAACTTCTCAATAATGGCCGCCACTTGAAATGCATCATTCACAATCAATCCTACATTAAAGATTGTGTGAGTATTAAGAACATACTTAATATATTCAACATCGGTATTATATAAAATTATACCTTTGGCAAGGATATCGTGGATTATAACCTACAACTTCTGAACTTGGGCGACAACAATCTTACTATCTATCATCATATAGTCCAGAAACTTTGCCACAATGAACTTCTTCATTCCGGCATCCTCTGTTTTGTACTTCTTTTCCAAAGTATCCCAGACTTCTTTGGAGGTCTTCATACTATTGTACACATTGTATAAATTATCTTGCAGGCCACTCAAAATATAGTTTTTACTCAAAAGATCTGAGTGCTTACAAGCTTATGTTACAAAGAATCGTTCTTAATCCAGAGTTTCATTCGACAGAATAGGAATGTTCTCACTAATAAACCTCTGCAGACTCAACGTAATCAGATAGAAGAACATCTTTTGCTGCCATCTCTTGAAGTCGACTCCAGAAATCTTTGCAGATTTCTTAGCTGATGCAAGAGCAGCACCTGAATGATTGATGATGTTGCAACACTCATTGATCCCACATTAACTTGACTTGAATGAGTCATTTTTCTATCAGATGGCAGACAATTTAGTACATGAAATACTAACAGTAAAGAATTAATCTTTATCCAACATGTTTCTGATTTTATGATGAAGTTTTTATATTCTTCTAATCATTAATCAAATGAGTCTTAAATTCAAAGAGAGAAGAAAATCAAAAATGTTTGTCTCTAGAAACCTCAAATACATAAACAAATATACATTGAATTTTGTAAGCTTGTTATCTCCTGTATTCAGGTTAGGAAAATTGAAATAGAAAAGATGAAATAGAAAGACATAAAATAAAGCAATCCGAGTCCAAAGAACCCACTGTGTATCCTTAAGAAATTTAATCCCCTTAAGTACCCGAGGTTGTAAATTAATTTCTCCAAAGACAAAATAGATTAACTATTAAAGAAACAGTGGTACCTCAAACTTTGATAATTTCAACGAACTCAAAAATCAACAATGAGATCACACATAGACTATGAAATATATGTAGAAGAAGATAAAATATTTTGTTTTTGAAAAATGAGATAAGTATATTTATAGCCAACAACAGCATGTGTAAGCAATAAGTGTGAACGCACCTGTTCAGACAATAGTGTGTACGCACTAGTTCTAACAAGACATGTCTGTTCAGAATATTTGTTTTTTTGGAAAATAATTGTCTGTTTGGAAGGAAATAGTCCCTTATGAGCGACTTTATTGTTACGCAAATTTTCAAACAATTCTGTTATGTTAAATTAATTTTGTTAATTAATTAATTAACATTTTGAATTAATTTTAAGAAAAAGGAAATTAATTAATGAGATTTATTAGGTAAATTTTTCCTAAAAAATTATCAATCAATCATTTGCCAAAGCCAAAGCTGAGGCTGAGCGGGCGACGACGACAGCGCGAGGGGTCATCCTCTACTTAACCCTTTAAGAGCTAAAGGAAGTGTTTCATAATATTAGGACAAACCTTTTCCTTTCTTCTACCAATATGGGTTCAATGACTTTCTATTTTCCCTTCAAATTGGTTCCCCATATTTCCCAATTTCTTATTCACACCTTTCTTAAGCCTAACAAAAAAAAATAGTTAAGAAAAAAAAACAATATATTGGGCAATATGAATCCATCGCTTGAAGGAAGGAACAACATGGAAACACTAATAATGGGACGAAAACAAGTTCAACCTCTAATTACAAACTTGAAGCAACAAAGTGGAAACTCATTTTTACAATCCGGAAAACCAGATTTGGTTTGATTATAAGAATCACAGGATGACTCCAACCTCTTTAAGTATGAGTAGAATAGGATAATAATAAGAACAAGGCAATTACCTGATATATGGACGGTATGTTATACCACAAACCACTAAATTATGTCTGATCACCATTACATACTATTTGTTTCAAATCATATGCACATCAACACTAAGTTTAAAACACATGACATGAGTTCAAATAGTGCAAATGGAGAGTCTGAATTAGAACAATAATGATATCAAGGTCATGAAAAATAATAAAGTAGAGGCTTAAATTTGTATTCAAGAAAACAAAAGAGGTTCGACCACACCACGGCTTCAACTAGTTGTATCAATCATGCCATCCACATAGAAGAGAATCCTTCCATTACATACATCACCTCTTAAGAAAAATAATTATTTTTGAGTGAATAAACTTTAAAAACTGAGCCAGAAGATAATATTGAGGGATAAATGCAACAGAGAGACAATGATGGATAATGTACGCCCCTTTAGTTTGTATCCTAGGCCAAACTTCGCAAGTGTAGCGATTTTCAAACATGAAATATGCAAAAACAAATGACTAGCATCACAAGATAGCGGAACTTATACAAATTTATGTCATAGACGCAAGAAATAATTAGGACATAAACAATAAGAATCAACATGACAGATTAACAACCTTCACGGTCGTCCGGGGATCTCCATTCTCAGAAAGCTTCAAGATTCCCATGTGTGTGTAGACTTGCACCTAGTTTCTGCGATCACTTTATGTAATTTATTAAATTGGCTTATGTTTGTTGGTACCCCAGAAACCGTGGGAATCGTGTCACTAGGAAGAAAGAACTCGGACTTTATATATTAAGAAATCAGCCATAACAAAGTAATAAAAACAATGAAGAATATTCTCAACTCAACAAATACTAGCAGGATAGAGCAATCGAATAACCACAAAACAATTGGACACTAATTCACTAATGTGACTGAAACTGTCACGCTCCAAACTCAAGGAGCGCAACTGGCTCCTAATGCCAAAACTCAGGCTTGAGCCGACCCTGATGAACCATTTGCTACTAGCGCATGGCAGACACACGCAATCAAGAAAACAAACTAGTATATCCGGACTTAAAACTAAGCCCTCGACCGGTAATGCCCCTATCAATATATATATAAAAGAAACAGCTACTCCCAAGAGTTCATATAAAGAAATAGTCAACTAGCACAGAAGTCCTGACTGGGTCGTCGAGGCAACCATGATATCTATAAAAAAACTGGAAGCAGGTATATATCAAGACAATACATCAAACGGCTCACAAGCTTCAACAAACCAACTAAACTAGGCCAGCATGGCCATAACCTAGTTGTACACCCCATACACTAGTCTGCAAGCCCCAAAGAGTGGTAAAGATTGGAGGGACACAGTACCAACCTACCCATAAAAATATACACAACAAAAACTAACAAACCTCTAAACTCCGAAAGCTCCGGAGGAAAGGGGCTAGCCAAGCAGATAGAAGTCAATCCTGCTACAGAGGAGGTCTACTCGATCATCTGTCAGGACCTGTATGCATGAATGCAGCGCCCCAGGCAATGGGGTGTTAGTACATAATATTATACAGAGTATGAAAGGCTGTATCATGCTTCTACACACACAATCCTAAGACATGCCGGTTCAACAAAAATTAAACAGTCTCTTGGGGCAAAAGCACACAGGCAAGAAAACCCCAACAGAGGATACATGAGTTGGGTTACTCAGGCTTCACCCTATCACTCACGATCCATTTACCCCACCCTCAACAAAAATAGATGCAATTTTCCACAATGCATACATAGACAGTAAAAGTGAATGGATTTGAGTGAAGCAAACCTGTGGCGCAAAGCGTCGGCAAATCATCAACAAGCAAGGGGATCCGGTTTCCCAGAGCCCTCTGGAACATCAGTGGGGGCACCCTCAGGAGTGCCCACCTCAACACTCCTAGCACCCTAAGTAGTGCGCTCTATCAAATGCTCCGCACCATCAGTGGTGCTCGCGACGCCTCTCAAAATAGGCTGATCCTCTGCAATCGGGGCAGAGCTCGATGCCCCTACAGCTCTCTCACGCGCCCTCCTTCTAGTGCCCTTTTTTTTTTCTTTTTTTCTCTTTTTTTTCTTTTTTTCTTTTCTCTTTCATTTTTTTCATTTTTTTTTCTTTTTTATTTTTTCATCCCCATTTTTCTTTCAGTTTCCTCTTTCATAGCCACCCTCAACTTATGGATTTTCCGTTAGTTGAGGTTCACAATACCCGATGTCAAGTCAGGGCCAAGATTGAAGTTACTTTTTACATTAGCCACCCTCAACTTAGGCTTTTGGCCTAAGTCAAAGTGCACATGTCCAAGGAGGGACCGGGGCCAACATAGTAGATTATGGGAAGGTGAGTTCGGGGTTTTAGAAAGAAATGGTTTATTTTTAGGCTCAAAGTTGGATCAAAGGGAACAGTTATTTCATTTGGTAGAATCCTTCTAGGCAATTTATGGGTTTTTTAGAACAACGGCCTATGATCACTTCCTATCCTCTAGATTGAATTGTCTTAGCAGGACTAACCGGGCAAGTTCTAGTTTTGCACAAAACTGTTTGAACAGTCAATGATTCTCACCCACTCTTAGCACAAGTTTCATTATCAGATTATCAGACTACCCGGTTCAAGTTTTAGGTTTAATCATGCAATCAAGTAGATTGTTACTATGTCATACTCAGAGCCAACATAATCAGCAACTCGTAGCCTACTTCTAGCATACAACCCAGAATCTGACAGGTATCATTTTTCCTAAGCCATCATGCTTCGTTCTATATCATGCTTCTACACACACAATCTTAAGACATGTCGGTTCAACAAAAATTAAACAGTCTGTTGGGGGCAAAAGAACACAGGCAAGAAAACCCCAACAGAGGATACATGAGTTGGGTTACTCAGGCTTCACCCTATCACTCACGATCCATTTACCCCACCCCCAACAAATATAGATGCAATTTTCCACAATGCATACATAGACAGTAAAAGTGAATGGATTTGAGTGAAGCAAACCTGTGGCGCAAAGCGCCGACAAATCATCAACAAGCATGGGGATCTGGTTTCCTGGAGCCCACTGGAACATCAATGGGGGCACCCTCAATAGTGCCCACCTCAGCACTCCTAGCACCCTCAGTAGTGCACTCTATCAAATGCTCCGCACCATCAGTGGTGCTCGCGATGCCTCTTAAAATAGGCTGATCCTCTGCAACCGGGGCAGAGCTCGATGCCCCTGCAGCTCTCTCACGCACCCTCTGCTGGCGCAACTCTTCATCTACAATCGAGGCCCTCCTACCCTCCTTCTCCTGCCGACGCTGTCTTTTCTGAGCTTTCTCTTTCTCCGTGCGATGAGAGCGGTGCCGCTTGCCCTTGGCATATGTCGGTGCATGCCCCTCCTCGGCGATGCCACTGAATAGAGCATCTAGCACTGTATCATCAGCCAGTGCAGTAGGGGCAGCTAGAGTCTCAACTGAAGGTGCAGAAAGAATGGCATCCACATCAGTCCGGAGGCTGGTTATGTCAGCCTGTAAAGCAGATAAGTCTGTGGCCGGAACTGATCGCTCGAGGACTCGCAACTCAAAGGCGTCAAGCCGCTTATTAACCGCCAGGACCTTACGGTCCATCATCCCCTCCATCCTGCGCTCCAATCTAGCCTCAGATTCGGCAATTGACTTTTGCATCCAAGGCTGGATGTGATGCAGCAGTGTGGCCATCTGCGCCTCTAACTTTTGTACTCTGGCCATCGGGATAACCGTCGCTCCTAACGGTGGTGTAGACCAGGAAGAACTAGGGGCAACACTAGCTGCCTGAGAAGAGGAGCCTGGGACAGTGTCGGTGTGGTCTGGGATAATGGGATCACCGCTATGTGCCTGCCCCACAGTGTCTGCAAGATCGGAGCTCAAGGGGGGTACCTCAATCTGGGGCTTTCTGCGAGGTGCTGCCACATTCGCGTCATCCCGAATAAGGCCGATGTCCAATGCCCGTGTAGGGTGGACTAGCCTATCACAATGCCAGATCGGCACTCCAGAGTCCCTGCATAAGTGAAATATTAGACAGGGGAAAGGGTAAGTAGTGGAGGTCCTGAAAGCTCTCTCGTGGACTTTGCCAGCAGCATTCGGGCAAAGTCGATCTCTACTCCCGCCACCAATGCAGCAACCATCACCGCTCTGTCCCAAGTGACCTGATTGTCAGCTTTTGTGGGCGACACTCTGTTGTATACCAATAGCCAGAAGAATTTTGCTACGAAGTTCAATGTGGCCTTCCGGATGCCCAACCGTGGAGTAGCGACCCATTCTGCACGCTCGCCATCTGCAGCAATGTACCTGGCCAGCCATAGTATCACAGCCTCTCGCTGCTCAAAATTCCTCTGGAAAGTGCCACTCCGCACGATGTCCCAGCGGTAATCAAATTCCGATGTGTTAGGAGACCAAGAGTGGCCCGTGGTAGGACCATAGAGAAACCGGCTAATGGTGGTGGGTGATATATCCACCGGACACCCTAGAACCAAGGTGGAAGTGAGCAGGGCCTGCGCTAGTGGCTTTGACCGCTTGGAAATGGACCCGCGGAGAGTGGCAGCATAGGAAGCATAGAACTCCCGGATAATCTCCTCGCTATATGTCCCTGAGTCTCAAGCCATCCAGTCACACTTGTGAAGTTTGAAAAGCCGGTGAATATCTGGCACAGTATGCAAGCTCCCCGTGAGGACTCTGCGCTCCTCTTGTATTAATCGGGCCATTTTTTGTTTGTCATTCACCATCTTTGCATCCCTATAAATTTGCGATTGACCCTCGACACACCACCTATTCAGCTCCCCTGCTACTGGAGCGGGTTCATCATTCCTTGGTGCAGGAATGGCCTCTGAACTAGTTGCCCCATCAGACGAGGCTACTTGGTCATTTTCTCCAGACCCTGTGGACGATTTGGCGTTGGACCCTGTAGCATGGACAGACTCTGATTGTGATGATCGGGAGCCTAAGGCATGGGTAGACTCGGAGCCGGATATAGGACCCTCCGAACTGGAAGCAGCCCCAGTTGGTGACTCGATCAGTGTGTGCTCCTCATCAGACTGGGAGACAGTGATTACGTCGGGGATCACCTTCTGGGGGGTGCTCCTGGGTGCTGCGCGAGAGGTCTTAGGGTAGAGAGGCACATATGCGGGGTCAGAGTCATTCTCGGTGTCCTCATCAATCAACCGGAAGCTAGGGGCAACCGATTTGGACTTGCCCCGTTTCGAGTAGGTGACCATCTTCTTGGGTTCCATCGTACCTGCAGGAACGTCATTAGTGCCAAAACTAACCATATGCAACAAAAGAACTCATATAGAGTTGGTAAGAACCCAGATTATGTCCAAAAAAAAATTTTGACAGATGCTACAGAAGTCATCCACGGAGGAGACCTACGGTCCGTTGACTGATCTACGGTCCGTGGATCAGGGTGCCTGAAATATAGGTCGCAGATGAAAACCACGAAAGTACAGAACGGTTCGTAGATAGATCTACGGACCGTAGTCCACATCCGTGGTTTTACACTTGGTGAAAATTTGCAGGTGCATCAAATGACGAACCCCATCTACGATTCGTAGATGGATCTACGGTCCGTAGACGGGGTATTGTGCAAGCAAACAGTGCCAGGTATCATACATTTTTCGCTTTTGGTTTCAATATTAACATAACCTAATCATGCATATACACAATTGAAATATGCTAGTTCGTCATTCTTAAGATTCCTATCGATTATTATACCCAACACTTTAGACTAGATGTGGAACCCTAAGTTGAAACTAGCACGTAGTATTTACGATCACATAAACTCACATCACAATTAAAGCTATACAATCACTATCTATCATTCCAAGGGCATTGTACTGTTTAAGTTTATCATGCAATTTCATCTAACAATTACCCAAGGTCAAGACCCACTCCCGACCCTCTATATTCAATCTATGAATTGAAATTCAAAGTGAAGAGAAAGTCTATTACCTTACAAGCAACAAGGAGTGGGGTGATTGCGTGATGGTACTATGATTTAGCAAGACCAAGGAGTCACCTTTTCGTCACTGACCAAACACCGTACCCTTTTTATCAGATTATGGAGTGGGTTGATTATGGTATGGAAAGGGTGTTGGGAATATATGGAAGGGAGGATATTATATGGTGATTATGGAGTGATTTGGGGAGTTTAAAGAGTGGGAGAAACGGTTGTAGGAGTAATGGAGGGAAGGGAAATGATTTGAAACAATGGGGGTTTTAAGTAATGGTGGTCCGGGTCGGGTCAGTTAACTGTAAGGTGTGGACTCACGAGACCCCGTCTACGGTCCGTGAGTCTATCTACGGTCCGTAGATCATGACCGTAGATCACAATTACACTAAGACAATGTTAGGGACTTACCTGGGATCTACGGATACCATTGACGGTCCGTGGATAGATCGACGGACCGTCGATGAGGTCCGTAGACCTCTGCACCAGACCATTTTCTGCAGATTTCTTGCATGGTGTACCTGCACATGAAGCAACCAATAGGCTATTTTTTTACATTTTCTGGACACTTTTTAGACACGGACCCTATATTACTTCTAGCCAACACTAAGAACTAAAATACTGAAACCCCTACCTACATTGATAAAAAAACGCAAGTAATCAAAGAAAGCTAAACTACATAATGTAAAACAGAACCCTATTGTTGGCTAGATTTTACATCTTGGGTTGCCTCCCAAGCAGCGCTTGATTTAACGTCGCGGCACGACGCAGGTATCTTGATTATTCAAACTTCATCAAGATTGCAGACCTCAATCACTTCTTGCACAGTTTCAGCATTTCCCAGATAGATCTTTATCCTTTGCCCGTTCACCAAAAACCTTGTTCCATCCTTATTTTCAAGCTCAACCGCTCCATGCGAGAGCACTTTTGTGAGCAAAAATGGCCCAGTCCACTTGGACTTGAGTTTGCCTGGAAACAAGCGCAACCTAGAGTTGAATAGCAGCACACGATCGCCAACCACAAATTCTCGCTTTTCAATTCTTTGATCATGATACCTCTTCATCTTCTCTTTGTATAAGGCTGAACTTTCATAAGCTTTTAGGCGGAACTTATCAAGCACGTTCAAGTCGTTCATCCTTTGATTAGATGCAGTGACCCAATCCAAATTTAACTTCTTCATTGCCCACATAGCTTTGTGCTCTAACTCTACTGGTAAATGACAAGACTTCCCATATACAAGTTGGTAAGGCGACATACCTATGGGGGTCTTGTATGCAGTGCGATATGCCCATAGAGCATCATCAAGCTTCCTTGACCAATCAGTTCGATTGGCGTTCACAGTCTTCGCCAATATCTGTTTTATTTCTCTGTTGGACACCTCAACTTGACCGCTAGTCTGTGGATGATAAGGAGTGGCTACATTGTGACGGACACCATATTTCTCAAGTAGTGTTTTGAACAACTTGTTACAAAAGTGAGAGCCTTCATCGCTAATAACAGCCCTTGGTGTACCAAATCTGGAGAAGATATTCTTTTTCAGGAATGCGGTGACACTTTTACCTTCGTTGTTGGGGAGTGCTACTGCTTCCACCCACTTCGATACATAATCAACCGCGACCAGAATATATTTCATCCCGTCTGAACTCACAAATGGGCCCATGAAATCAATGCCCCATACATCAAACAATTCGATCACCAATATGGGATTCATAGGGAGCTCTTGTCTCTTTGAAATTCCTCCATCTCTTTGGCACCGATCACAAGACTTGGCGAAATCATGAGCGTCTTGCTGGATGGTAGGCCAGTAGTACCCACACTGCAAAATCTTATGTGCAGTCCGAATACCACTATGATGCCCACCAACGGGTGATGAATGACATGCTTCAAGTACACTCAGCATTTCAACCTCAGGCACACAGCGATGAATAATCCCATCATCACAACTACGATACAAATAAGGTTCATCCCAAAAGAATTTCTTCACATCATGCATAAATTTCTTTCTTTGGTGAAAAGACAAATCGGGTGGCACAATGTCACTTGCCAAATAATTAGCAAAGTGTGCGAACCAAGGAATCAAATCGTTAGAAGCAGCCAATACCTGTTCATCTGGAAACGCATCATTAATTTCAGCCCTATCTCCAAGCTTTAGCATGGCCTCTTCCTCTAATCTGGACAAGTGGTCGGCAACTTGATTTTCGGTTCCCTTTCTATCTTTTACCACAAAATTAAACTCTTGCAACAACAATACCCACCTGATCAATCGTGGTTTTGCATCCTTTTTCGCCATCAAATACCTCAATGCAGAATAGTCAGTGTGCACGATGACCTTAGTACCAAGCAAGTAGGAACGAAATTTTTCGAATGCAAAAACCACCGCAAGAAGTTCTTGTTCGGTCACTGTATAATTCTTCTGGGCCACATTCAGAGGTTTGCTAGCATAGTAAATAGGGTGAAGAATTTTCTCACGCCTTTGACCCAATACTACACCAAGCGCCACTCCACTCGCATCACACATTACCTCAAACGGTTGTTCCCAATCTGGTGAAATAATGATAGGTGCTGTAACCAACTTTTCCTTCAAATCTCCAAATGCTCTAAGACAAGCATCATCAAAGCAGAACTTATTCTCCTTCTCGAGCAGTTTGCACAAGGGATGTGCAATTTTTGAGAAATCTTTGATGAATCTCCTATAAAAACCTGCATGCCCAAAAAAGCTTCTAACACCTTTTACAGAGATAGGTGGTGGAAGCTTTTCTATTACCTCGACTTTATCTCTATCAACCGCAATACCTTTCTCTGAAATTCGATGACCCAACACTATACCTTCTTTTACCATGAAATGACATTTCTCCCAATTCAGCACCAAGTTGCAGTCTTCACATCTTTTGAGCACCTCGGCCAGATGTTTTAGACAGTTATCAAACGAATCACCTACCACTAAAAAAATGATCCATGAACACCTCAATAGTGTCCTCCACCATATCAAAAAATATCGACATCATACATCTCTGGAAGGTCGCTGGAGCATTGCACAATCCGAAGGGCATTCATTTGAACGCAAAAGTCCCATATGGGCAAGTGAAGGTGGTCTTCTCTTGGTCTTCTGGAGCTATAGAAATTTGATTGTAGCCCGAATACCCATCAAGAAAACAATACCAACCCTTGCCTGCAAATCTATCTAACATCTGATCCATGAATGGCATAGAGAAGTGGTCTTTCTCGGTCCACGCATTCAACTTCCGGTAATCCATGCAAACCCTCCATCCAGTGACAGGCCTCATTGGAACAAGCTCATTTCTTTCATTTGGAACCACAGTCATACCACCTTTTTTAGGTACACATTGCACAGGACACACCCAATTACTATCTGAGATGGGATAAATAACTCCCGCATCCAGCCATTTGATGATCTCCTTTTTGACTACCTCTTGCATAGGTGGATTTAATCTTCTCTGGTGCTCAACACTGGGCTTATGATCTGGTATGAGTTGGATTTTGTGAGAACAGATACCGGGGGGGATCCCAATAATATCTGCAATAGTCCACCCAATCGCTCGCTTGAACTTCTTTAATACAGTCACCAAACACTCTACTTGTCTTGCATTCAAATCTGCTGCAATGATGACCGGCAAAGTATTCTCTTCGCCTAAATATACATACCTCAAGTGTGGTGGTAGAGCTTTAAGCTCCAATTTCGGTGCCTCCACAATAGATGGTCTTGTGGGTGGGGACTCGCGATTCTTCATGTCTAGCTCATACTTCTTTGGTTTGGACCGGTATTCACACTTATCAAGTGCGGCTACCAACTCATCATATTCTTCAATACCATCACTACCAAAATTCATCATGACTGCTGCTAGTGCCTCAACACCTAATCGCTCTTCAATTTGCACTTCTGACCCACTCTCCACTCTGTAAGTTATAGCAGATACTGTTTGTAGCTCACCATTCTGCTTCATGGATCTACAGATATTGAAAGTTGCTTCTTCATTGTTCAGTCTAAACTTCATCTGTCCCTTTTCCATATCAACTAACGCACGCCCTGTGGCAAGAAATGGTCTCCCAAGGATGATGGGAACCTCAAAATCAACCTCACAGTCAAGGATCACAAAATCCGCCGGAAAGATGAAAGACTCTACTTTCACTAGCACATCATGGAGCACACCTATGGGCCTCTTCACAGTCCGATCAGCCATCAGTAACCGCATTGCAGTGGGCTTTGGATCCCCTAGACCCAACTTCTTGTAAATAGATAAAGGCATGAGGTTGATGCTAGCACCAAGATCACACAATGCCTTAGCAAAGTGTAATAACCCTATAGTACATGGGATCGTGAAAGCACCAGGGTCTTCCTTCTTCTGCACCAGAGATCTTGTAGCAATAGCACTACAATGCTGCAATCTATCATCATCTTCAAAACTCACAGACCTTTTCTTTGTCACCATATCTTTCATGAATTTTGCATATCCAGGCATTTGCTCCAAGGCTTCTATCAAAGGGACATTGATAGAAAGCTGCTTCAACATAGTGATAAACCTGCGATATTTCCCATCTTCAGTCTTCTTCACTAACCTTTGAGGAAAAGGTGGTGGAGGTCTAGGTATGGGAACCACTTTCTGAGGTACCTCCACTTCTTGTTCTGTCACAACCTCTGACTCCTCTCTAACTTTCACCACATCATCTTCTTTTCTATTCTCAACTTCTACCATAGACGGCATAGGTGGATCTACGGTTTGCTTGCCTCCTCGAGTGGTAATTGCCATACAATGCCCATCATTCTTCGGATTCTGGATGGTGTTGCTAGGAAGAGTGCCAGGTTGACGCGGGTTCACTGTAGTAGACAACTGCGTCATCTGTTGCTCTAGATGCTTTATTGACACTGCATGGGCATCAACCTTTTGACCAATACCAGATAAGTCGTTTCTCATCTCCTTCACATTCTCATCAGTGGCATCAAACCTTCTCATCATCTTCTGCAGCATATCTTCAATACGCGTCATATTACCTCCAACTTCCCTAGCACCAGATTCCCGATTTTGAGGGGGAACATAGGGTCCAACCCGATCGTTTCTGTTTCCAAAGTTGTTCCTGTTGTAGTTGTTGTCACGATTGAAGTTCCCATCTCGGACATAGTGACCTTCTCGGTTGTAATTTCCATAGTTCCGACCTTGGCTCCCTTGACCTTGGCGCCAATTTTCCGTGTTGGATCCTTGGGCGTTTGGTCGGAAACCCCCCGTCTGATCATTCACCGCATAAGTGTCCTCTTCATAGTAACACTCCTCAACTGGTGGTGGAGTTCTAGTTAAGTAATTTACAGCATTTACCTTTTCTGCTCCTCCACTCACATGCTTCAATACTAACCCCAACTCTGTCCTCATCTGAGCCATCTCCTCACGAATATCATCTGCAGAGTTAACAATAGCATTATGAACAGCAAATGTGTTTCTCCCAGTATCTGACCTTCTAGTGCTCCACGCTTTATTATTGCGAGAGATCCTCTCCAATTTTTCAGCAATCTGTGCGTATGTACAATCACCATATGAACCTCCAGCAATAGTGTCAAGTACTGCTTTATTGTTATCATCCTGTCCTCGATAGAAATATTCCTTCAGTGACTCATCATCAATACGGTGATTTGGGACACTTCTTACGAAAGCAGTGAATCTGTCCCACGAGCTACTCACAGACTCTCCAGGTAATGCCACAAAATTGTTGACCCGATCTTTGTGATTGAGCTTCTTAGATACTGGATAGTACTTTGCTTTAAATACCTCTGCTAGTTGGTCCCATGTGAAAATTGAGTTATAAGGAAGCTCAGTGAACCATACTGCAGCATCGCCTGTCAGTGACAGAGGGAACACTCGTAACCCAATGACGTTCATATCCAAGTCTGGTCTGCCTACACAACTTTTGCAAACCACCCTGAGCTTGGCTAAGTGAGCATGTGGATCCTCCGATGGCGATCCTGAAAATAAGCCTCTTGCTGTAAGCATCTGCATCAAACTACTAGTCACCACAAATGTGTGCCCTGGAGGTAGAGGAGGTAGGACGATGGGTCCATCGGAATCTGCTATGTCGACGTTGCCCCGATAGTTGTCATGGTGTTGTGGGCCTGGTGGACCATGCACTCTCATTGCATCTCCCAATTGATTTTCAGCTAGACCCCGGTTTTCCCCACCAACTACTCTTGGCTGCTGTAACTCAACTGCTTCATCTAGATTTCCTCCGATAGGATGAACTGGAAGTCCTTGATTGTTCATTCTTCGCAAAGTTCTGTTCAACTCTGGATCGTACGGAGTAAGTGGTTCGCCTTGGCTCCGTGTACTTGGCATACACTAGAGTCGGAACCTGAGAGAGACAAAAACAAAGAAAAAAAATAAAATTAGGAAATATTTGACTAACGTTCAATATTGTAGTTAAAACTAAATCTAAAAGCCAGATTCCCCGGCAGCGGCGCCAAAATTTGATACGCTCAAATTACACCTCCTTTCAGAAGCATAAGCGATCGTTATCAAGTAAAGAACCCAACTTGTAGGTTGAGATCGATCCCACGAGGAAAATGGTTTAGACTTTACTTTTAACCAACAATTATATTCGATTAGTCAAATTATTTCCAGAAACAGGTAATAAAAAGGGGGGTTTTGCTTGTGTGAAACAAATAGTAAGAACTTAATAAGTAGTCAATAATTAAACTCAACTTTGGTTGTTATCAAGATAAGAGAAATAACTAGGGTATACGTGTTCCCCATAATCTCATAACGCAGTAATCCTAGTAATAGCAATCCTTTTCTAGTGTATTACATGCAAAGTGATAAGTTAGGTATCTCTAAATCCTTGGTCCGGCATCTAGAGAATTTCACCCCGCACCTTGGTCCGGCTACGTGTGTATAATTTACTAACCCTTACCTTTACCTCATATTAGACATCATAATCGATGTTTGGCTTAGTTATTACTTCGCACCAATCGACACTAGCCTATTAGATAGTATCACACTAAATCTATGTTGATAATTCTTTTCTTGTTAATTACCTCCTTGGTCCGGCAAGTAGTAACAAGGCGAGTTCTAACGTTGGCCACCGTTAAAAAGACTTCTAAACGAAAGAATTATCAATGCATGCAAAATACTAGTCAAGAATTGCTTATTTACTATTCATACTTTGTTAATCGATCATGGTTCCCACAACCCTAGTTGTGGATTTAGTTACTCATATTAGCAAGAACACAATTCATAATTGTAGATGGAGAAATCATGAACTTACGTAAAGAGAATAATAAACCCAGAAAATTAACTTGAATTGCAAAGCCAAAATCTTCAAAACGAACTTGGGAAATCAATAATTGCTAGGGTTGCAAATTAATCTCCAAAGTTACAAAGCAAAAATAGAATAATAGTGTCTAACCCCCAAAAACGAGGTTTACATGTCCTATTTATAGAAAACAAATCCTAAATAAAAAAGGAAACAAATTAAGGAAAGTTTTGTTCAGGTACGCGTCTTCGATCCACGAGACTGACTTACGGACCGTCGATTGATCTACGGTCCGTAAGTCCCTTCCGTCACTCGGGACTTAGAAAATATTTCAGCATCCAACAATCAGCTTCTCTGAAGCAAACGACGGACCAGCAGCACGGACCGTAGATCGACCTACGGTCCGTCAATCCCTTCCGTAGCTCCATACTTAGCATCTTCAAAAATCAGGTACTGGAACCCTCGCAGTCTCACTCTACGGATCAACAGTACGGTCCGTAGATCAATCTACGGACCGTCAATGGGCACCGTGGTTCCACACTTGGTCAGATTTCCCTGATTTCTCCTCAACACATTCCTGCTGATCTACGGTCATCACCTACGGACCGTGAATGGACCTACGGTCCGTAGATGACCTCCGTGGATGCCTTTTTCTGCATTTCCTTCAGCTGTCTCTAAACTTTCGCGCCTGAACACCTTTCCTGCAAAACATGATAAAATACATAAAACCCAATATAAAAAGGCCCTAGACACACACAACTTGTAAGTGAAATGTATTAGAAATACCATAAACTCACGGTATATCATAGATTAAATGAGAAAGTATCATAATATACCCAAAGCAATCAGGTAAGGAAATCAAATTTAGATAAGCATGCCAACCCACTACTGAATCTAATAAAATACATTAATGATCAAACATCAACCTAACCAAGCCCCCATAATCCCGGTAGGTACAAATAACATACCACCTACTTAGCCCCGCATAAGCCCGGAAGGTGCCAAATCAATCTACATAACCTTATCGGTAGCCCATTGTCTTTGTAAGAAGTCGCTTAGCCCTTTTTGGCAATGATATAGCCCTGTAGGTAGCGCATAGTCTTCTTAGGCAACATGATAGCTCTGTGGGCTGCACATAGCCATATTTTGCATTACATAGCCTTGTTGGCAATACATAGCCCTCTATGGTGTCAAAATAGCCCCATAGGCAACACATAACACTTTTTGGCATCAATATAGCCCCGTGGGCAACACATAGCCCTCTTTGGTAATAACATAGTCCTATTAGACAACATCATATCCCCCATAGGAAGTTCATAGCTCAACAGCTAACCACAATAGCCCCAAGGCCAACAACAAACAATCAAATAGGCTAAAGGCGAGCAATTTAGCTATAAACAATATATATGAATAATGTCCAAATCGTTCCTAACTTAGGGTAGTTCTGAACAGATTATGAGTCCCTAAAATGAGGGTTTATAACCCCCTCAATCAGCCAACCACTCACAATTACATCTACAACATAACTAACATTAACTACCCTATTATATCACTCCCAAGCTCTAAGGAAACATGCCGAACGAAGGGAGTAGCCTTAACATACCTTTTCCTTTATAATTTATGCTGAAAATACCTCTGTCCACACCACTACAACACTAAAGAAAAAGGTAAAATCAATCAATAATTAAGGATAAAAATTGCTACTACAATCGATACGGATTCCTATCGTAAACTACAATCCAAGACCTAAGGTATCCGTAAACTGATTAAAGGTGATTCCTACCTTTATTTAAATGACCAGAACACTTGAATACAATCACTCCACTGGAAAAAAAAACCTTACTGCCACAACTTCCACGGAGCTACACCGCTCAATTCACCGTGAAAATTATACCAAAATGACAAGCTCACGAGGTAGGGCAATTTTCGATAAGAGGCCAAGAAAATATCATGAACACACAAGGATGATTTGAGGAGTATCTCTCTAATTTTTGTGGGTTTCTCATGATTTAGATTGAAGAAAAATGAAGAAGATGCTATCTTATAATCTTCCACCGACTTAGGGGACCCACCTCACGTGCCTGCTTGTGCAGTCTTAAAAAATGTAAATATCTCTCTATTCTGAAGTCGTATGAACAAACCGTTTGATGAGTTTGAAACTAGACTCGTAGACCTTCTACTTAATGGGTCATGGTCCCCATAACTCTTTACAGATTGAGAGAAAAGTTACGATAACTTTCGCCTACTTTTATTTTGCGACTTACCTTACTTCAAAACTTGAGATACAACCCTTGAACACTTAAAATATGACATACCACATCATTCTTATTTTATTATTCACCCTCTTTGTATTTCCACGAATGTACAAATTAATTTAGATGTTTAGAAAAGTCGTGGTGTTACATCCTTCTCCCCTTAGAAACATTCGTCCTCGAATGAAAAATCATAGTCACACGGTTATGTTCTTAGGAGTTACCAAAGTTTAGACAAAGTATCTTTTCTGAATGTGACTATCCAGAACCTGAAACGTATAAATTTTTAACCTAGGCGTCTCACAGGACGACATAAATAACTAAGCACTATAGCTTTGCAATAATAGTGCAAGCAAATATACAACAACGACAACCATAATAATAAGCAATAATATTAAAAAAAATTGATAGGTATATTACCCCCACTGCACCAATATAAACTGATATGCCATCACCCTGGGGTATGAAACAAGTGAGGATATTTGGACCTCATGTCATCTTTAGCTTCCCAGGTCACCTCTTCGCTATTCTTGTTTCTCCACAATACTTTAAATGAAGCCACCTCTTTGGTCCTCAATTTACGGACCTATCGATCTAATGTGGCAACTGGAGTTTCCTCGTAGGACAAATCCTCTGTGATCTGAACATCCTCAACTGGGACAACTCGATAAGGGTCTCCTACGCACTTCTGTAGCATCGATACATAGAAATCTGGATGAACAGATTCTAGCCCCAAAGGAAATTCTAACTCATAAGCCACTCATCCTACCCTCCGGAGGATCCGATATGGCCTAATGAATCTTGGACTAAGCTTGCCTTTTTTGCCAAATCTCATAACACCCTTCATAAGCAAAACTTTTAAAAATACCTAGTCATCGACACAAAATTCTAAGTTCCTTCGTCGCACATCTTAGTATGACTTCTGTCGGCTTTGAGCTGTTAGCAACCTCTCCCGAATGAGCTTAACCTGGTCCATTTTCTGTTGTACTAAGTCGGGTCCAATCAACCCTGACTCGCCTACCTCGAACCATCCAATGGGGGACCTACATTTTCTCCCATAAAAAGCCTCATAAGGTGTCATCCTGATGCTGGACTGAAAACTATTATTGTATGCGAACTCAATAAGAAGTAAGTGGTCATCCCAACTTCGCCATCTGTCTAAGGGTGAAAGGTTGTACTAAGATTAACCTGTGTCACCAGTTCTTTCTGGAAGGACTTCCAAAAGTTGGCGGTAAATTGTGCTTCTCTATCAAAGATAATAGACATTGGGACACCGTGTATCCTAACAATCTCTCTAATATAGAGCCCTGCATAGTTTTCGGCCGTAAAAGTAGCCCAGAATCTATCAACAATTACCTAAATAGAGTCAAACTTGTGACGCGATCGAGGTAACCCTGTAATAAAATCCATATTAATTGCTTCCCACTTCCACAAAGGAATGGTTATCTCCTGAACTAGCCCAATGGGCTTTTGGTGCTCAACATTCACCTGTTGGCAGTTATGACACCTGTGCAACAAACTCAGCAACGTCCTTATTCATCCCGTGCCACCAATATATCTCCTTAATATCATGGTACATCTTCATTGAACCAGGGTGAATAGAATAATGGGAATGATGTGCCTCTTCCATAATCCGATGTCGATGCCCTGCAACATTCAGAACACACAATCGACCGCTACTTCTAAGGACTCCATCTCCTGCTATATCAAATGTTAAAGTATGTTGATTATGAGCCTTGGCTCTGAGCTACTCTAAGCTAGGATCCTTTTGTTGCCATGATTTCACTTCTACAACTAGAGATGATATGGTTGTATCCTTAATTGTTACCCCACTATCTTCTGCCTCTAACAATTTGACTCCCAAGCTAGCTAACTGATGAAGCTCTTGCACTAGCTCATGCTTCTCAACATCTAAATAGGATAAACTAGCCATAGATCTTCGACTGAAGGCATCGGCTACCATATTTGCCTTTCATGGATGATATAAAATATCCACGTCGTAGTCTTTCAGTAACTCAAGCCATCGACTTTGTCACATATTTAACTCCTTTTGTTTAAAATATATTGAAGGCTTTTATGATCTGTGAAGATGTCAACATGAACGCCATACAAATAATGTCTCCAAATCTTTAACGGATGCACAACTGCAGCCAACTCTAAATCGTGGGTCGGATAATTCTTTTCATGCTTTCTCAACTGCCTTGAAACATATGAGATAACCTTACCATATTGCATTAGAACATATGCCAACCAACACCAGAAGCATCACAGTACACTGCATAGCTTTCTAAACCCTCTGGCAAGGTTAGAACCGGTGTTGATGTCAACTAAGGTCCTGGAAACTATGCTCGCAAGCCTCAGTCCACTGGAACTTAGCTGTTTTTTGAGTCAGCTTCTTTAATGGTGCTGA
Source organism: Solanum stenotomum (assembly GCF_019186545.1). Lineage (NCBI taxonomy): Eukaryota > Viridiplantae > Streptophyta > Magnoliopsida > Solanales > Solanaceae > Solanum > Solanum stenotomum. Next base: position 32,672,411 of record NC_064285.1, on the reverse strand, counting down.
AAGTGAAGAAACTACGAACCTCAGTCGGAGTCATGGGTCTGGGCTAAGTCTTTACGGACTCAATCTTTTGTGTATCAACCGCAATGCTTGCATATGATACAATATGGCGTAGGAAAGCCACATAGCTCAACCAAAACTCACACTTGGAGAACTTTACATAAAGTTCCTACTCTCAAAGAACCTGAAGGACTGTTCGCAAATGATATGCATGCTCAGCTTTTGAACGTGAATACACCAAAATATTATCAATAAATACAATCACAAATAAGTCTAGATACAACCTGAATACACTATTCATCAGGTCCATGAACATTGTTTGGGCATTAGTTAATCCAAAAGACATTACCTAGCACTCAAAGTGTCCATATATGGTTCTAAAAGTTGTCTTTGGAACGTCTTTCTACCGAAATCGTATCTAGTGGTACCCTGATCTTAAATCAATCTTTGAGAAACACTCAACACTTTGTAACTGATCAAACAAGTCATCAATCCTCGGAAGGGGATACTTATTCTTTATAGTCGCCTTATTCGGGTGTCGATAATCGATACACATTCTTAGTGAGCCATATTTCTTCCTCATGAATAACATTGGCGCACCTCATGGTGAAGCACTAGGCATGACAAAGCCTTTATCCATCAAGTCTTTCAGCTTATCCTTCAACTCATTTAGCTCAACAGGAGCCATTCTATAAGGAGGGATAGATATGGGTTATGTACCTAGTAGCATATCGATAGCAAAATCAATTTCTTGTTCTGGAGGGACACGAGGGAGCTCGTCTGGAAATACATCTAGAAGCTCATTAACTACTAGAATAGACTGAAGAGTTGGTAGTTCTGCATCTATATCATGAACGCGAACAAGATGATAAATACAACCCTTAGTAATCATCCTCCTGGCCTTAAGACAGGAAATAAACCTACCTTTCGGCGTTGATGTCTCACCTTCCATTCCAGAACTACCTCTCCTAGAAAGTGGAATCTAACAATCTTTCTCTGACACTCAACATTAGCCTAACAAGACGCTAACCAGTCCATACCCATAATGACGTCAAAATCAACCATCACTAACTCTACCTGGTTTACAGCGGTCTGATGGTCGATAATATCTATCGGGCAACCTCAATAGACTCTCCTGGCAATAATAGACTCACCAACTGCTGTAGATACAATAAAGGGTTGATCTAATGACTCTGCTACTATACATAACTTCCCCGCAATAAATGGAGTAACATAAGACAGAGTAGATCTAGGATCTATCAACGCATAAACACAATGGGAGAAAATAATCAATACACCTGTCACAACATCTGGTGATAACTCTGAGTCCTGTCGTCTGGTTAATGAATATGTACGGTTCTGTCCACTACTTAAACTAGATTCTCCCTTTCTGCCTCCGCCTCTACCTCTACGTGCTGAAGTCTGGGGTCTATGCCTTGTAGACTGTGCGGATTAAGAGGAACATACTGCTGACCTAGTCGACTGACCTATGGTAGGGCAGTTTCTCCACACATGCCCCTCTTGGCCACAAGAATAACAACATGTGGAACCTTGTCTTCACCTCCAAAAATGCATCCTACCGCAGGTAGCGCAACGCGGTGGGGCTGTCCATGCCTTGTCTGAACCCCTCTATTGCTGCGAGCCTGATGCTCGTGAACCCTCACCTGGGCCTGACTGTCCCTGACGATCAAATCTACTAACCTGGAACTGCTGTGGTAGAGGTTTAGATGGCCTAATACAATGTCGGGGTCTGGGACAACCCTGAGAATCTCCCTGTGAACCAATGGTCTTAGCCCTCTTCTGCCTCTCTCTCTCAACCCTCTTATTCATATACTGTAGATGTCATAGATCCTCTATGCCTTGTGCAAAGGCCTGAATTCGTGAGATATTCATATTATCATTTAGTGCAGCAGTAGAACAAGCATCGATATAGTCTGAGTCAATCCCTCCTACAAATCTACACACCCTGTCATGCATTGTAGCATTAAATGCTAGTGCATATCTAGCCAATGAATCAAATCTCAGTCCGTACTCTCAGACACTCATGTTACCCTATTGGAGGTTCAGAAACTGGTCCACCCGGCCATCCCTAATCTCTCGAGGCAAATACTGATCTATGAAAGCTCCTGTAAAGCTATCCCAAGTGGGTAGAGATGCATCTTTTCCCCTAGATCTCTCTCAACTTTTGTACCAAAATACAGCAACATCAGGCAATTGAAGTGCTGCTAACTCANATCTAGCCAATGAATCAAATCTCAGTCCGTACTCTCAGACACTCATGTTACCCTATTGGAGGTTCAGAAACTGGTCCACCCGGCCATCCCTAATCTCTCGAGGCAAATACTGATCTATGAAAGCTACTGTAAAGCTATCCCAAGTGGGTAGAGATGCATCTTTTCCCCTAGATCTCTCTTAACTTTTGTACCAAAATACAGCAACATCACGCAATTGAAATGCTGCTAACTCAACTGACCCAGTCGATGAGGCATGCATGACTCCGAAGATCCTATAAAGCTGATCAACAAAGTGTTGAGGGTCCTCTCTGCGATCTATCCTTGTGAACTGTGGAGGATTCAAGGCAACAAATTCATGAACTCTTGAACTTTTGGTCCTTTCAAAAGGTCCGGCAACATCTGGCACAACTGGCTGGCGCTATGCAGCTACTAACTATGCTAACATATATAATACACTCTTAAAATCCTGATCAGATGGAATAGGAGGAACTAGAGGTGGTACTGTTGGTGGAGCTGAAAGTCCTGCAGCCCTCGGAGGCTCCTGAAGCGGTGGAGAAGCTATAAGGGGATTAGAAGATGTCTCCCCGTGGGTCTCACAATGGACTACCTCCACCTGTAGTACCATGCAGTACCCTCGCCTGAAATTGTTTCTAACCCCTGGCTAGTTGTGGTCTGTCCAGTGTTAGACATCTCTATCTGCATACAAGTATCAATTATAAGCAAGAAACCTCAACCCTTAAGACACCGTTCTGTAGCACAAGGTGAGCAAAAGAAGGATAGTCATTCTAACATGCCCGGTAGCTTCTTGCTTATCGAATGTGGTGCACAACACATTTATAAACAAGACTCTACTAGACACTGCTTGCAGACTCCCATGGATACGACATTGCTTTGATACCAAGTTTGTCACGCCCCAAACTCAAGGGCGGCAACTGGATCTTAATGCCAAAACTCAGGCCCGAGCCGACCTTGCTGAACCATTTGCTACTAGTGCATGGCAGACACACGCAATCAAGAAAACAAACTAGTATATCCTGGCTTAAAACTAAGCCCTTGGATGGTAAGGCCCTTATCAATATATATATAAAACGAACAGCTACTCCCAAGAGTTCATCTAAGGAAATAGCCAACTAGCACAGAAGTCCTCACTGGGTCGTCGAGGCCACCATGATATCTATACAAAAACTGGAAGCAGTTATATATCAAGACAATACATCAAATAGATCACAAGCTTCGGCAAACCAACAAAACTAGGCCAGCATGGTCATAACCTAGTTGCGCACCCCACACACTAGTCTGCAGGCCCCAAAGAGTAGTAAAGATTGGTAGGACAGGGTCCCAGCCTATCCATAAAAATATACATAACAAAAGCTAACAAACCTCCAAACTCTAGCAGCTCTAGAGGAAAGGGGTTAGCCAACCAGATAGAAGTCAATCCTGCTACTAAGGAGGTCTACTCGGTCATCTGTTAGGACCTTCATGAATGAATGGAGCAGCCTCAGGCAATGGGGCATCAGTACAAAATAATGTACATAGTATGAAAGGTTGTAGACTAAATGAGCAAGTATCATAATATACCAAAACCAATCAGGTAAGGAAATTCAATTTAGATAAGCAGGCCAACCCACTACTGAATCTAATAAAATACAATAATGATCAAAAATCAACATAAAAAAGCCCTCATAAGCTCGGTAGGAACAAACAACACATCACCTACTTAGTCCCCCATAAGCCCAGAAGGTGCCAAATCAATCTACATAACCTTATTGGTAGCCCCTTGTCTTTGTAAGAAGTCGCTTAGCCCTTTTTGGCAATGATATAGCCCTGTAGGTAGCGCATAGTCCTCTTAGGCAACATGATAGCTCTGTGGGCTGCACATAGCCATATTTTGCATCACACAGCCTTGTTGGCAATACATAACCCTCTATGGTGTCAAAATAGCCCCATAGGCAACACATAACACTTTTTGGCATCAATATAGCCCCGTGGGCAACACATAGCCCTCTTTGGTAATAACATAGTCCTATTAGACAACATCATATCCCCCATAGGAAGTTCATAGCTCAACAGCTAACCACAATAGCCCCAAGGCCAACAACAAACAATTAAATAGGCTAAAGGCGAGCAATTTAGCTATAAACAATATATATGAATAATGTCCAAGTCGTTCCTAACTTAGGGTTGTTCTGAACAGATTATGAGTCCCTAAAATGAGGGTTTATAACCCCCTCAATCAGCCAACCACTCACAATTACATCTACAACATAACTAACATTAACTACCCTATTATATCACTCCCAAGCTCTAAGGAAACATGCCGAACGAAAGGAATAGCCCTAACATACCTTTTCCTTTATAATATATGCTGAAATTACCTCTGTCCACACCACTAAAACACTAAAGAAAAAGGTAAAATCAATCAGTAATTAAGGAAAAAAATCACTACGACAATTCAACAATCGATACGGATTCCTATCGTAAAATATAATCTAAGACCTAAGGTATCCGTAAACTGATAAAAGGTGATTCCTACCTTTCTTTAAATGTCCAGAACACTTGAATACAATCACTACACTGAAAGAAAAAAAACCCTACTGCCACAACCTCCACGGAGCTACACCGCTCAATTCACCGTGAAAATTATACCAAAACAACAAGCTCACAAGGTAGGGCAATTTTCTATAAGAGGCCAAGAAAATATCAAGACCACACAAGGATGATTTGAGGAGTATTTCTCTGATTTTCATGGGTTTCTCAAGATTTGGAATGAAGAAAACTGAAGAAGATGCTATCCTATAAGCTTCCACCGACTTAGGAGACCCACCTCGCGTGCTTGCTTGTGCAGTCTCACAAAAATGCAAATATCTCTCTATTCTGAAGTCGTAAGAACAAACCGTTTGATGTATTGGAAACTAAACTCGTAGACCTTCAATTTAATGGGTCGTGGGCCCCATAACTCGTTATAGATTGGGAGAAAACTTACGATTTCACCCACTTTTATTTTGCGACTTACCTTACTTCAAAACTTGAGATACAACCCTTGAACACTTAAAATATGACATACCACATCATTCTTAATTTATTACTCACCCTCTTTGGCTTTCCACGAATGTACGAATTAATTTAGACGTTTAGAAAAGTCGGGGTGTTACAGAAACTATAGCAACAACATAATAGAAACAAATTTATGGTACCATAGATAACACTAATAAAGAGACTTAGGTAGACTATGCCTCATTAATTGCCTCCAGAAATTCTTACGAATTTGATTATTTCTAGTCAAAATCATGCAAATTACTTAACAATTATAGGATTCAGTTACCAGTAATAAAAAATATATTACTATATTTTTAAAAATCTAATCAATTCCATCGATTATAGATCACTGAATCCAGTGCTACCATGATCATGACCACTCCGACCACTGGTCAGCCATCCACGACAATGGCTGACCATCTCCCATTAGTCGCACCACCCATATTGTCCAAATCCATTAACCAAACAACTTAAGGCTCCACTATGAATTATGCAAATTTATTTTAACCTAAAACCTTAATTTCCCAATGTGACTTATAGATTTGCATAAGATCCCTTTGAAACCCATTACTTTGCTACATGGTGAACCCTACATCAAGTGGTCAGAAGAGGAGGTTGCAGCCATGGATGTAGTTGGAAACCTACAACATGTTGTAGGAAAGTTTTCATATGGTTGGCCAAAGATGGAAGAACTCAGAAGCATTATCCCTATCCAATGCAACATTAAGGGAGATTGTCAGATTGGGCTCTTTATGAATCGACATGCTTTGATAAGGTTATCCCTCAAAGAGGATTTCATCAATGTAACATCCAAAGTTGCATACTATTTAAAATCCAAGGATGGTAATTCCTACCAAATGAGGTCACTAATATATGATTCAAAATTTAAATTGGAGGACGAAACTACTAAGGTCATTGCTTGGATCTCTTCTCCATATCTCCTGCCTACTTACTATGTGAAGAAAGCTTCATTTTTCTTGGCTACAATAGTGGGCACAACTTTGCACCTTGACATTGGCACAATCAATAAAACTCAACTTAGTTGTGCTAAGGTTGAAGTTTTGATAGATTTATTAGCAAATCTACCCGACCATATCACATGGATATTGAGGATTGTATTACTGGAGCTTTTAGGACTGTTAAAGTTAATATCCAATATGATTACCTTCCTAAGTATTGTCGGGAGTAAAATCTACAAAGGCATAATGAATATGAATGCAGGGTAATTCATCCAGAATTGGCTCCGAGAAAGAAACAAAAAATAAGGAGAGGGATGTGCACAAAAGCCAAAGGCGAGAATAATACAAAAAGGGTTAAACCATTAATAATTAGAGGGTAAGATGAAATGAATACAAGATATCAACCACGTGATTTTTTCCCAGGAAGCTAACAAGTGGTAAAATAGTAGGGAATCCTAACGAGGGGAAGGATGTCATACATAATAAAGGGAACACTCAAGGTTACCAGGGAAATAAAAAATAGGTGGTTGATGCCGCGGGGAAACAAAATGATACTAAAACAAGAAAACATGATCAGGTGGAGGAAGTTGCTAACAAGAACAAATTTTCAGCCCTAAATGTAAATTACAGGTCGTAAAGGGATTAGAATATATATGACAATAGAAAAAACATGGATAGTAAAAAGATGACAAGCAAAAAGAAGATGTCAGCTAGCAAGCAGAATGAAAAGGTGACATACAATAATACGAAACTCTATCGAAATGAAAACATAGAAGACATTATTGTGGTGGACAGTAGTAAAGATGTCTTTTCAAGTTCAAGTGAAGGTACATTTGCTAAAGATGGAGAGCATAAATACATGGATGGACAAGGTGACTCCTAAAGTCAGGAATTAGAAATGAATAATGAGGAAATAATTGGAATTTCACCCACCAATTATTGTTCACAAATCAAAGGAATCAGAAAAGTGTAGAATCAGAAAAGACTAATGAAACAAGACACGAAGGGTAGAATTCATTGTCCATAGTAGAATAATGCTACAAATTTAGCCAGTCTAATGCGGATATAGAGGCAGATTCAGAGGAAGGAAGAGTTGAAAAGACATGTTAGGAGTTAAGGCCACGTGATATCAAAACATATTTTATAGTAGCGATTACCTATCCCACTTCCATAGAGTCATCACAGGGCCTTAATAACAAGGCTATAGTGATGAGAATGCCCTTATTGGAGGCACAAGAACTCCAACCAGTAGAATGTTACAAGAAGAACTCCCCTATTAAAGTTTTAGGTGACCTGGTATCACACCAATGTGTGGCAGAAATTAGTATACCAAAAAATGTCACCATGAGACCCATTGAGGAGAAAGAAGAAGAGGAGAATCAACAGAATTGGAAGAAGGTAATTGTAGAAGCATGACTTTCCCCCATGTCCCAAGTCAAGGATAACAGGAAATAGGAAGGGAAGGAGAGCATCTTACCCACAAGGAAAATGCCAAAGAGTGGCCCTAGTTGTACTAGTAATTGATGATTAAGACCCTATCTTTAAACATTAGGTCTGTTAAAACTCAACAGGCTTTTCACATATTTCAAATGTTGAGCATACATCACAAATTCCTAGTGATTGCATTGATGGGGCCTTTTCAGGATTATAGGCATATACAAAAATACAACAAAAGATTTGGGATGAAATATGAAAATTTCAATCGGAATGGAAAGATCTGGTTCTTTGTGAATGAAGAGGCAAATGTAGATATTATACAAGACTCTGACCAATAAATCCCCATAAAGCAGACCCTACGAATGGTAAATGCAAATATCGATTTATGCAATGTGTAGCGACATTGAAAGATTAGAGTTGTGGGATGATATATATATATCGTGGCTAATAACATGTAACTGTCATAGATTGTGGGGGTATATTTTAATGTAATTAGTAATAAGGAGGAAAAATTGGAGGTCTTGCTGTTTACCCTTCAAAATATGAATACTTTTCTTTTTGCAAGAATTCATGTGAACTTGAGGAATTTAAGTACAAAGGAAACCTTTTTACCTGGTGGAATGGTAGAACGGATGCAAAATAATCTTTTTAAAAACTTGATAGAAGGCTGGTTAATCAACAATTCCTGAGTTGGTTTAATCAAGTGGATATTGAGAACCTATCAAGAACTGTCTCGGATCATGTACCAATGTTAATGACATGCACGACCTAAGAAACTCATCATAGTAAACCTTTCACTCTTCTTAAATTTTGGATTGAACATGCAGATTTCTTTGAGGTAGTGAGAAACAATTGGTTGGCCGATCATAATGAAAGTCTTTTCATCAATCTGACGCAAAAGATGAAAAAAGTTAAATTTTCACTTTTTGCCTGGAGTACAGAATCTTTTGGGGATATCTTTAAACAACTAAATATTTGGGATAAAAATTGTGAGAATCAAGGAGGATTTCTTTGAAGAATTTCATTAGTTACTCATAGGGATAACGGGACCCATAGGGTGGCGATCGTGGTAACTAACTATTGAATGGTAGCACTAACCCTTCATCAATTTTGTGATGGTCAAGGATTGGGACCGCGCCAACCAAGGAAGTGTCTTTGTGATTGCAAACCCTAGCTCATGACTACAAAAAAGTATTTCATTGTCCTTTGTGAATGAAACTCCTAGCATGCGGATGGCATAAACAAATGTTTGGTGCATTATCTCATCTTAAAGTTTAGAAAATACCTTGATAAGGGCTCAAGATTCTTTGGGAACCCTATGCATGTAAACAAACTATGCCACCCTACATAAATCAGCATTCCAGACTTAACAGAATCAACAAACAACCAATGAAGGTCGTCTCGATAAAATGTTGACACAAGTCAACACTCACACAAAGCAACCATACAATATTTCACAAAATGACACATAATCATCTTAATCACCTTGGAATATGAATCAAAGGTCACCCTAAACAAAAATAATATTTTGAAGCTAATGAATCTTACAAAATTCTCATCCATACCAATTCACCAAAAGCGTTGACCGAAGTGAACCCTTTGCCAAACTTTCCTCATATCTTACCTAATGTCTCAAACTCATGTCGAAGGACTCGGAACCCAATCAATCAATGCTAATAACCCAAAATGGAAATTGCGGAGCTGATTGATCCTTGCATGAGTAAGTTGAGTCTTTTTTTTGTGCATTCATGATTGAGTCTTGTGTAGCACTATTTGAGTCATCCTTTTTGAACTGCTGAACTTGAGTTTTACTTGAGGACAAGCAAAAGTTTAAGTTGGGGGTGTTGATGAGTCCTAGATTTGGACTCATTTAGGGCTTTATTTGGATAGATTTCATGTCCTCAAATGCTTGTTTTGTGCCAATAACTAATGTAAAATCCTTGATTTCCAGGTATATGGATTGAAGAATGAAGCATGGACACTAATGTGTAAAAAGGAACAAAGTAGCTGAAAGAACGAAGAAAAGAAGGACTGTTGATCACCAAGTCCATTGGGTGAATCGTCGAATGGCCACTATCCCGCCTAAAGTTCTAGTATGCCAAGCCCTAAAGGAGAAAATCAAGTGGGTGAGAGAAAGGAGCATTCAGGGTGTCGTTGAGTGGTTCCGAGATGCAATGTTGGATCGCCCAAAGTTACAGAATTTAAGGACGCTGAAGTCTAAAACAAAAAAGTGATGCAACTGATTAAAGGGCGGATCGCCGAGTTGATCAATGAGCTCGACTTACTGCACCAAATGGCCCTTCGCAACATATTTTGGCAACTATAAATACATTTTCAAACATTAATCGTAGGAGCTTTTTATCATAAGTTTTATCATATTTTTGGAATTAGTTTGAACTCTAAGTATTGAGACTAGTTTTCCTTAGCTTTGAAGAATTGAAGTTTTCTATTTTTGAGAAAGTTAAAGTGGGTCTTTGATATTCTTTAGTTTAGACCTTTGTAAAGACGAAATTAATCTTACCCAGTTGATGGAAACACAATTTGGTAATGATTTTTATCTTTTTATAATGTCTAGCTAAAACCCCAATTCTTGGGGTGTGATTATGGGTTGATTTAATTTATGGGTATTAATAATTATTAGTTTAAATGTTGTTTAGAAGTGATTTCATTAAGTAATTGTGGCTTAATTTAAAGGATTGTAGTTGCAAATGCAATTCTACCTTCGTGTTTTTAGCTTGCTTGAGAGAGAGATTTTGAAACCAAGGTTATTGAATTGATGGTCTGTGGCTATTGGGTTGTCATGGGTTAAACTCGAGAGACTGAATCCTAAACCCTTTTCTACACATTCAACTCGAGAGAGTGAATGGACTAAAGCGAAGGTTGTTCTTATTTTGCTGCTTATCGGTGTTCGAGAGAAATCGACTTGATTCGGGGTAAATTGTTTGAGAGAAAGTTTATCTCCTCTATAGTATAGCTTAGTCACTAACATACAAATATTTTCTAACAAATGCAATTACCCGTTTGTCTAAATTAACCTATAATCAAATCACATCCCAAGAACCCGTCTCATTATTGTTATTCCTTGTTATTTGTTGTTGTTGTAGTTGATAGTTTGAAACCAAAACCCCCCCTATTATTTGACATTCGTGTCACCCCCTAATTTGAATCATGTTTTTATTCGATAATGTCTATTCCTATGACTGATTTGAACATATTCATGCTTTTCGATTGATTCTCAAACACGTACCACTCCCTGTGGGATTCGACTCTAACTCAGTTAGTTAGGTTATATACTGACTAATGATCGTTGACTCTTAAAACTAGATTAAGTGTCATTGATAGAGTTATACATTCAAAATGGTGCTACTGCCGAGTAGTGGTGTTGTTTGAGAATTTTTGGTTAAGTTGTATTTTATTCTTTTTAGTTATAGTTGAATATACTTACTTTTAGTTTTTCTTTTCATGTTGCTATTTTAAGCAGAGAATTTGAAGATATCTTATAGCAACAGTGAACAAATGGACCACCCTCTTTTGAGATTGATGATTCTTAGGGATGACATATTAACTTTCAAGCAATTGGAGGGTGAGACCATCCATGAGTTGTGGCCAATATTTAAGGTACTGTTGCATCGATGCCCAACTCATGGATTTCCAGATACGATGCTTCTGGAATGTTTCTACAGGGGTCTTAGTCCGGAAAATAGAATAGTGGATGACCAACTCTCCTCGGGTTGTTTGATTCAACAACCCTATGAAATAGTAGCCAAACTCCTTGATGGCATGAATAAGACCAACAAGGAGACAGAAAAAGACCAAGAATTGGCCACATTGTTGACTCAGCTAGATGTCTTGGCCAAGAAAGTCATGGAATTAGAGGTAATGTCTAAAAATAAGGACAGGTGTATCCCCCCTCACGAGCGTCGAAGGACGAAGAAGCAAGAGGGTGGCCAAATTGATGAGGTCCTCTCACTCATTCTACACAAAGTCGAAGAGCACGACAGAGTGTTGAAGGAGATAAAAGAGAATGCCTTGATGCTGAATCGGATGATAACCTCTCATTCTATGTGCATTCAGCTACTAGAGTCCCAAATGGACAAAGTCTTGTCTTGTCTCTACCCAAAGACAGAAGAGGGTTTGCCTTGTGAAAATGAGGCAAACCCCACAAATGGAACTTAAGTGGGGACTTGCGTCGTGCCACGACGTCAACTAAGGCGCTTCTTGGGAGGCAACCCAAGTTTTATTTGCTTTCTTTTTGGTTTGTGGAATAATCGTGTGTTGATTGTGCATGTTAAAGTATGGAATGTGTTTCAAAAGTGGAGATTGGTGAGCTAAGAGTCCAGTCGGCGAGCCAGACTTGGACCGCCGTTGGAATCAAAGAATTTTGAAATTGGAGTCTGTAAAACTCTGTGTGCCCAGGAACAATTTGGCGAATCGCCGACCTAGTCTGTCGTTTGGACCCCCACATTAACAAGAGGTCCTGTAAAACTCGGCGAGGTAAGTGCCCACTCGGCGTATCACCGAGTGGGTCGGTGAGCAATACTAATGTCGCCGAATGGGTGAGAACTAGACGGTTTTTAAGGCCAAAGGTTCAAAAGTTAAAACTCTTTCACTTTCCCTCACTTTTCAACTTACCAAAATCACACCCGTACTATAGTATTCTATATTTTTGCGTTTTTACCACATTTTAGTCATCAAGTTTGTGTTCGGAGTTGGATTCTTTGCCGCCTAGCATTTCAAAGTATTTATTCAGCTTCTAAGGTTGGTTTTCTGAACCCACCCCGAACTTATATTTAGCAATTTTTACTCTTATGCAATGAGTTTTATCCTAGTGATGTGTGCTGGGCCTCTCTGAATTCATTATTTTTATGCTTGTTTGCTTGATTGTCTGTTTTAATTTGAATATCGTGCCGAGAACTCCTTTATCATTGATTTCCTAGATCTTTCGTGCTTAAAAGTAATTATAATAGTTGGGTGTTGCTTAAATGTTGTTGGGTCTAGTCGGGTGAAGTCTAAGTAACCCGCATTTGTGCCAAATGACGTAATTTGCCTAATGATGGAGCGGTTGATGCCATTCTTAAGGGCAAAAGTCATCAAATGGCCAAATTTGGCCAAACCGGGAGAAGTCTGAGTATCCCAGGGGCATGGGTGTGATGGGTCTTAGTTTAATTATATGGGTGCATATTTTGATTTTGTTTTCGGGGGCTACAGGGTTGAATTTGGAAAATGGGGTTGAAAGTTGGCAGGTTGGGCCGATTGGTGAGCTAGGTCAAGCTCGCCGAACCACTCGACGGTTCACCAAAGAGCATGGGGTATTGTGATCAATGAAGGGGGAGAAAATCCTCCTAAAAAGGGAAGGACGGAGCCTCCAAAGGGAGGCAAGGGAAAAGGAAAAAGGCCCATATCTGAGGTTTTGGAGCACAACTCTAGCAGTGAGGGAGAGGCCTTTAACTCCCGAGCTGCATTATCTGAGCCAAAGGATGACCAACCATTGCAGTCCCAAAGAGTGGAGAATAGTGCTAGATCTCATCCTAATTCAGTTAGAGCCCCAGCAGCCTTCACTCTAGCAGATGCAGTGCCAACTCCGGCACCACTTGCATGAGTAAGTTGAGTCTTGTTGTGTGCGTTCATGAGTGAGTCTTGTGTAGCACTATATGAGACATCCTTTTTGAACTGCTGAACCTGAGTTTTACTTGAGGACAAGCAAAATTTTAAGTTAGGGGTGTTGATGAGTCCTGGATTTGGACTCATTTAGGGATTTATTTGGATAAATTTTGTGTCCTCAAATGCCTGTTTTGTGTCAATAACTGATGTAAAATCCACGATTTCCAAGTATATGGATTGAAGAACGAAGCATGGACATTAATGTGCAAAATGGAACAAAGCAGCTGAAAGAATGAAGAAAAGAAGGCCTGGTCATTGCCAAGTCCATTGGGAGAATCGTCGAATGGCCACTATCCCGCCTAAAGTTCCAGTGTACCAAGCCCTGAAGGAGAAAATCAAGTGGACGAGAGAAAGGATCAGTCAGCGTATCGCCTAGTTGTTCCGTGATGCAGTGTTGGACTGCCCAAAGTTATAGAACTTGAGGATGCTGAAGTGCAAAGAAAAAAGGCGATGGAACTGACCAAAGGGCGGATCGCCGAATTGATCGATGAGCCCGACTTACTGCACCGAATAGCCCTTCGCAACATACTTTTGGTGACTATAAATACATTTTCAAACATAAATATTAGGAGCTATTTATCATAAGTTTTACATATTTTTGGAATTAGTTTGAACTCTGAGTATTGAGAGTAGTTTTCCTTAGCTATGAAGAATTGAAGTTTTCCATTTTTGAGAAATTTAAAGGATTGTAATTGCAAATGTAATTCTACCTTCGTGTTTTTGGCTTGCTGGTGAGAGAGGTTTTGAAACAAGGGTTATTGAATTGATGGTCTGTGGGTATTGGGTTGTCATGGGTTCAGCTCGAGAGAGTGAATCCTAAACCCTTTTCTACACATTCAGCTCGACAGAGTGAATGGACTAAAGCGCAGGTTGTTCTTATTTTGCTGCTTGTTGATGTTCGAGAGAAACCGACTTGATTCGGGGTAAATTGTTCGAGAGAAAGTTTTCCTCTATAGTCTAGCTTAGTCACTAACATACAACTATTTTCTAACAGTTGTAGTTACCTGTTTGTCTAAATTAGCCTATAATCGAATCACATCCCAAGAACCCATCTCATTATTGTTATTTCTTGTTATTTGCTACTGTTGGAGTTGATAGTTTGAAACCAAAACCCCCCTGTTATTTGACATTCGTGTCACCCCCTAATTTGAATTATGTTTTTATTCGATAATGTCTATTTCGATGGCTGATTTGAACATATTCATGCTTTTCGATTGATTCTCAAAGAAGTACCACTCCCTATGGGATTCGACCCCAACTCATTTAGTTGCATTATATACTGACTAACGATCGTTGACGCTTAGAACTGGATTAAGTGTCTTTGATAGCATTATTCAATCAAAACTCACCCAAAACTCTCTCAACCATCTCGAAAAGCATGTCACACATGCCAACACATCACAAAAACTGTATAGAAGCTACGAAAAAGGGAAAAATAGAAAATACATATGAAAGCATGCACATGACTGTGAGGATCATTAAATTTTTTTCCTATTGATTAATCTATTTTATATTTTGCATATGATAATTGTTTACAGATGTAAAAGTGGAAATCTTAAAAAGGATATTGTATGATATATATATATATACTAGTTTTTTGATGCGTGCGTTGCACGTGATTATCAATTCAAAAATATATGTTATAGTAAATACCATTGTTTATTTAAGCAAAGATTTGAATTATAAACTTACTACAAAATAATATTACAGATTCTTTTGTTAATGTTCAGTGTGGATCATCATATATATCTCTTATTCACGCGAACCTATGAAGATGGTCAATGAAAACTTTTATTAGTTAAATGTAATAATGTTTATATTTATTTTAATTTGATGAGGTTTAATCATGTAATTAGTTGTTTCTCACTAATATTACCTTGTAGACGATATTTGTTGTGTATATAAAAATTAAACTAATACAAACTTCAACTGACGTTATTATAAGTCATATGAACTTTTCTTCGTCTAAAATATTAAAATATTAAGAAACTGTAAATAAGTAAAATTGTCACGACCCAAGCCTAGGGCCTAGACGTGACATGGCGAATGAGGAACCCGAAGGAACCCCAAACAAGCCTCTCAAACTTGTCATCACACTTCATCGGTCGCGGAAGTACAATCAACATTAATTAACGGGAAATAGGGACTAAGGGCAAACCATTTCAAAATGACATCATAGAACAAGAGTCAAGCTCATTTACAAAATACTTGTCCAACGCACACCTCTACATACATAGATAGGACGGGGGCCATGACATACTACCGGCTCCCCTCATAGTCAAAATACAATTGCAAGCTAAAGTCTCAAAACATAGGAGTAGGAAACATAACATAGCCCTCGAATCATTGAGGACTCACCAACAAACTCGGATAAGCACCGTACTAGCCACGTGAATGGAGAGAAGGATCAAGAGTAGCTCCGGTCCCTACATGGTGACATCATGTAGGCAAAATATGCGTTAGTACTTGGAATGTACTAAGTATGCGGGGTGCAACACAACAATAGACAAGGACACAATCGAAATACAAGAAATAGTTTCATAGGCATTATGAATAACAATATGAGGATGCATGATCAAAGTGAAGTCAAAACATGTTTAAGTAAATCTATACTAATAGTAGATATCATATGTGTATGCATGATCCAACCAATCTATAACCCCAACTTAGGATGGGGGATGCCGTTCACACCCGGACACCCTGGTGGCAAGGTATAAACCCCTCACATGGTTGATGTTGGTCACACCCCAAGCATCCTAGGTGGTGAGATATAAACCTCTCACATGGTTGATGTTGGTCACACCCCAAGCATCCTAGGTGGTGAGATATAAACCTCTCACATGGTTGTCCGGTTCTTTTCCCCCGGACCGGGCATGGTCATGCAACACTTTATATAGGAAATTCCCATTAGGCTCTAATGCAATCTCACGTATGGAATGAACATATACACAAGCTTAGTTTGTCATCAACACATCTCTGGATTGCCATACATCTCATAACTCAAGCTTTAAAGCATCGATTCATCAATTCTCCATAGTTGGACATTTTGTCAAACACCTTGAAGGCATGTAATGGAATCAAAGAGCATGGAAAATAGGGTAGTAATTATGCAGCCAAACCAGTGAACAACCTACAACAACACCTTTTAACACCCACAATACCACATGAAAATCTCCACATCCATTCCAAATTTAGATTCAAGTTCTAGAGTCACAACATGCTCAAAACAATCACTTTTCATGTTTAAAATTCAATGTGCAGGAAATTATTACAAAGAACAAGACTAATTTATGAATCTTAACTTAAACCATGAATTAGTGAGTAGAATAGAGTCTAGGCACTATGGGTGGAAGGACCCATGAGTTCAACACCACATACCTTGAGTTCTTATGAAGGTCTTGAGAGTGTCTTCAATGGAAGCTTGGAACTTGGAGCAAGAGTCTCTTCAATCTTGAGGAAGGTTTTGGATTAGGGTTCTTGAGAGAACTTGAGAGAAAATGTGTCTAAGTATGGGAGAGGTGTTTTGGGAAATGTTTTAGAGATGGGAATTGAACTAATGGTATATAGGAAATAACATATGCCCTTTGGAAAAATGGTCCAACACTTAGAAAAAAAAATGAGGCGGGTGAACAGTAAAAACGCTCACTGGAAATTGCATTTCCTGCCGGACAGATTTTACGAAAATGGGCATAACTTCTTCGTCCGAACTCCGAATGAGGTGAAACGAAGTGCGTTAGGTAGCTAACTCAAAGGGCTTTCCATGGATATGTTATGGGCCACCCAATTATTTGTGTGCTAGGAGATATGACCCTCCAAAGTAGACCCTCGAAAAAGGCTTCACTTGGAAATTTCGGATTTTGATACGGTTGCTCTAAAATTTGGGTTAGACCCATTTCCCACTCAATTTGACCCCCTAAACAAGAATATGAAGTCGGATTTTCGAAAAACGAAACGGATTTTTTTTGATATAGCTAAACAAGTTTCCGGTAACTTCCGAAGCACATTTTTAAGAACCTTTTGGGTCATTTCAATATCTCCCCCTTGGGAACATTCGTCCCCGAATGTGGAAGAGACGTACAAGGCAAGACTTAGTAAGAACATATCAGCCCCAACATGAATGCAAAAATTTTATTTAAACATCACTTCAAGATTTCAAAACTTAGTGTAAAGCATCCATAACTCATCAATTTAAACATATATGCACATTAATGATTCAGGGGCTGAAATGTAAGACTCAATGGAGTACAAAGGACTTGATTTAATACCTTAGGCTTGAGTGGAGTTGAATAGATAAGGATAACGTCTTTGCATGTCCGCTTCGGCCTCCCAAGTAGCACTCTCCACTTGTTGATTTCTCCAAAGCACCTTAACGGACGCCACTTCTTTGTTCCTCAACCTTTTAACTTGTCTATCTAAGATCTGAACCGGGACTTCTTCATACGTCAAATTATCTTCTACAACACCCACAACCTCAAGAGGTACAATAGCGTTAGGATCACCAACACATTTCCTCAACATCGATACATGGAATACCGGATGAACTAATTCCATCTCCTTGGGCAACCCCAACTCATAGGCTACTTTACCAACCCTTCTTATTATCTCATAAGGACCGACATACCTAGGACTTAATTTCCCCTTCTTACCAAAACGAACCACACCTTTCATTGGAGAAACTTTCAAATAAACCCAATCACCCACTTTGAATTCAAGATCCCGTCTCCTCACATCGGCATAAGACTTTTGACGACTTTGGGCTGTTTTCAACCTCTCCCTAATCATCCTTACCTTCTCAAGAGCATCCATGACCAGATCCGGACCCAACAAGGCCACCTCTCCAACTTCAAACCACCCAACCGGTGACCTACACCGTCTACCATAAAGTGCCTCAAAAGGAGCCATACCGATACTAGAATGATAACTATTGTTGTATGCAAATTCAATCAAAGGAAGATGATCATCCCAACTACCTTTCAACTCCAATACACAAGCTCTAAGCATATCCTCCAAGGTTTGAATTGTTCTTTCGGCTTGGCCATCCGTTTGAGGGTGGAAGGCCGTGCTAAGCTTTACCTTTGTACCAAGACCCCTTTGGAATGACTTCCAAAAGTGAGAAGTGAATTGGGCACCACGATCCGAGATGATAGACAAAGGAATCCCATGCAACCTTACCAATTCATGAATGTACAACTTGGCATACTCTTCAGCCCCGTAAGTAGTTTTAACCGGTAGGAAATGAGCCGACTTTGTCATCCGATCAACCACCACCCAAACCGAATCAAAGCCTCTTCTAGCCTTGGGTAAGCCCACTACAAAATCCATGTTGATTTCTTCCCACTTCCAAGTAGGTATCTCAATGTCTTGAGTTAGGCCACCCGGCCTTTGATGTTCGGCCTTGACTTGTTGACAACTATGGCAACCCGAAACAAATTTTGCAATGTCCTTCTTCATACCGCCCCACCAATACACATCCCTCAAGTCTCTATACATCTTTGTTGACCCCGGATGAATAGAATAAAAAGAATTATGAGCCTCATCAAGGATTCTTTCCCTCACACCATCCACACAAGGAACACATAATCTACCTTGGTACCTAAGGGCACCATCTCCCCCTTGGGAGAAAACCTCCACCTTACCACTACTCACCGAAGCCTTTAATTCTACCAAAGAAGGATCAAGATCTTGCTTGACTATCACCTCATCAACCAAGGAAGACCTTGAACCATCAACAACAACTACTCCTCCACTATCCACCCCTTCTAACCTAACTCCCAATTTGGCCAACCGATGGACCTCCTTAGCCAACTCTTTACTACCTTCCTCCACATGAGCCAAGCTACCCATGGACACTCTACTCAATGCATCCGCCACCACATTAGCTTTCCCCGGATGATAGTGAACACTCATATCATAATCCTTAAGGAATTCTAACCACCTCCTTTGTCTCAAGTTAAGATCTTTTTGCGTGAACACATATTGGAGATTCTTATGGTCGGTGAAGATATCAACATGCACCCCATACAAATAATGACGCCAAATCTTTAAAGCAAAAACCACGGCGGCCAATTCAAGATCATGGGTTGGGTAATTTTTTTCATGAACCTTAAGTTGCCTAGAAGCATAGGCTATAACCTTACCACTTTGCATCAACACACAACCCAAACCAATACGGGAAGCATCACAATAAACAACAAAACCTTCTAACCCATCCGGAAGTGACAAAATAGGAGCGGACACAAGCCTTTCTTTCAAAGTTTGGAAGCTTTCCTCACACTCATCCGACCACACAAATTTAGCCTTCTTTTGAGTCAACTTAGTCATAGGAGAAGCAAGAGAAGAAAACCCTTCCACAAATCTCCTATAATAACCCGCTAAACCCAAGAAACTCCTTATATCCGACGGGGTCAAAGGTCTAGGCCAATTCCTAATAACATCGGTCTTCTTAGGATCCACCTTAATACCATCCCCCGACACCACATGGCCTAGGAAAGCAACTTCCTTCAACCAAAACTCACACTTTTCATATTTAGCGTACAACTTCTCTTCCCTCAATCTTTGGAGTACAACCCTCAAGTGACCCTTGTGCTCTTCCTCACCCCGAGAATAGATCAAGATGTCATCTATAAACACCACCACAAAAGAATCAAGGTAGGGTTTGAAAACCCTATTCATCAAATCCATAAAGAGAGCCGGAGCATTAGTCAACCCGAAAGACATCACCACAAACTCATAGTGCCCATACCTAGTACGAAAGGCCGTCTTGAGAATATCACACTCCCTCACCTTCACTTGATGATACCCTGACCGAAGATCAATCTTAGAGAAGTGACTAGCCCCATGCAATTGGTCAAATAAATCGTCAATCCTTGGAAGAGGATACCTATTCTTGACGGTGACCCTATTAAGTTGTCGATAATCAATACACATTCTAAGAGACCCATCTTTCTTCTTCACAAACAAAACCGGAGCACCCCAGGGAGAATGACTAGGTCTAATAAACCCCTTCTCTAACAAATCTTTTAATTGCTCTTTCAACTCTTTCAACTCCGCCGGGGCCATACGGTAAGGGGGGATAGAAATAGGTTGAGTATCGGGAAGGAGGTCTATACCAAGATCTATCTCCCTTTCGGGAGGGACACCGGGAAGGTCTTCTGGGAAGACATCTAGAAACTCATTAACAACCGGAATAGACTCAATAGGAGGGACTTTAGACTCCACATCATTGACTCTCACAATATGGTACAAGCACCCTTTGGAAATCAACCTATGGGCTTTAATGCAAGAAATGAATTTCCCCTTCACCACAACATCCCGGCTCTCCCACTCAAGGACGGGTTCATTAGGAAATCGGAACTTGACTTTACGAGTCCTACAATCAATAGAAGCATAATATGCATGCAACCAATCCATCCCAAGAATAACATCAAAATCCACCATGTTCAACTCAACAAGATCACAAGGCAACAACTTATTTAATATGCAAACCGGACAATTTCTATACACTTTTCTAGCAACAATAGAGACACCAATGGGAGTGGATACTTCATATGACTCATGCAACAATTCCGACTCGACATGAAATTTTCTAGCAACTAAGGGGGTAACAAAGGAAAGGGTGGCACCCGGATCAATCAAAGTATAAACATCAAGATCAAAGATTTGCAACATACCGGTCACCACATCCGGAGTCTCATTAACACCTTGTCTACCATGCAAAGCATAAAATCGATTGTCCCTTGGGGCACCACTTTGAGAAGCACCTCTACCCAAAGGAGTAGTGTTAGCACTTCGGACCTTGTTGCGGATCTTGGGACATTCAAACCTCTTATGACCCACTTCTCCACATTCAAAGCAAGCACCCGAACCCTTCATGCAAGGACCACCATGCTTCCTCCCACACTTAGGGCATACATCCATAGAACCCACTTCACCTCCCCCTTGAGGTCTAGGAACATTGATAGCAAATCCCCGGTTGACATGAGGGTTTCCTCGGCCTTGATGAAATCTAGCACCCTTAGGGAACCTATTCTCCAATCGGGCCCTCTTGGCCTCGTGCCCCCTTCTCTTCCTCAATTTCTCCTCCTCCATTTGCTCGGCATAAGTCATCAACCGAGACAAATCCATATCTCCAATGAGCATAGCGGACCGACACTCCTCACTAACCAAGTCGGATACACCCATCACAAATTTGTTCATCCTCGACCTAGAGTCGGCCACCAAGTGAGGTGCATACTTGGAGAGTTGGACAAATTTGAGGGCATACTCCCTCACACTCATAGCTCCTTGCTTCAAGTTCATGAACTCCACCAACTTTGCCTCCCTAAGCTCAAGAGGGAAGAACCTATTAAGGAAAGCAAGTTTAAACTCCTCCCACAACACCACATAGCCATTACCTTTCTCACCCTTCCATTGATCAAACCAAATTTGAGCAACCCCCTTGAGTTGGTAGGCCGCCAATTCCGCCTTCTCACAAGCACCAACATCCATAATGGTCAAGATTTTGCATACCTCATCGATGAACTCTTGCGGGTCCTCATCCACCTTTGAACCATGGAAGACCGGAGGGTTCATCCTCATGAAATCTCTCACCCTTTCCCCCGGGGTGGTAGTTCGAGGAGCTTGGGCTCCTTGTTGCACTTGGTTAGCTACCACTTGTGCAAGCATGGTGAGTGCATCACGGAGCTCACCATTGGTGGGTGGCTCTTCCGGTGATCGGGCCCGTCTTCCCCTCATGTTTGGCATGATGATCTAGCAATCCAAAGAACAAGCGTTAGGGAGGAATCACCTTATCGCACTCTAAGCACGACATAGAACATGAAGAAGGGAAACCTTTCCTAAAACGTTTTGTAGCCTCCCATTCATAGTCGTGGCGCGCTTCACAACCATGATTAGGACTCTACTCAACGCGGTGTGTTGGACTCCGAGGATTTAACAACCTAGTGCTCTGATACCAAGCTTGTCACGACCCAAGCCTAGGGCCTAGACGTGACATGGCGAATGAGGAACCCGAAGGAACCCCAAACAAGCCTCTCAAACTTGTCATCACACTTCATCGGTCGCGGAAGTACAATCAACATTAATTAACGGGAAATAGGGACTAAGGGCAAACCATTTCAAAATGACATCATAGAACAAGAGTCAAGCTCATTTACAAAATACTTGTCCAACGCACACCTCTACATACATAGATAGGACGGGGGCCATGACATACTACCGGCTCCCCTCATAGTCAAAATACAATTGCAAGCTAAAGTCTCAAAACATAGGAGTAGGAAACATAACATAGCCCTCGAATCATTGAGGACTCACCAACAAACTCGGATAAGCACCGTACTAGCCACGTGAATGGAGAGAAGGATCAAGAGTAGCTCCGGTCCCTACATGGTGACATCATGTAGGCAAAATATGCGTTAGTACTTGGAATGTACTAAGTATGCGGGGTGCAACACAACAATAGACAAGGACACAATCGAAATACAAGAAATAGTTTCATAGGCATTATGAATAACAATATGAGGATGCATGATCAAAGTGAAGTCAAAACATGTTTAAGTAAATCTATACTAATAGTAGATATCATATGTGTATGCATGATCCAACCAATCTATAACCCCAACTTAGGATGGGGGATGCCGTTCACACCCGGACACCCTGGTGGCAAGGTATAAACCCCTCACATGGTTGATGTTGGTCACACCCCAAGCATCCTAGGTGGTGAGATATAAACCTCTCACATGGTTGATGTTGGTCACACCCCAAGCATCCTAGGTGGTGAGATATAAACCTCTCACATGGTTGTCCGGTTCTTTTCCCCCGGACCGGGCATGGTCATGCAACACTTTATATAGGAAATTCCCATTAGGCTCTAATGCAATCTCACGTATGGAATGAACATATACACAAGCTTAGTTTGTCATCAACACATCTCTGGATTGCCATACATCTCATAACTCAAGCTTTAAAGCATCGATTCATCAATTCTCCATAGTTGGACATTTTGTCAAACACCTTGAAGGCATGTAATGGAATCAAAGAGCATGGAAAATAGGGTAGTAATTATGCAGCCAAACCAGTGAACAACCTACAACAACACCTTTTAACACCCACAATACCACATGAAAATCTCCACATCCATTCCAAATTTAGATTCAAGTTCTAGAGTCACAACATGCTCAAAACAATCACTTTTCATGTTTAAAATTCAATGTGCAGGAAATTATTACAAAGAACAAGACTAATTTATGAATCTTAACTTAAACCATGAATTAGTGAGTAGAATAGAGTCTAGGCACTATGGGTGGAAGGACCCATGAGTTCAACACCACATACCTTGAGTTCTTATGAAGGTCTTGAGAGTGTCTTCAATGGAAGCTTGGAACTTGGAGCAAGAGTCTCTTCAACCTTGAGGAAGGTTTTGGATTAGGGTTCTTGAGAGAACTTGAGAGAAAATGTGTCTAAGTATGGGAGAGGTGTTTTGGGAAATGTTTTAGAGATGGGAATTGAACTAATGGTATATAGGAAATAACATATGCCCTTTGGAAAAATGGTCCAACACATAGAAATATAAATGAGGCGGGTGAACAGTAAAAACGCTCACTGGAAATTGCATTTCCTGCCGGACAGATTTTACGAAAATGGGCATAACTTCTTCGTCCGAACTCCAAATGAGGTGAAACGAAGTGCGTTAGGTAGCTAACTCAAAGGGCTTTCCATGGATACGTTATGGGCCACCCATATATTTGTGTGCTAGGAGATATGACGCACCAAAGTAGACCCTCGAAAAAGGCTTCACTTGGAAATTTTGGATTTTGATACGGTTGCTCTAAAATTTGGGTTAGACCCATTACCCACTCAATTTGACCCCCTAAACAAGAATATGAAGTCGGATTTTCGAAAAACGAAACGGATTTTTTTTTGATATAGCTAAACAAGTTTCCGGTAACTTCCGAAGCACATTTTTAAGAACCTTTTGGGTCATTTCAAAAATAAAAGGGCAATGTTTATATAGTATTAACTATTTTGAAGACAACTTTTTGACAATCTAAATCACATAAGTAGAATTGATAAAAAAAAGTCATTCTTTCGTCTTGAGCATAAAAAAGTAAATCGTGACAATTCTCTAAATTTTGGAAAAAGATATTCATAAGTATATATGTATATCACAAGAGAAATTGTTAACAAAAACAAATACAAATAGACTACATCATGTTAACTTCATATATTTTTGTGTCTTATCTGAAAAGTCAAGACCTTTCCGAGAAATCACAACCCTTTGGAAAAGTCACAACTTATTGAATATGCCACAACTCATCGAAAAATCACAACCCTTTGAGAAAAGTCACAACTTACTAAAAAAGTCGCAACTCATCAAAAAAGTCACAACCTAAGTTAGGGATATTATAGTAATTTAGCATTCATGTTAGGAGTTCATGCTTTTAAGGTAATGTATAATATAGAATATAGATAGATAGATATAGCTATAGATATAGATATTCTTTGTTGGTGGTAAGTTGCTTTCTTCGTGCTTCTCTATCTATCGTTGCTTTTTAAAAAACATTCTTTTTCTTGAGTGTATTCATCTAATTTCAGTTTGCATGAAGCGTTAGGATCGAAAAATATATTATTTGTCTAGTGTTTAAATTTATAAATTGGTATACTAACGGTGTTTTCTGTAATGCAACTTGCAATCTTAATATCCACTAGGTTTCTTAATTGGTAGAATGTTTAAGTGCATAGAAGAGAAATTATCAGTTAAACATATATTGTCAAAATTTCGATCTGGGGAATGCACAACTGCTTTTGATTTCTCACATATATAATAAACTTCATCATTGAGATGTAATCATATGACTTCAATTTGTTGGAACTAATGCATCCACATAAATGTTTAGTCTTCCAAAATTGTCTCTTAGTTTTTCAAGAAATCCTTTAGGAGTTTGTAATACATGTATCTAGTTATTTGTGCAAGACTTTTGGTTTTATATTTTACTACTATAAATAGAGATGTAATTGATGATTCTAATCATCTCAAGTGGCCTTAAGTAGCCTATATAAAACTTGAGCATTCTCTAAAGATAATATTATTCTTCTATATTTCCTACAAATTGGTATTAAGAGAAGATTTTCGTTCTTAATCTGGTGTTAGGTGAAGAAAAAAATATGACATCCAAAACAAATGAAGGTGTTGATTCCTTAGTTGTTCTTGCTCGATTTTTTTATGGAACTGATTTTGAATACTGGAAGATAAGAATGAGAACACATTTGAAAGCTGAAGGTTTATGGACTATTATTGCAAATGGCTTTGAAGAGCCAGAAACGATGGTGAACTTACAGCAGCAGAGATGAAAAATTTTGAGGCTAAGTATCGTCAAGATGCAAAAGAATTGAGCAATATTCAAATGGGAGTGTCAAGAGCATATTTTGCAAAAATTGCTACTTGTGAGACTGCAAAACAAGCTTGGGAGTCTTTGGAAACTGAGGTTTATGGGGAAGAAAAGGTGTGTACTATAAATCTTCAAACTCTTAAGAGAGTTTCAAAATTTGAGGATGATAGAATCTGAAAAAATAGATGAATGTTACACAAGAGTCATGAATATTGTCAATGAAATGAAAATCATGGTGATACAATTTCTGACCATCAAGTTGTGGAAAAGATTCTAATTAGTGTCACAAAAAAGTATGAGTATATTATTGCTATCACTGAGAAGACGAAAGATCCTTCGAATCTTTCCATCAAAGATCTAGTTGGATCATTTCGTGCACATTTTTTTGTGAAGATCAACCCAAAGAGATGGCTTTCCAATCCAAAATTAATGAGAATTCTCAAAATTTCTCAAAAAATCAACAAAAGAAGAATTACAATCCAAAAGAGAAGCAAGATCATGATGGTTCTTCTAAGAGTGTTGAAGAAAAAGGTGAGAAAAGTTCTAGTTGTTTTTGTAAAGTTTGGATAAAGACTATTCACAATGCAGAAAAATGTTGGCACAAAGGCAAGCCCCAATGTAAATTTTGTAAAACGTTCGGCCACATTGAGAAGGATTATTGCTGGCATAAGAAATGGGAGCAAGCAATTTTTGTGAAAAGCAGGAGGAAGAAAGGGAATAAAACCTTTTCTTTGCTTTTAAATCTAATACTTCAACAAAAAACAATGAATGGTATGTTGATAGTGGTAGTAGCAAACACATGACTGGAGATGAAAAGACTTTCCTCTTAATTAATAATAGCATCACTACTAAAGTGAGAATGAGGAATGGAGCCTTAGTTGATGCAAAAGGCGAAGATAACATTTCGATCAACATAAAAGGGAGCGGTAAGCAAATTTATGGTGTTCTTTATGTTCCTAACTTGGAAGAAAATTTGCTTATTGTTGGTCAACTCATGGAAAATGGTTATCTCTTGTGTTTAGAGATAATTATTTCAGGATTTATGATAAAATTGAGCCAAATCAAGTCATTGTTGAAGTAAAGATGATAAAAAGAAACTTTCCTTTAAAATTTCATTACAATGCATTAAAAAATGAAGTTGTAGATGATTCATGGCTTTGGCACAAAAGATTTTGTCACTTGAATTTTCATGGGTTAAAGCTTCTCAAGAAAAAAGACATGGTGCAAGGCCTTCCAGATATACATACTAAGGTGGATCCATGTGAAAATTGTATAACGGGAAAGCAACATAGAAAGTCTTTTCCAAAAGGGATATCTTGGTGAGAAAGTGTATGTTTGGAACTAATCAATACCAACATTTGCGGACCAATAAAGACTCCATCTCTTGGAAGTCAAAAGTATTTTCTAATTTTTATTGATGAGTTTTCAAGAATGACTTGGGTTTATTTCTTGAAAGAAAAGTCAGAAGCATTTTCTACATTCAAGAAATTTAAAGCCCTTGTTGAGAAGCAAAAAAGGTTACAACATCAAAACGATTCGCAGTGATAGAGTACGTGAATACACAAGTCAAAAATTTGGAGAATATTACAAAAAGGCATTCTGAAGAAACTTACAGCAGGGTACACTCCTCAACAAAATGGTGTATCTAAAAGAAGAAATAGAACAACTGTTGAAATGGCCAGAACTATGATGAATGAGAAAGGGCCGCCAAAATATTTTTGGGCAGAAGCAGTACATACAGCGGTGTACATCCTTAACATGTGCCCAACAAAGGCATTGAAGGACAAGACACCAGTTGAAGCTTGGAGTGGAATGAAACCTTCTATAAGGCATCTTAAAATTTTCGGGTGTATTTTTTATGCTCATATACCTATTGAGAAAAGAATAAAATTGGATGAAAAAAGCCAAAAATGTATATTTCTTGGTTATAGTGATG
The DNA here is from genome assembly GCF_019186545.1 of Solanum stenotomum. Classification (NCBI taxonomy): domain Eukaryota; kingdom Viridiplantae; phylum Streptophyta; class Magnoliopsida; order Solanales; family Solanaceae; genus Solanum; species Solanum stenotomum. The sequence goes on along the minus strand of NC_064285.1, from coordinate 32,644,768 downwards.
TGACAAAAGTCTATAGGCTTCTCGATGTCAAAACTAACAAACTTGTTGTTAGTAGAGATGTCGTTTTTTATGAAAAAACAAAATGAAATTGGAAGGATAAAAATATAGATAATACTTCTATCATATCTTTAGATGTGTCAAATCAAGAAGAGGGTGAGGAAGAGGAAGATGTCCTTCAAGGGGGTGGGAGAGATTCCGGATTCAGATGATAAAGAAAGAACTTCCTCCAAGAGGAACAAAAATATTGAGTGACATTTATCAGAGATGTAACTTTGCCGGTGTTGAGCCAGAAAATTATGAGGAGGCAATAAAGCATGATGTTTGGAAGAAAGTCATGGAAGAAGAAATCCAGATGATTGAAAAAAAAAATAATACTTGGGAGCTTGTGGCTATATCCAAAGAAAGAGAAGTTGTAAGTCTAAAATAGATTTACAAAATCAAACTCAATCAGGAAGGAAATATTCAAAAGCATAAAGCAAGGTTGGTTGCTAGAGGTTTCAACCAGAAATTAGGTATTGATTTTTATGATACTTTCTCTCCAGTTGCTCGTCTTGAGAAAATTAGAACCATAATTGTTGTTGTTGCACAAAAGAAATGAAAGATATTTCAACTTGATGTTAAATCTACAATTCTTAATGGAAAGCTTGATGAAGAGATTTATGTTGAGCAACCTCAAGGATTTTTTGTTCAAGGGGGAGAAAAGAATTTGTGCAGGCTTAAAAAAGCTCTTTATGGGCTAAAGCAAGCTCCAAGAGCCTGGTACAATGAAATTGATACATACTTTCTGGAAAATAACTTTCAGAGAAGTAAAAGTGAAGCCACTTTGTATGTGAAGAAAGAACATGGCACCATTATCATTGTTTGTCTCTATGTGGATGATATGCTCTTTACAGAAAATGATGTGAAGATGATGCAAAAATTCAAGCAAGATATGATGCAAGCCTATGAAATGAGTAATCTTAGGTTGCTAAATCGTTTCTTAGGCATCGAAATTTCTCAAAGTGAAAGAAGGAATTTTCATTTCTCAAAAGAAGTATACTAAGAGTATTCTTCAAAAATTCAAAATGATGGATTGCATGTTTGTGGCCATACCATTAGCAGCAAATGAGAAGTTCAGAAAAGATGATAGAGAAAAGAAAGCTAATAGCTCACTTTATGGGAACTTGATTGGAAGTCTGGTATATCTTACTTCAATAAGACCTGAAATTATGTTTGTTGCTAGTTTATTATCCAGATTCATGCAAGAACCAAGCCAAGTGCATTTTGGAGCTGCAAAGCGTCTACGCTACTTGTAAAGAACAATGGATTATGGGATAATGTACAAATTTGGTGGAGATTTGAACTTAATTGGTTAATCTAATAGTGATTGGGCTGGAAGTATAGATGACATGAAGAGTACTTCTGGTTATGCTTTCATATTTGGATCAAGTATTTGTTCTTGGTTATCAAAAAAGCAAAGTGTTGTTACTCAATCCACTGCCAAAGCAGATTATATCTCAGCAGCTAAGGCTACTTCTCAAGCTATTTGGCTTAGGAGAATATTTGAAGGCATTTGTCAAAAAAACAAAAATAGGGACTGTTCTACATTGTGATAACAAATCAACTATTGCAATTGCCAAGGATCCAGTCAACCATGAAAGATCGAAGAATATTTTCATCAAGTATCATTTTATTCGAGAAGCACAAGAGAAAGGAAAATTTTAGTTGCATTATTACCAGGAGAACAACTTGCTGACATCTTCACCAAAGCACTTCCTAGAGAAAAAAATTTGCTATCTTTGAGAATGCATTGGAGTTGTCAAGCAAATGCATTAAGGGGGAGTGTTGGAATTAATGCATCCACATTAATGTTTAGTCTTTCAAAATTATCTCTTAGGTTTTCAAGAAGTCCTTTAAGAATTTGTAATACATGTATCTAGTTAATTGTGATACATGTATCTAGTTATTTGTGCAAGACTTTTGGTTTTACATTTTATTACTATAACTAGAGATGTAATTGATGATTCTAATCATATCAAGTGGCCTTAAGTAGCCTATATAAAACTTGATCATTCTCTAAAGATAGTATTTTCCTTCTATATTTCCTACACAATTAAGGGGAAGATAAGCATTTTATTGTTCAACTTCAGTTCTTGCTTATTCTTAAAGATCATAATCTTTTGATGTTGGCATGTGCCATGGTTCATTCTAGTACCAAAATAAGTGTTAATTATGTAGGTGTTTATGCATTTTCTTATTAAAATAAAATATTAAGTGTGTGTGTTAGTGGGTATAAATTGTGGTAGAAGATGACTTTTAGTTATTGTAACGTATATGACCATTAGTTCTTGTAACTCTCATGGTCATTAGTTTTTTGTAACTCATATGACCATTAGTGTTTTGTAAACTATGTAACATCTATCACATTCATCTACCCACATTACTACCCCTCATTCTACCCATTGATTATATGGAAAACTTCTTCACCTATAAATAGTGGTCTTCCTTTGGGTTGAAGAAGGGGAAGAGAAATAGCGTAAGAAAATATGAAAAGTTTATATTGAGGTTAGTGTAGTGAAAGAGAGAGTTGAGACATAGAAAAATGTTCTAAGTCTTCAACTATATTCACTATACAAAAGAGAGTATTTATATGCTGAAGGAAAGTGTTCTTTTGTGGAGCTTTAGACTCTTCAACTAATCCGGAGTTGTGTGAGTTGTATGATGTTGTTGGGCTATTATATCTTGGAGGGGACAAGTCAAGAGTGATACTTCTGGATCGGTGTAGATTATGCCGCAGTGAACTTGAATCTCCTTAAAGAGAGTGCTATATCCGCGCCTCAGCGTAAAAATTATTTATTAATTTTTTGTCGTCTTATCTTCAACTATAATTTACTGTATTAGTGGTATATTACATCAACAATTTTAAGGAGAATCATGTTTTTGTTATCGTTTGAAAAAGTGCGGATGTAAAGATAGGGATCTCAACATATTCTGCTCAACGTCGCTCTCTTCAAGAGATAGAAGAGAAGAGGTGTACAGTAAAGTATTATTCTACTTGCTCAATTCAAGTGGAGAGGAGGTAAAGGAAAAAAATTACCTAGTATTTTCATGAATAAACTGATACTACCTTTCATGAAAAATGATAATTAAATTCTTAAAATAGTGGGGGCTCATGAAATGAGGAAAAAGTCACTGTAAAAAAAATGTTTTTTGCATCTTTGAGAAATGTTCTTAAAAAGAGTATTAGAAGTGCACATATTTATTATGGAATAAATCAAATGTTGTTTTTTGGTTATAATGAGATCATTGTTGGCTCTAACATGAGATTATAAATAAATTATGAAAAACATGTTAAGTAGTCATTTAACATGAAATATTATGATGAGATGAGTTTCATTCTTGGAATAAAAAAATACAATAAAACATGTGATGGAATTTTCTTTGTCAAGTCACCTAATATAAAATTGTTTTGTGAAATATAATTTATTCTGTGAGTCTTGCAACTCCTTTAGATTCAATTGTGTGAGAAAGTTGTGACAAATAAAAAAGGGAGTTTGCTAGCCTAATAAAAATATGAGCTATGTGACTAACAACTTGACTTGATGTTGTGTATGCAGTTAAAGTACTTTGTAGGTACAAGCAAACTAGATGAGAAAATTTTGTTGTTATTTGTTGGAATGAGAATAACAAATTGTTTTTTTGCTAACTCTTCTATGGAGGTTGAAGTAAAAAAATTTAAACTTCTGAAAAATTGAATTGATTTTACTATATCAAACACTTTATTTTGAGAAATTAATTTTTCTAATTTTGATTAATTGTGATAGCACCAATATAATGGTAGAGTAAAAAAAATTGTTACTAAAACGGTAAATTCAAGCTCAAGAGGAAAAAACACAATATTGTGAGATCATATCGATCACTGTTATACCATCAATATTAATTGTGTTAAAAGTTGTGATAATATTGCAGATTTATAATCTAAGGCCTTAGCAAAATAAAGAATCTAAAGCATATCGAGGCGGATGAAATTGAAGCTAAAAAAAATTCTAACTTATATATGAGGAAACCCAACCTGGGGACTAGAGATCCTATAACAAGGTTCAATGGGAAGAACGAATTATATGATTACTTGTTGTGAAATGCAATATAATTAATTTTATTCAATTCCTATGATGTAAGTGCATTTATCCTATAATGATTTGTGGAGGTTGAGTCTTTGAACTCTTAATGAAAGTTTTTATCTCGTATGAGTGGAGTGTCAAATTATAGGAGCACTCTTGACAGATTTCACCTATGTGAGTGTGAAAGTAGGTCGCTTTCTATGAGAATGAGCTTGTTCTCAAAATCACCTATGAAACCGGGATAGCACAAGGCCAAAATGTGCTGGCTATTAAAGCTTATGTCAACACCTTAATTATTGTGTGTAAGCAGTGATATTTTATTTCCCTTAAGCAGTCATAGTTCAAGTGTGAGACCACTACTGACTCTAGAGTAAAGGTTATTGTTTTACTAAGGGAACGTTCAATGCAGAGCACACCTTCATTATACATAATAGTCTACCTTCAACTAAATTGGTGAACTCTATTAATTTTAATATTAAAATGAGTGGGGGAATGTTGGTGTATAAGCTATTTATTATTTAAATAAAAAGTTAAGTGCATGTGTTAGTAGGTATAAATTGTGGTAGAAGATGACTTTTGGTTCTTATAACTTATATGACCATTAGTTCTTGTAACTCTCATGGTAATTAGTTTTTTAAAACTCATATGACCATTAGTGTTTTTTAACCTATGTAACATCTATCACATTCATCTACCCACATTACTACCCCTCATTCTACCCATTGATTATAAGGAAGACGTCTTCACCTATAAATAGTGGTCTTCCTTTGGGTTGAAGAAGGGGAAGAGAAATAGTGCAAGAAAAAATGAAAAGTTTATATTGAGGTTAGTGTAGTGGAAGAGAGAATTGAGACATAGGAAAATATTCTAAGTCTTCAACTATATTCTCTATACAAAAGAGAGTATTTATATGTAGAAGGAAGGTATTGTTTTGTGGAGCTTTGGACTCTTCAACTAATCCAGAGTTGTTTGAGTTTTACAACGTTGTTGGGCTGTTGTATCCTGGAGGGGACAAGTCAAGAGTGATACTGCAGGATCGGTGTAGATTATGTCGTAGTGCGCTTGAATCTCCTTAAAGAGAGCGAGATATCCGTGTCTCAGCCTCATGATTATTTAATCATTTTGTGTCGTTTTATTTTCAACTGTAATTTATTGTATTTGTGGTATATTACACCAATATTTTTAAGGAGAATCATGTTTTTGTTACAGTTTGAAAAAGTGCAGATATCAAGATAGGGATCTCAACATAATTTTGCTCAACGTCGCACTCTTCAAGAGATGGAAGAGAAGAGGTGTACAGTAAAGTATTTTTCTACTTGCTCAATTCAAGTGGAGAAGAACTAAAGAAAAAAAATATTTTTTACCTAGTATTTTCATGAATAAACTGATACTACTTTTCATGAAAATGATAATTAAATTCTTAAAATAGTGGGGGCTTATGAAATGAAGAAAAAGTCATTGTGAAAAAAAATGATTTTTGCATCTTTGAGAAATGTTCTTAAAAAGAGTATTACAAGTGCATATATTTATCATGGAATAAATCACATGTTGTTTTTTTGGCAATAATGAGACCATTTTTGGCTCTACCATGAGAGTTATAAATAAATTATGAAAAACATGTTGAATAGTCATTTAACATGAAATGTTTTGATGAGATAAATTTCATTCTTGGAATGAAAAAAATACCATAAAACATGTGATAGAATTTTTCTTGTCAAGTCAACTAATATTAAAAAAAAAATTGTGAAATACAATCTTATTGATTGTGTGAGTTTTGCAACTCCTTTTGATTCAATTGTGTGAGAAAGTTATGACAAATAAAAAAGGGAGTTTGCTAGCCTAATAAAAATATGAGCTATGAGACTAACAACTTGACTTGATGTTGTGTTTGCAGTTAAAATACTTTGCAGGTACAAGCAAACTAGATGATAAAAATTTGGTGTTATTTGTTGGAATGAGAAAAACAAATCATTTTTTGCTAACTCTTCTAAGGAGGTTGAAGTAAAAAAAAAATATTAAACTTCAGCTAGTGAAAAAGTGAATTGATTTTACTATATCAAACACTTTATTTTGAGAAATTAATTTTTCTAATTTTGATTTATTGTGATAGGACAAATATAATGGTAGAGTAAAAAAAATAGTTACTAAAACGGTACATTCAGGCTCAAGAGGAAAGAACACAATATTGTGAGATCATATCGAACACTAGTATACCATCAATATTAATTGTGTTAAAATTTGTGATAATCTTGCATATTTATAATCTAAGGCATTAGCAGGATAAAGAGTCTAACGCACATTGATGGAGATTAAATTGAAGCTAAAAAAAATTCTAAGTTATATATGAGGAAACCCAACCTGGGGACTAGAGATCCTTGAACCAGGTTCAAGGAGAAGAACGAATCATATGACGACTTGTTGCGAAATGCACTATTATTAATTTTAGGGAAAAGGGCCTGATATACCTCTCAACTTTGCCATTTGGAGTTGATATGCCCCTCGTTATGATAGTGGCTCATATATACCCTTACTGTTATACAAACGGCTCACATATACCCCTACTGTTACAAAATGAGCTCACATATACCCTTCATTTAACGGAAGTTAAAAAATTAGTTTTAAATGTATATGTTTTACTTTTAATTTTCTTAAAAATTATTTAGGGGTATATATGATTCTTCTAGCAAAGTTAAAGGTATATTTTAGTCCTTTTCATACATAAATTATTTTTTTACTTCTTTGATTATAATTATTTGAATTTCTTATTCTTATTTTATTTTTTTCGTTCATTCCTTTCCTTAGTGTAAAGAAAAAATTTAAAACTATTTTTTTGTGGCTATATTATAATTTAAAACTATTTGTTTTTGGTCTATATTGTAATTTATTTTTTGTATTTGAAGAAAAAAATTGGTCATCTATAATAAGTTTTACAAGAATATTAGTGAAACATAAATAAATTTGACCATCAAAATAATAAATCTAAATTAGTCATTGAAACAAAAAAAAAATCAAAAAAAATATGTTTGAGGAGGATTAAATATACTCATATGGGATTATATTTTTTTTTTAAAATAAAAATAAAAAATTAAACTAAAATTAATTTTTTTTCATTTCCGTTAGACGAAAAGGGTATATGTAAGTCATTTATATATAAGTAGGGGTATATATGAGTCACTTTCATAACGAGGGATATATCAGCTCTAAATGACAAAGTTGAGGGGTATATCAGACCCTTTTCCCTTAATTTTATTCAATTTGTATGATGTAAGTGCATTTATTTTTTAATGATTTGTGGAGGTTGAGTCTTCTCTTAATGAAAGTATGTATCTCGTATGAGTGGGCTGTCCAATTATAGGAGCACTCTTGACAAATTTCACCTATGTGAGTGTGAAAGTAAGTCGCTGTCTACGAGAATGAGCTTGTTCTAAAAAACACTTATGAAACTGGGATAGCACAAGAACGTAATGTGCTGGATATTAAAGCTTATGTCAACACCTTGATTATTGTGTGTAAGCACTGATTCTTTATTTCCCTTAAGCAATCATAGTTCAAGTTTGATACCACTACTGACTCTAGAGTAAATGTTATTATTTTACTAAGGGAAGGTTCAATGCAGAGCACACCTTCAATATGCATAATAGTCTACCTTCAACTAAATTGGTGAACTCTCTTAATTTTAATATTAAAATGAGTGGGGGAATGTTGGTGTATATGCATTTTATTATTAAAATAAAATATTAAGTGCATGTGTTAGTGGGTATAAATTGTGGTAGAAGATGACTTTTGGTTCTTGTAACTTATATGACCATTAGTTCTTGTAACTCTCATGGTCATTAGTTTTTTGTAACTCTCATGGTCATTAGTTTTTTGTAACTCATATGACCATAAGTGTTTTGTAAACTATGTAACATCTATCACATTCATCTACCCACATTACTACCCCTCATTCTACCCGTTGATTATATGGAAAACTTCTTCACCTATAAATAGTGGTCTTCCTTTGGGTTGAAGAAGGGGAAGAGAAATAGTGTAAGAAAATATGAAAAGTTTATATTGAGGTTAGTGTAGTGAAAGAGAGAGTTGAGACATAGAAAAATGTTCTAAGTCTTCAACTATATTCACTATACAAAAGAGAGTATTTATATGCTGAAGGAAGGTGTTCTTTTGTGGAGCTTTAGACTCTTCAACTAATCTACGACGTTGTTGGGCTATTTTATCATGGAGGGGACAAGTCAAGAGTGATGTTGCTGGATAGGTGTAGATTATGCCGCAGTGGGCTTGAATATCCTTAAAGAGAGCAAGATATCCGCGCCTTAGCCTAAAAATTAATTATTATTTTTTTATCATTTTATTTTCAACTGTATTTGTGGTATATTACACCAAATATTTGGAAAGAGTTGTTTCAGAAATTACATTCATAGAAGGATATTTAAGTCTTATTTTACGACTGCTTTACATGTTGGGGTTTCCTGTCCTCATACTTGTTTGTAGGATTTTTATCCTTTATACTTGTGCAATCTCCTCGGACCTCACCTATAGTTTATTAACATGTTTCATAGATAAATATTCCGTCATAAATTTATCAACGCTTCATTTCCAAATTGATCTATGATAAAACACAATATAAGTGTAAAGAGTCTTTGTTTTCCTTTTCATTTTCATGATGTTGCTCAGATTCTCAAAAAATATTATCCCAATCATGTAAGATCCTCCAAAAATACATTATTTTTGGAGGATCTGACAAAACATATTAATATTTTTAAAATAGTCTAAGCAACATTTTTTTGTCTAACGTCTAATTTATTTTCATCTACTTCAAATGAAAGGATGGAATTGCCACAATAACCGTCAATGGATTGAAAAGGTATTTTATTCCTTTTTAAACTTCCTGTAGAGAGAAAGTCACGTGAATTGTTAGAAAAATTCTTGTGTTGCATTCAATTTTATACCTTTTTGACAAGTAGATTTTGTTTAGCTTTGAATGACATGCTATATACATGTGATTTTTTTCTTATGTGTTTTTCAATCTGTTCGCCAACAAATTTCGTAAGCACTGAAAATTAACTGCAAGCAAAATAAATAAAAGAAAAATGTGATTCTTATTGATGAATCTTGTGACTATAATTCTGTTGTTCTCTTGATTCTTCTCTCATAAACTTCTCCGTGATTCGAGGGCCTTCAGTAGCGTATTTCTCAAATGTAGGATGATGTAGACCTCCTTAAGATGTATTTGATCTCCGAGAACGTCAGGAAGAACTTCGTTGTTTCAAGTCAATCTCCGGGAAGAACTCTGTTGATCACTCCTTCGAAGAGCTATGTAGTTGATGTTGTAGCTTTCTCCAATTGCAGAATACTTCTTGAAGAGTTTTCTTCCTCCAATTGCAGAATGCTTGTTGAAGAGTTTTCTTGATGCCTTTAGAATGTCATGTACATCCCCTATTTATAGTTGTGGGGATGAACAAGAATGCTTATGATTGGCCAAAGAATGTCATTTTGACACTTGGCAGATTGCGATTGGTTCTTGCACTTGAATGGGACTACCACCTCATTTGGACACGTGGCACCGCCTTATTGGTCTTTGATGCCTAGTCATCGTGACATGTGGCATGAATTTGGGCTTCAAGGTGAAATGGACCTTAGACTTGAATTTAATAACATGAACTTATTTATTTGTAAAGCCTAAATTAATCATCCAATCCAAATAAACATGGATTTAATTCAAATTTGTATGAATTAAATCCAATAAAATTTGTGTGTCTACAGATGCCCCCTACTTCAAGCCTTGTTGAAGTGTAGGTTTGCCGACACTTGATTGCGAGACTTGAAGTATTATGAATCCAACAATATCACTCTAATTAAGACATTTGCTTGAGTTGGTTTCTTGCAATGAAACAAGTTGCACGGTACGGTCATGTGCAAATCCATTTCGATGTGCTCATAAGGACTTTTGTTATTTCAATCCATCCAAGGAAAGATATGGAGGACTCTCGAGAGAGGTATAAACAAATCAATGTGACAAAGTTGAATGAATTTTAAGTTCAGATAAACTTCCACCATGACTACTAAAAAACTATGAAAAATCAATAGACGCGTCCCACTTAAAAGCGATGCAGATTGCAACACTGTTCGTCGCTTTTGAATAAAAATATTTTTTTTAGATATTTTTTACAAAAAGCGATGGACAACATCTCTTAGTCTGTTACTTTTTTTGCGGATTTTTGCGCCAAATATATATATAATTTATAATTAATTATTTAATATAGGTAGAGATGCTGTCCGTCGATTTTTATTAAAAATAATTATTTATAAATTTCAAAATAACGACGATGTTCGTCACTTTCTATTAATTTTTAATTATTAATTATTTTTTAAAGAAGTGCTGGATTTAGCATCTTTATGTCTGCCGCTTCTTGGTAAAAATAGATGGTCAAATATTGAAAAAAAGCGACGGACAATGTTGCTTAGTCCATCACTTTTTGGTCAAAATTTTAAAAGAAAAGCAATGAGCGTAGAGACGTTGTCCGTCGCTTTCTTTAAAATATCTAGATGCCTAGACGGGTTTTTTCCCCATTCTTCCTTCACTTCCTTCTCTCTTCCTTTGTCTCTTCCTTCTCTCTAAAATAGCTCCAAGAAGCTGCTACCGCGGTCGTTGCTGCCACCGCCGCCTAGCTCCCTCTCCATTGTCTCTAATTTCTCCTTTAATTTAAGGTTAGGGTTTCTTCAAATTAGTTTTAATTTTTTTATATTTGTGGTATATTTGATTTTGTTAATTAGTTATTGAATTTGTGTTTTGGATTGAATGATTGATTGTGTTTGTTAGAGAATGAATTAGGGTTTTTTGATTTTAGTATTTGTTTGAATTTGAAAATCTTTAATTTGATTGTGAATTGGGATTTTTTTAAATTTGATGATTGTTAGTTAGTAAATTGTTAATTTGAAGTTAGAAGTTAGTAATTGATGAAGTTTGAACGTCATGAACATATAGGATGAATGTTCTTTATAAAACTAACTTTTGGATTAGAAGTTTATATATGACTAATTTTATAGATTAGAGATATGAACTTGAATTAATTAGAATTAACTTGAACTTGAACTTGGAACTTAAAACTTAAATATATATATAACTAATTCTTGGATTTGAAGTTTATATACAACTAATTTTAGAACTAATTTGATATGAACTTTAACTTGAACTTGAACTTGAACTTAGAACTTGAATATAACCAATTCTTGGTTTAGAAATTCGATGTGAATTATCTCGAATTTAGAACTTGAACTAATTGAACTTAATTAGAATTTGAATATATAACTAATTATTGGATTTGCACTTTATATATAACTAATAACTTTTATAATATGAACTTGAATTTAGAACTTGAACTTGAATATAACTAATTCTTGATGACTGATTTCATGTATCAGGACACTTCTTCCCATTCTAAGTGCCAACGATCGTTAGTCAGTAATATAACCCAACCAAGTGAGTTGGCATCGAATCCCACAGGGAGTGGTACTTATTTCAGAATCAATAGAAAAGCATGAATATGTTCAAGTCAATCATAGGTAAAGACATTTACGAATAAAAGCATACTTCAAATTAAGGGTGACACAAGTGTCAAATAATAGGGGGGGTGTGGTTTCAACTATCAGCTACACAATAACAAATAACACAAATTATCAAGTAATGAGACGGGTTCTTTGGATGTGATTGGATTATGGGCTAAGGTAGACAAATGGGTGATTGCAATTAACAGTAAATAGCTATAAATCAGTGAATAAGCTAGACTTTAGTGGGGATGAACTTTTTCTTGAACAATTTACCCCGAATTAAATTGGTTTCTCTTGATCACAAATAAGCAACAATTAAGAACAGCCTACACTTTAGTCCATTCACTCTCTCGAGCTCAATGTATGGAAAAGGGTTTAGGATTCACTCTCTTGGGCTGAACCCATGACAACCCAATACCCACAAACCATCAATTCACTAATCTTGGTTTTAAAACCTCTCTCTCAAGCAAGCCAAAAACACGAAGGTAGAGTTGCATTTGCAACTACAACCCTTTAAATTAGACCACAATTATTGATTCAAATCACTTTTAAACAGCATTTAAACTATCAATTAATAATAACCAGCAGCTAAATCAACCTATAATCACATAATCACACCCCAAGAATTGGGGTTTTAGCTAGACATCATAAAAAGATAGAAATCGTTACCAAATTGTGTTTCCATCAACGAGTAAGATTACTTTCATCTTTACAAAGGTCAAGGTTGAAGATTCTCAAAGACCCACTTCTAATTTCTCAAAAATGAAAATCTTCAATTCTTCGAAGTTAAGGAAAATATTGTCTAAATACTCTCAGTTCTAAGCTCTCAAAACTTGAAAACGGATTCTAATGATAGATAGATACTAAGATAGATACTAAACTAAATATTCAAAAATATATTTATAGTCGCCAAAAATGTGATGCGAAGAACCATTCGGCGCAATATGGTGGGATAGCCGATCCCCTCGGCGATCCGCCCTTTGGTCAATTCCTTCGCCTTTTTGCTTTGGCCTTCAGCATCTTCAAGTTTGGTAACTTTGGGCGATATAGCACTGCATCGCAGAACTATCCAACGACACGCCGACTGCTCTTTTCTATATCCGACTTGATTTTTTCCTTCAGGGCTTGGCACACTGGAACTTTAGGCGAGATCATGGCCATTCGACGACTCGCCCAATAGGTTAGGCAATCATCAGGTCTTCTTTTCTTCGTTCTTTTAGCTGCTTTGTTCCTTTTTGCTCATTGGTGTCCATGATTTGTTCCTCAATTTAAATACCTGAAAATCATGGATTTACATCAGTTATTGGCACAAAATAAGCATTTGAGGACACTAAATCTATTAAAATAAAACCGTAAATGAGCCCAAATCGTGGACTCGTCAACACCCCCAACTTAAACTTTTGCTTATCCTCAAGTAAAACTCAAGTTCAGCAGTTCAAAAGGGACGTCTCAAATAGTGCTACATAAGACTCAATCATGAAAGCACACAAAAAGACTCAATTTACTCATGCAAGAATTAATTGTGCACTCAAAGATTCAAGTTGTGACTCACCATTATCAAAGACTCTCAAGTTCACAATACTTGCTTCAAATTCAAGTTCAACCTCAACAAAGGTACTCAAATGCCCTCACACAAAGAATGATTTCATATTCACACACAATGGTTCAACAATTTATAATTCCGGAATCAAATGCAACACTCACACTCACAAAGATGAACACAATGCATGATTTCACCCATAGGTTTGCCCTTATTTTCCAATCAACATTTGTTTCAGCTAACTCAAGATCAAAAAGGTATTTTCAAGGCTTGTAACGGGGCTGAGGGTAAAGGTATGGTCATTTAGGCTCAGTGACTTCTATTCTCATGAAATGTGGTGTGAAAAACACTTTCTTTCCTTTTCTTTATCAATTCTCATTCATGCTCAAAAGTCACCTCATAATTCATCTTCCATGGACTGTTGGAAACCCCATTTTCTTTTCACTTTCACAACAAGATGCAAAAAGTTCACATATTGTCTACGCAACTTTATTTTGCCTAAGCGTAGCCGCACATTCATTTTTGTTCGATTATGAGCACTAGTCAAGTCATCGGTATTGATCAAGACCGATACTCAAATTTGAAAGAAAACAGCCACATTCAAACACAAACAAGAGGTGGCACAATTTTTTTCGAAAGGGTCCAAAGAGCATTTGCAATTAACACAAGGAGCCACCAGCTCAAACATCCACAAATATAGTATTAAAACAATTTATAGCTCAAAAACCCAGATATATAGACTTATCAAAAGTCACAAAAGGTGGGCCTCACCCCACCACAAATAAAAAGGCATTTGTCCTCAAATGCAAGCAAAATAATATCCACAAGTCAATAAAAGTAAGACAGAGAAGGAGGTAAAGAGGGATCATGTATAGACAGTCGTTTCATCTGTCTGGGCCTCAGTGCCTGGTGTGGTGCTCAAAACCTGGGCTTCAGTGTCCGGAGTAACCTCAGAAAGACCAGCTCCACTGGACCCACCCATGGATGTCTCTATCAGCGATGTCTGGATCACTGACTACATAATAGTCTTCTCAAGATTCGGCAAATCTCCATATATGCTCTCATCTCTTATCTCTATTAGCTCCTCATCAATCTCTGCCTCCAACTCATCAACTATTGTGGCGTCCCTATGTACATCTTTGGTGGTAGCCAGAGGGTTCTGAGGAGCGTGCACATCATCTGCATCCTCCAGTAGTGAAGTGAAGTCAGTAGACTTTAGATCGTCTACATCCTTCCTCAGATCAGCAACTTCGGCTTTCAAAGTTGTAACCTCGGAGGTCTCCCCCTGCCTTCTCTCACAAGACTCAACTCTTGTAGTGAGAGTGTGAATGGAAGTCTGGAGGGGAGTCATTGTAGCTAAAATAGCAGCCTCAATCATCTATGGGACATATCTCTATAGTCAAGTCGCCCGCACATCAGCTGAATGGGCCAGGTGCCCCATCTTTAGGATCATCGCCTGAGTAATCTTGGTTGGCTGGGAGGAGGTAGAGGTACCCGAGGCCTGTGAAGAAGAAGAAGGAGCAGATGTACCTGAAGGCCCGGAGGCCGGAGTAGGCAAAGATGCCTCTGCCGACATCAACCTCCGGAGAAGTATCTGCCGGAGCTGCTCTCCTCCTATCAGCCTCCTCTCATGTGTATGCTGCCTTAATGCACCGAATGTTAGTGGAGGAAGACAGGGTAACCTCAATATCTCTCGTATCAACCTGAGGCACTCCAGCACGTCGGCATAACTCTGTGATCAAGACCAGGAATGGTAGGGAAGTTTGCCTCTGCTTGGCCTCATGGCCATCTCTTGCTCAATGAGTAGTCCCAGGTTGATGCTTCTCCGGGATATGATCGACCCAAGGCAGGCCGCCTTGGGATGGTAAATAATGGACTCATTTTGGGATGGCATGATTGTGTTGCTTATGAAGCCAAACCAGAACCGAGCAACAATACTAAGATCCCTTTTCTCTATGGGAACTTCTGCCTCTATCCACCTCGGTGTGGTGTCTGAGATGTGGGGTGCCAGCCGTTGATGAGTCCACAATATGGACTTATTTAGGACTATATTTTGATAGAATTAGTGTTCTCAAATGCATATTTTGTCTCAATATATGATGAAAATCCTTAAGTTTAACGTATTTAGAGTTTGAGGCAAAGCATGGACACTACTTGGCAAGAAGGAACAAGGCAGCTGAAAAGAACAAAGAAATGAAGGCCTACAAATCGTCAAGCCTAGTTGGCGAGCCACCGATGGCCCTGGAGATTGCCTTTTGTTCCAGTGTGCTGAGCCCTGAAGGAAAAGGTCAAGTTGGCGATGAAATAAACTAGTTGGCACGTCACCGATCAGTTCCACAAAGCAGTACAATATCTCCCAACAACTCAAAACACGAAGAGGCTGAAGGCTAAAGCAAGAAGGCGATGAAATCGACCAAAAGGCGGATCGCCGAGCGTATCGGCGATCCCGACTAATTGCGTCGAATGGTCCTCTGCTGCACAAATTTTCAAACACTATAAATACTTGTTTAAATTTCTAATATCATATCATTTCTATTATTCAAACCTTTTACAATTTTTGGAGAGTTGTAAGTTTTAAAGGGTTTTGGAGACTTTGTTCTAAGACCTTGAAGATTCAAAGGATTTAAACTCTAACAAATTGGACGTGGGTCTCAAAGATTCTTCACTCTTGACGTGTTTTAAGACTTAATTTTTCATACCCAATTGATGGAAAATGATATTGGTATAAATTTTGATTTCTTTTACATGTCTAGCTAAAACCCCAATTCTTGGGGTGTGATTTTGTGAATATGGGTTAAACTATCTATTGGGTCTTGCTTGTTGATAGTTTATTTGTTGTTTAAATGTGATTTCGTTTAGTAGTTGTGTATGAACTTAATGGGATTGTAGTTGCAAATACGATTTCATCTTAGTATTTTTGGCTTGCTCGAGAGAGAGAGGTCGTAAAACTATGACTACTAAATTAATAGCCGATGGTATTGGGTCAACATGGGTTCAGCTCGAGAGAGTGAATCCTAGTCCATCTCCCACACATTCAGCTCGAGAGAGTGAATAGGCTAAGGTGGAGGTTGTACTTAATGCAGCAACTCGATGTTTGATAGAAATCGAGTTGATTCGGGGTAAGTTGCTCAAGAGAGAATTTACCCCCACTATAGTCTAGCCTAGTCACAAATGTTCAACAATTCACTATCAAAAGTATGTACCTGATAGTCTAGTTTAACCCGTATTCCTATCGCATCCCAAGAATCCCGTCTCCATATCTCTTTTCCTTATATTGTTACTCTTGTTTTTAGTTGTTAATTAATACAAACCCCCATCGATAATTGACGCTTGCATCACTCCTTAGATTTAGTATGTTTTTATTCGTTAATATTTATAGCTATGACTAATTAGAACTTGATTTTATTTTTCTACTAATTCTCAAAACCACTCCTTGTGGGAACGATCCCAACCCTTGGTTGGGTTATATCACTACACGTGATCATTTGGTACTTGAACTGAAATAGTATCAGTTGATTACGTCGAACATCAAAATGGCGCCGCTGCCGGGGAGTGGTATTATTAAAGTGTAGTTAATTAGGATTTTCGTTCTTCTTAGTTGTAGTTCTACTTACTTAATTTGTAGTTTTGTTTCGTTTGTTTGTGTGACTATTTCAGGAAAAATGAGTTAGAATGAAAGCTATGGGTATCAAACGGATCACCCTCTTTTGCAATTTTTGAACCTTCGGGACAATCTTCTGACATTCAAGCAATTAGGGGGTGAAACCATCCAAGAGATGTGGCTGAAATTCTAGGCAGTGCTACACCCATGCCCAAATCATGGGATGTCTGATAAAGTGCTTCTAGAGTGCTTCTATAGGGGTCTTGGACCCGAAAATAGAAGTATCGCGGACCAACTTTTCGAGGGTTGCTTGTTGCAACAACCCTATAAAACAGTAGCCAAAATCCTCGACGGCATGGTTAATACCAACGAGGAAACAAAGAGAAAACAAGAGTGGGCTACAATGTTAACTCAACTGGATTTCTTAACCAGGAGAGTCACAGAATTGGAAGAGCAGTCCATGAAAAAAGACAAGCATTTTCCCCTCCACAAATGCGAAAAAGGAAAGGAGTAGGAAAGTGGGCAAAATGAAGAATTCCTCTCACTCATTCAACACAAGATCGATGAACAAGATAAGGTGTTGAAAGTGATAAAAGAAAACATCGAAATGCTGAATCAGATGACAACTTCCAATTCCATGATTAATCAGCTACAGGACGCCCAGATAAATCAATTGATAGGAAAAATCTTCTTACAGAGCAGTGAGGAGTCACCTAATGACACCATGGCCGACTTCAAAGATGAGGATTAGGTGTTAACTTGCGTCGTGCCACGACGTTAACTAAGGTGTTGTTTGGGAGGCAACCCAAAACCCTAAAATGCTTTATTTTTGTTTTAGAAATAACAGTATGTTGATTGAGCATGTTAAAGTGTGTAGAGTGTGTGGAAATTGCATTTGGCGAACTAAGAGTACATTTAGTGAATCACCGAACAGATAGGCGATCCCGATGTGAACCGCTGTTTGGATCCTTACTTTGACTAAAGGTCCTGTAAAACTCGGCGAGGTAACTGACCACTCGGCACACCACAGAGTAGATTGGCGAGCAATACTAACGTCGCCGAATGGACGCGACCTGGACGGTTATCAAAGGCCAAAGGTTTTAAAGTTTTCAAACTCTGCACTTTCCCTTGCTTTTAAGCTTCACATACTCACACCAAGTTAGTATTTTCAATATTCTTGCATTCCATAATTATTTTGGTTGATGATTGGTGCTCGGAGTTGGAAAAGTTTACCGCCTAGTATCACAAATTTATATTGTTCGGCATAAAAGATTGGTTTTCCGAATCTAGTGTTTATTTTTATCACATTTTGTACTCATTTGCAAATGATCATATTGTATTGTCGTGTGTTGGGCCTCTCTGATAGGATTAGAATGCTTAAATGCCAGTTTTAATTCGATAATCTTGCCTGTATGGTTTTGATCATCGAATGCCCGTATTTTTGTGCCTGAAATTGAGTTGAATTTTGTGGGTTATGCTTGCATGTTGGTTAGATTTGTTGGGTGATGTCTGAGTAGCCCGTATTTGTGCTAAATGGCATAAATTGCACAATGATGGAGGCCCACCTTTTGTGTGAATATTGATGCTTCACTATTTTGTGCATATAATTGGGTCATTTTGCTTATAATTGTGTCTTACACTGCTTCTTGTGGATGTTTGAGCTTGTGGCTCCTTTTATTTTAAATTGTAAATGATTTCGACCCTTCCAAAAAAATTTAAAATTTTTGCCACCTCTTGTACGTGTGGAATGTGGCAGTTCTTTAGCAAATTTGAGTCTCGATTTTGATCAATATCAATGACTCAAATAGTGCTCATAATTGAACGAACATAAATGTGCGGCTAGGATGAGACCAATTGAAGTTACATAGTCAACATATGAACTCTTTGCATCTCGTTGTGCCTAGCCAATTATCGAATTGATTCTCTTGTGATGAACGTTGCACACTAGCAGAAGTGTGGAGTCTTGTTTGACTTTGGTGTCAATGCCTTATGTGATGAGCTTACTGTGAATCATGCATGATAACACCTAGAATTTTCCCCGTTGGTCCAATAGACTAAGTAAGGCTATCTCTTGATATGATCTTAGGCAACTTCGAAGAGTGTGAGCCAATTTGTCATAAACCTCTTTTGTGGCCTACCTTGTGAGTGTGTGAACCTCTTTTGAACACCCTTGAGCCTTACCTTTCTTTGGAAGAAACTTGATGAAAACGTGACCTTTATTAAATCCACTACCCATAATCCTCGTGAATTGTGGTTGATTGAATAGCCAAGCCTAAGTTGGGGGTGTGGTGAAAAGAAAAGGTAAGTCAAGAAGTGCAAGAAAAGTCCATTTTAACCCATGGTGTTGAGAAAAATGGAACCCCTCCATACAAAAAAAAGGTCGAGAAAAGAAAAAGAAAAAGTTGTGAAATAAAGTTATGAGAAATGTCAAAAGAAATGGGGTTCCGAATAATCCATGGAAATGAATAATGGGATGACTTATGAGCACTAAAGACTTTGATGAAATAAGAGGAAAGGGAGTGTTGAAAGCACCACATTTCATGAGGATGAAAGTCACTGAGCCTAAATGACCATACCTTTTCACTCAGCCCCATTACAAGCCTTGAAAAGTCCTTTTTTATCTTGAGTGAGCTGAAACAATTCTTGGTTGGGAAATACAGGTAAACCAATGGGTAAAGGCATGCATTGTGTTCTTCTTTGTGAGAGTGAGCGTTGCATTTGATTCCAGAATTTTAAATGATTAAACCATTGTGTGTGAATATGTCATTCTTATTCTTTGTCCCGTGCTAGGAAGCATTACTCCTCTTTTCATTCCAAATTCAGGCATTCGAATACCTTTGTTGAGCTCGAACTTGCATTTAAAGCAAGTATAGTGAGCTTGAGAATCTATGATAATGGTGTGTCACAACTTGAGTCTTTGAGTATACAATTGATTCTTGCATGAGTAAGTTGAGTCTTGTTGTGTACATTCATGGTTGAGTCTTGTGTAGCACTATTTGAGACATCCTTTTTGGACTACCGAACTTGAGTTTTACTTGAAGACAAGCAAAATTTTAAGTAGGGGGTGTTGATGAGTCCACAATTAGGACTCATTTAAGGGTATATTTTGATAGAATTAGTGTCCTCAAATACATATTTTGTCTCAATATCTGATGAAAATCATTAAGTTTCAAGTATTTAGAGTTTGAGGCAAAGCATGGACACTACTTGGCAAGAAGGAACAAGGCAGCTGAAAAGAACGAAGAAATGAAGGCCTGAAGATCGCCGAACCCAGTTGGTGACTCGCCGATGGGCCTGGAGATCGCCGTTTGTTCCAGTGTGTTGAGCCCTAAAGGAAAAAGTCAAGTTGGCGATGAAATGGAGCACTCGGCGCATCGCCAATCAGTTCCGCGGAGCAGTACCATATCACCCAACAACTCAAAATGCGAAGAGGCTAAAGGCTAAAGCAGGAAGGCGATGAAATCGACCAAAAGGCAGATCACCGAGCGTATTGATGATCCCGACAAACTGTGCCGAATGGTCCTCTGCAGAACAAATTTTCAAACAATATAAATAATTGTTTAAATTTCCGATATCATATCACTTCTATTATTCAAACTTTTTACAGTTTTTGGAGAGTTTTATATTTTAGAGGGTTTTGGAGACTTTGTTCTAAGACCTTGACGATTCAAATAAGCTCCAAGAAATTAGACCTGGGTCTTGAAGATTCTTCACTCTTGACATGTTTTAAGACTTAATTCTTCATACCCAGTTGATGGAAACTGATATTGGTATAAATTTTTATCTCTTTTACATGTCTAGCTAAAACCCTAATTCTTGGGATGTGATTTTGTGAATATGGGTTAAATTATCTGTTGGGTCTTGGTTGTTGATGGTTTATTTGTTGTTTAAATGTGATTTCATTTAGTAGTTGTGTATGAACTTAATGGGATTGTAGTTGCAAATACGATTTCATTTTAGTGTTTTTGGCTTGCTTGAGAGAGAGGTCGTAAAACTAAGACTACTAAATTGATAGCTAGCCGGTGGTATTGGGTCGATATGGGTTCAGCTCGAGAGAGTGAATTCTAGTCCTTCTCCCACACATTCAGCTCGAGAGAGTGAATGGGCTAAGGTGGAGGTTGTTCTTAATGCGGCAACTCAGTGTTCGAGAGAAACCGAGTTGATTCAGGGTAAGTTGCTCGAGAGAGAATTTACCCCACTATAGTCTAACCTAGTCACAAATGTTCAACAATTTACTATCAAAAGCATGTACCCGATAGCCTAGTTTATCTCGTATTCCTATCACATCCCAAGAATCCCGTCTCCATATCTCGTTTCCTTATATTTTTACTCTTTTTTTTAGTTGTTAATTAATACAAACCCCCATCGATAATTGACGTTTGCGTGACTCCTTAGATTTAGTATGTTTTTATTCGTTAATATTTATAATTATGACTAATTAGAACTTGATTTTATTTTTCTACTAATTCTTAAAACCACTCCCTGTGGGAACGATCCCAACCCTTGGTTGGGTTATATCACTACACGTGATCGTTTGGCACTTGACCAAAATAGTGTCAGTTGATTACGTCGAACATCAGCCAGCCCTTGAGCTCATCCAATGACGTTGTAGTGGTAGCCAGGTTGGGGTAGTCAAAGTCATAACCCCTGTCAAGTACAGTATTAATGTACTCGCTACTACACCCAACTTCATTTCCCCGGATCATGACCGACTTAACCAGTCTGAACTCGCTGGCCTTCTTCTTGCTCTTTGAGACAAAGTCCCATACGCTGTATAGAACTCCCGGACCCAAGAAGGAATATAGGGACCTCGAGGCCTGGTGAACTGCTCAAACCTATGGAAGTGGAGGGTGTCCCTCATATCAGAGTATTTTCCCTCAAGGCACCCTATAGATAATAACTTCTCCTCGAGGATGGTCCGCAATCCATCACCTTTTAACATGTTGAGAAGTCTATGGGAAGGGATGGCTGGTGGCACTAAATCTGTTGGGGTGGTAACTGGAGGGACTCTAGCTGAGTCAAGGAGAGATCTAGCACGAATCACATCCCGTCGGGACTGTAAGGATTGGTCATCCTCCGGTTCAAATAGTGCAGTGTAGGAGCCCTCATTATCGGACTTGTGCTCCAGTTCCTCAGATAAGGGCCTTTTTCCTTTGCCCTTACCTTTATTTGGAGGCTATGTTCTTCCCTTTTTGGGAGGATTTGATCCCCCTTCGTTGATCACAATGCCCCATGTTCTTTTGCGGGGTGATATGTCGATGTTTGTCCTTGTCATATCTGTAAAACATCAGGAAAAGATAGAAACAATTCAA
This sequence comes from Solanum stenotomum, assembly GCF_019186545.1. Classification (NCBI taxonomy): domain Eukaryota; kingdom Viridiplantae; phylum Streptophyta; class Magnoliopsida; order Solanales; family Solanaceae; genus Solanum; species Solanum stenotomum. The sequence goes on along the minus strand of NC_064285.1, from coordinate 32,622,667 downwards.
CCAAATGCATAGAAAAAATAGTTGCAGACAGAGTCGCCGAACCGGTCGACGAGTCGCCGAATCACTTTGGCGAGCTAGATCGGGCTTGCCAAAAGGATTAGCTCAAAAATCTCAGAAGATTTTGGCAAGTCAGTGATGGGAACGCTTTTCAGCGAGCAAGGATTAGCCCGTCGAAAGTTACAGTGCAATTGAGGGTCAGGGGCACAGACAAAGGGCGATAAAGAAGGACTTTCGGCGAGTCACCGAGTGCATTCGGCGACCTCATACTTCTCGTTAAAAGTTACATAACCAAACTTCACATTTAGCATGAAATTAAAGGTGAGATGGGGAACTTCGGCGAATCACCGAGTAGTTCGGAGAGCTCAACCCAGCTCACCAAACGACCCAACGTGCCTACTTTTAACCCAACTTCTCAAATTCCACCCCGCAACCCCCGAAAACAAAATCAAAACACACACTCTTCTAATTAAGCTCAGACCCAATACATACATGCCCCCGGGATACTCCGACACTCCTGGTTTGGCCAAATTTGGCCATTTGATGACTTTTGCTTAAGAATGACGTCAACGGCTCTATCATTGGGCAAAATTCGTCATTTGGCTCAAATGCGGGCTACTTAGACTCCACCCGACTAGACCCAACAACATGCAAGCACAACCCCACAAATTTTAACCAATTTTAAGGCACAAAATCACAGGAATTCAATAATATATACATTACGAGCAAGATTATCAAATTAACACAGGTACATACATAAAAAAAATTAAGATCATAGAGGCCCAGCACACATCACTAAGATTAAATTACTAGCAAATGAGTACAAACTTGCTAAATAAGGATTCGGGGTTTGGAAAACCAAACTTAGAAGCCGATTAAATATTTTGAAATGCTAGGAGGCAAAGCAATCCACTCTGACACACAATCAACAACTCAAATACGATAAAAATGCAAAAAATATAGGAAATACTTTGTGGGTGTGAGTTTTGGAAGATTAAAAGTGAGGAAAGTGAAAGATTTTGAAAGTTTAAACCTTTGGCCTTTAAAAACCATCGAGTTCTCGCCCATTCGACGACATTAGTTTCGCTTGCCGACCCACTCTGTGACGCGCCGAGTGGGCACTTACCTCACCGAGTTTTATAGGATCTCTAATTAATGTGAGGGTCCAAACGGCGGACTAGATCGTGATCGCCAACCTGGTCGGTGATTCGCCAAGTTGCTCCTTGGCTCGCCAAGTTTACAGACTCCAATTTGAAAATGTCTTATGTCCAATGGCGGTCTAGGTCGGTCTTGCCGACCACGTCAGTGATGTGCCGACTAGACCTTTAGTTCGCCAATCTTCGTTTTTCAAACACATTCCCCATTTTGACATGCACAATTACACACCATTATTTCTAAAACAAAAATAAAGCGATAAACACTTGGGTTGCCTCCCAAGAAGTGCCTTAGTTAATGTTGTGGCACAACGCAAGTCCCCACTTATGTTCCATTAGTGGGGTTCACCTCATTTTCGTAAGGCAACCCCTCTTCTGGCACTGTATAGAGGTGAGCCAGAACTTGGTCCATTTGGGACCCGAGTAGCTGGATGAGCATAGAATGAGAGGATGTCATCCGGCTCAGCATCAAGACATTTTCTCTTAACTCCTCCAACACTCTGTCGTGCTTTTCGACTTTGTGTAGAATGAGTAAGAGGACCTCTTCAATTTGCCCACCCTCTAGTTTCTTCATCTTTCGATGCTCATGAGGGGGAATGTACTTGTCCTTCCTTTTGGACATGACCTCCAATTCCATGACTTTCTTGGCCAAGACATCCAGCTGAGTCAACAATGTGGCCAATTCTTGGTCTTTTTCTGTCTCCTTGTTGGTCTTGGCCACACAATCAAGGAGTTGGGCTGCAGTCTCATAGGAATGTCGCATCAAGCACCCCAAAGAGAGTTGGTCAACAATTATTCTATTTTTGGGGCCAAGACCCAATAGAAACATTCTAGAATCATTTTATCTGGAATCTCATGAGTTGGACACTGCTACAATAAGGTGTTAAACCTTTGCCACAACTTATAAATGTCCTCACCCTCCAATTGCTGGAAATTTAGGATGTTATCCCTAAAAATCATCAATCTCAAAGGAGGGTGATCCATTGGGTCACTGTTGCTACCAAATATGCTCCTTTATTCTACTCAAAACAGCAACACTAAAACAAAAACAAAAAATTAAGTAAGTTCACTATAACTAACGAAAACAAAATCCAACTTAACTAAAGATTCTCAAATAACACCACTCCCCGGCAACAGCGCCATTTTGATTTCACGTATGAGGACACTTCTTCCAATTCTAAGAGTCAACGATCATTAGTCAGTAATATAACCCAACTAAGTGGGTTGGGGTCGAATCCCACAGGGATTGGTACGTATTTGAGAATCAATAGAAAGGCATGAATATGTTCAAGCCAATCAAAGGTAAAGACATATACGAATAAAAGCATATTTCAAATTTAGGGTGACACAAGTGTCAAATAACATGGGGGGTTTGGTTTCAACTATCAGCTACACAACAACAAATAACACGAATTAACAAGTAATAAGACGGGTCCTTGGGATGTGATTGGATAATTGAAATGACCCAAAAGGTTCTTAAAAATGTGCTTCGGAAGTTACCGGAAACTTGTTTAGCTAAATCAAAGAAAATCCATTTCGTTTTTCGAAAATACGACTTCAAATTCTTGTTTAGGGGGTCAAATTGAGTGGAAAATGGGTCTAACCCAAATTTTAAAGCAACCGTATCAAAATCCGAAATTTCCAAGTGAAGCCTTTTTCGAGGGTCTACTTTGAAGGGTCATATCTCCTAGCACACAAATAATTGGGTGGCCCATAACATATCCATGGAAATCCCTTTGAGTTAGCTACCTAACACACTTTGTTTCACCTCATTCGGAGTTGGAACGAAGAAGTTATGCCCATTTTCGTAAAATCTGTCCGGCAGGAAATGCAATTTCCAGTGAGCGTTTTTACTGTTCACCCGCCTCATTTTTTTTTCTAAGTGTTGGACCATTTTTCCAAAGGGCATATGTTATTTCCTATATATCATTAGTTCAATTCCCATCTCTAAAACATTTCCCAAAACACCTCTCCCATACTTAGACACATTTTCTCTCAAGTTCTCTCAAGAACCCTAATCCAAAACCTTCCTCAAGATTGAAGAG
>NC_064285.1:32570090-32612652 GCF_019186545.1 Solanum stenotomum | reverse complement strand
TGCATTAGAGCCTAATGGAAATTTCCTATATAAAGTGTTGCATGACCATGCCCGGTCCGGGGGAGAAGAACCGGACAACCATGTGAGAGGTTTATATCTCACCACCTAGGATGCTTGGGGTGTGACCAACATCAACCATGTGAGAGGTTTATATCTCACCACCTAGGATGCTTGGGGTGTGATCAACATCAACCATGTGAGGGGTTTATACCTTGCCACCAGGGTGTCCGGGTGTGAACGGCATCCCCCATCCTAAGTTGGGGTTATAGATTGGTTGGATCATGCATACACATATGATATCTACTATTAGTATAGATTTACTTAAATGTGTGTTGACTTCACTTTGATCATGCATCCTCATATTGTTATTCATAATGCCTATGAAACTATTTCTTGTATTTCGATTGTGTCCTTGTCTGATGTTCTGTTGCACCCCGCATACTTAGTACATTCCAAGTACTAACGCATATTTTACCTACATGATGTCACCATGTAGGGACCGGAGCTACTCTTGATCCTTCTCTCCATTCACGTGGCTAGTACGGTGCTTATCCGAGTTTGTTGGTGAGTTCTCAATGATTCGAGGGCTATGTTATGTTTCCTACTCCTATGTTTTGAGACTTTAGCTTGCAATTGTATTTTGACTATGAGGGGAGCCGGTTGTATGTCATTCCCCCCATCCTATCTATGTATGTAGAGGTGTGCGTTGGACAAGTATTTTGTAAATGAGCTTGACTCTTGTTCTATGATGTCATTTTGAAATGGTTTGCCCTTAGTCCCTATTTCCCGTTAATTAATGTTGTTTGTACTTCCGCGACCAATGAAGTGTGATGATAAGTTTGAGAGGCTTGTTTGGGGTTCATTCGGGTTCCTCATTCGCCATGTCACGTCTAGGCCCTAGGCTTGGGTCGTGACAATTATGGGCTAAGGTAGACAAATGGGTGATTGTAATTAATAGTAAATAGTTGTAAATAAGTGAATAAGCTGGACTTTAGTGGGGATAAACTTTCTCTCGAACAATATACCCTGAATCAAATTGGTTTCTCTCGAACACCAATAAGCAGCAATTTAGAACAGCCTACACTTTAGTCCATTCACTCTCTCGAGCTGAATGTGTGGAAAAGGGTTTAGGATTCACTCTCTCGAGCTTTACCCATGATAACCCAATACCCACAGACCATCAATTCAGTAATCTTGGTTTTAAAACCTCTCTCTCGAGCAAGCCAAAAACACGAAGGTAGAGTTGCATTTGCAACTACAACCCTTTAAATTAGACCACAATTATTGATTGAAATCACTTTTAAACAACATTTAAACTATCAATTAACAATACCCAGCAGCTAAATCAGCCCATAATCATACCCCAAGAATTAGGGTTTTAGCTAGACATCATAAAAAGATAGAATTCGCTACCAAATTGTGTTTCCATCAACTGGTAAGATTAATTTCATCTTTACAAAGGTCAAGGTTGAAGAATCTCATAGACCCACTTCTAATTTCTCAAAAATGGAAATCTTCAATTCTTCAAGGTAAGGAAAATATTGTCTCAATACTCTCAGTTCTAAGCTCTCAAAACTTGAAAACTGATTCTAATGATAGATAGATACTAAGATAGATACTAAACTAATTATTCAAAAATGTATTTATAGTCGCCAAAAATGTGCTACGAAGGACCATTCGGCACAGTAAGTCGGGATCACTGATCCACTCGGCGATCTGCCCTTTGGTCAATTCCCTCTCCTTTTTGCCTTAGCCTTCATCATCTTCAAGTTCTGTAACTTTGGGCGATATAGCATTGCATCGCATAACTATTTGGCGACACGCCGACTGCTCATTTCTATCGCTGACTTGATTTTCTCCTTCAGGGCTTGGCACACTGGAACTTTAGGCGAGATCATGGCCATTCGGCGACTCACCCAATAGGTTAGGCGATCATCAGGCCTTCTTTTCTTCGTTCTTTCAACTGCCTTGTTCCTTTTTATTCAGTAGTGTTCATGCTTTGTTTCTCAATCCAAATACCTTAAAATCTAGGATTTACATAAGTTATTGGCACAAAATAAGCATTTGAGAACACTAAATCTATTAAAATAAAGCCCTAAATGAGTCCAAATTGTGGAGTCATCGTTGATCTTAATTAATTAGAACTTAATAATTAAACTTAATTAATACTTTGGACTTAATTTATAATAACTTGGACTTAATTAAAATTAACAAAATTAATAACTTGGACTTAATTTATAATACTGTGAAATCTTTAACCTAATTAAAATTTATGAATTAATTAAGCTTGAACTTTGTAGATCTTGAAATTAAATGTAGTATTTATTAACTAATTAATTAGATATATAAGTAATAATAAATTTACTTATTAAGTAATTATAAATATATATTAACAATATAAATTAGTTTAATGTAGTTAAATTATTATTAAATTTAATATATAATCTAATTGAATATCTATATTTTTGTAGATGGATCATCGTTTGTGGATGTATAATATGTATTATGAAACTGGTGCTGGTTTGAAACCTGAGTTTAATGACGGTGTTAGAGATTTTATTGAACATGCAATGACTCTTGACATTTTCAACAATAATAGATTGGTTAGGTGTCCTTGTAGTGCATGTAGGTGCTTAAAATATTTTGAACCAGATACAGTTATGGTTCATTTGTACTATAATGGATTTAAGCCTAGATATTTTGTATGGATTGATCATGGAGAAAGAGATGGATTGAATGGTATGTTTTATAATTCGATGTATGTGGATGAATATAATATGCTTGTACCACATGGCCAAATTAGGGTTGAATATGATGATAGGGTTCATGAAATGATCAATGATGCTTTTGGATCGGAGTTAAAGGTGGGATGGAACTCGAACAATATTTTGATGAAGCTCCTAATGAAGAAGAAAAACGCTTCTATGATCAATTAGAAGAGTCTAGTCGACCACTATGTTAAGGGAGTCCGCATTCTGCCTTGTCAGTTGCAGTTAGATTAATCAATATTAAATCAGATTGGAATATTCCTAATGCGGCTTTGGACTCAATGGTTGATATTTTGGCTGAACTAGTTAATCCAGAGTTTAACATACCTAACAACTTCTATCAGGCAAAGCATTTGGTTTCCAAGTTTGGATTGACGTATGATAGAATTCATTATTTTGTTAAAGGTTGCATGTTGTTTTACAAGACTGATAGTGAATTAGAAAAATTTTAGTTTTGTGGACATGCTCGTTATAAGAGGACTCTGGTGGGAAAGATGGTCCCAATTAAGGCTCGTTATAAGAGGAAACCAAACGTTATAAATTAGTTTTTCTAATTCAAACTTTTAAATTAATAATTAGTTGATTCATATATATCGTTATAAATTTCAGTTTTATTTATAGGAAAAAGATATGGGGTGCACTCCTATTGGACCGGAGGTTTTCAAGAAGACTCGTGTGAAGAAGAAAGAAAATGAGTCAGATCTGGATATGTGGGTCGAGGAAAAGGCCGAATGAACTTTTGTAAGTTATTTAATATGAATAATATATATTAGTAGTGAATATATTTATGATATGTATATATATTGATGTCAATTTTTATATTTAATATGAAGAATGAGTTTCATCAGTACGTCACTGAGAATCTAGATAGTTCGGTCCAAATGACACATGAACTGTCCACCAAAATTTGGACAGAGAAAGTGGTAAGGGGGACACACAAGGGTAGAGTCTATGGTCTAGGCTCTCGAAACGATGTAAGAAGACTCCAGTCAGACTTAGAAGATATTGGATCATCACGTCAAGCCGAGGCACTTGACGGTGTTCAGATTGCTGCTTTGTCGGCTCAAATAGCACAGCTTACATCGTCACTGGCAGAGTCAGAGCGGAGAAGAGTAACTGAAAAACAAAGCATGAGTGCGATCGTTCAGGAAATCAAAGAACAAGTGTTGAACCTCGCTCGTCGACCTACTACATCTTCTCCTGTCGAGGACATCGACGACGACAGTGATGAGGATGGTGATTTTGTAGATCGCACTCCCTAGTTTAGGTCTCTTTTATGAACATTTTGAAACTAATTTTGAATAACTTTATAAGTTTTTGTATTGTGATTTAGATATTTTTGAAGATTGATTTAAGTTTGATGTTTTACATGTTGTGTGTGATGTTTAGATTATATTGTTTGATTGAGTTGGTTGAATATGAATTGAATTGATATGTATTTGTAGGTGGGCAGCAAAACTTCCCAGTTTCTGTTGTCAAAAAATTGCAGAAAAAAGTGACAGACAGGGTGGTTTTGTCCGTCACTTTTTTGCATTATTTTTTTAAAATAAACCCAGAAAAGCGACAGACATGGTTCTTTAGTCTGTCGCTTTTCTGGATATTTTAAAAAATTAATTTACAAAAAAGCGACAGACAGTGTTCTTTTAGTCTGTCACTTTTTTGAGATTTTTAAAATATAAATTTCCAGAAAAGCGACGGACAGTGTCCTTTAGTCCGTCGCTTTTCTGGGATTTTTAAAATATTAATTTCCATAAAAGTGACGGATTGCGTCGCTTATTGGAGATAAAAAATAAATGAAAATATAAAAAAAGTAACGGACTCCGTCGCTTTTGTTAAAAAAACATTCCTGAAAAAAATTATCAAAAAGCGACGGACAGCGTCGAGCTAAAAAGCGACGAACATGATGTGTCGCTTTTCCGTAGATTTTGACCAAAAAAGCGACGCAGTCCGTCACTTTTGACCGTCGTATTTTGGTAGTTTTTTAGTAGTGCATAAACTTGGATACAAATTTGGACATCAACACTTAGAGTCCCCAAAGTTGAATTTTAAATAAAATAAGAACATAGCTTGATTTGCACCTTTTTGCAAACCTTCAACTTGGAAACAATTGGTAATTTAACAATTACACATACTTTCTTTCATTTTCTTGATTTTGTAAGAATCATTTTTCCAATCTTAAGCATTATTTCTTTCCTTTTGAGTGCTAGCATTTTCCATTTAGATGAGGAAGAATTGATTTGATTTATTTCTTCCTATCTTACCATAACTTTCCTTGTACAAAGAATGAGAATTGTTCATAGAAAACTCTATATAAACACATTTCATGTACAAAGGATTCATAAAAGAATCATTGGAATAATCCTTTTGAATTGATAGTAAAATATTTTTTGAAGTAGAACTCCAAATTTGGTGTGTTACTTCTATATTTTGTGCAGTCCCGCCAAAATGTTCTTTTCTTTGTGTAAAATTATTCAACCGACGAGCGGCTTCATTCTGAAGAAACTAGACTTATAGTACTACGACATATTCAAAAATCAACATCAAAAACTATTTGCATTGACGGGAATTGATTTTTGAAGTTGGTCTCCAAATCTGGATGTTCTCCTCACAGTTATGTGCAATCTCTCCAAAACGTCCCTTTCTCGGTGTAGGAGCATTCAAACGATGAGCAACTTGATTCTAGAGAAACTAGACTTTTATTACTATGACATATCCAAATATCAATATCAAAAACCTTTCGTATTGATGGAAATTGATTTTTTAAGTTTGTTATCAAATCTGGAAGTTCTCTTCACAGTTATGCGCAATCTCTCTAAAACTTCACTTTCTCGGTGTAGGAGCATTCAAATGATGATCGACTTGATTCTGGAGAAACTAGACTTCTAGTACTACGACATATCCGAAAATCAACATAAAAAACCTTTTCATTGACAGAAATTGATTTTTGAAGTTGGTCTCCAAATCTGGAAGTGAGTTCTCCTCACAGTTATGCGCAATCTCGCTAAAACACCCTTTTCTTGGTGTAGGAGCATTCAAATGACGAGCGGCTTGATTCTGGAGAAACTAGACTCTTAGTACTACAAAATTTGCCATATTCCTCACAGATTTGTGTCTTTAAGATTTTCTTGTTTCTCTTTCTTGCGGCTAATGATTGTGGTTGCATCTTTATTTATGCATTGACATGTTTATTAAACATGGAAGATTAACGTTCAAGATCCAATTTGTCCACAATTCAAAGCTTCATGTTATTGGCACCGCCATGTCAAACAAGATTGTTGTGGTGCTGCTCATGTTTTTCATGCCAAATTGAAGGGTCATGTACTTACTACGTGTATTATCGGAAGTAGATCAACCAAAAATTTAAAACTTCGTTCAGTTAGCACCGATGGTTCCAATATTTTTTTATTTTTCACGTTTCCAAAGGATTCTAACCACCTAGAAGATGCACGAGTTGTTCACATGATCAACGTGAAATCACTCATCTCATCCTTGCAATTTTGGCAAGAAAACTTACAAGGCATTCACCTTTCTTGCAGCCTTGTAGAGACAACTTGCCACCTCCATTTTCATCCCCCTTTGCGTCTCCACGAGAGAAACATTTGGAGTAGTTTCATTTCATATCTGGCGAGAAAGCACATGGCGTGAGCATGGCGAAAAAAAAACACTTGGTCTAGGCCCTCAAATAACAACGAAGTAGATTACGGATAATCTTATACTTCAAGCTTCAGTGTGGATTGACATCTTCCTTTCAATTTGTAGAAGATCTTGGACCATTCTTATGAATTGTTCAGAAATATATGGATCTCTCATTCCTCGCAACTTATGATTCCAACTTTGCACACCTTTGCGTGTATATTTAATTTCAAATGTAGGATCAATGAGATTGCAAGACACTTGATCCAACAGAAATAGAACTCAATGCAGATTGTAGATCGACACTGAACCATTTGATGTATCGCTTCCTTACTTCTTGGAAATAAAGGAGCTTGGAGCGGTCAGACCCCTTCTTTGGCAACAGTAGAGGTAGTCTTTCAAACTTCAACAAGCAAGTAGTTGGTGGCCATCATTGTTGCCTTGTGAAAAAAAATGTTTCGAGTGTAAACATCCCATTTTTGGCGAGCGAGCACGTGACACATCTTATCCTTGAGTTTTGGTGATAAAGAGGCTAAGAGTAACCACGTTCCATCTGGCTTGGAGAGATTGACATCATGATAATCCCTTTCCAACTTCGGTGAGTAAGTACTTGGCACTTATCTTTTCTCAGATTTATGAGAAATAGAATTGCAATCCGCTGAATCCTTAAGAAACATAACTCAACTTTCTGTAATATATTAAGATTTCAAACCAAAACCCCTCCAATGTGATCAAAATTAATTTATGAAGTTGATTTTAGATCTAATATGTCTATTTCGCAGCTTTGCGCGTCTATCGTAGAAAATTGATAAGTCGGAGTAGGAGTACCGAAATCATGAGATTCATATTCCATGGGAAAGACGACTCAAAGAAATACAACGCATGTAAAAAAATTAAGGCCAAAGACTTTGTAGATTGGTACAGATGTTGCTTCGAAGTCAGCCCACAATTCTACCTTGCTCAGTTCTTCAGTGTTGCGCGTCTATAGCCAGGAAAATCATAACTCGAAGTAGGAGTTCTTGATCCATGAGATTCTTATTTTGTTGCAGAGAGGGCTTCAAGAACTTCAATGTGTGTAAGAATGATGATCAAAAGCTTCATGAATTTTCACAAATATGTTGTTGAAGTCTACTCCGATTGATTCCAAAATCTGATGGTCTATTCCATAACTTTGAGCGGCCATGATAGAACATTCATAACTTGATATAGAAGCCTCTAAATCACGAGCTGCTTTTTTCATTGCAAAGTGGACTCCAAAAGCTGCAAATATGTGTAAAAATCATGATAAAATTATTTATGAATTTTCACAAATAGGCCTTTGAAGTTTGCTCAAATCAACTCCAAATATGATGATCTTTTTTTTCCAGCTTTGAGCGGGAGTGGTAGAAAATTCATAACATAGCGTAGAAGCCTCTGAATCATGGCCATTTCTTACGTTGCAAAGTAGACTCCAAGAATGTTCTCCTTTGCTCATTTGTGACACATTTGAACTCACGTGCTAGCTATATAATTTAAAGAGCTAATGTGATGATCACTCAATGCCACCAAACCTCCTTTTTTTAACTCATGTGACTGAGCTTAGAGTGATTACTCCTAGCGCCTACATACCTCGGTGAAGAGGATAAATTCATATCGCAGTTCAAGATAATTAGTTTTTTTTGGGTCGTACACAATTTATATTATTGCAAGCGAGGAGTAACATACAATTTATGCTCGTACCTGAAGGAGTGTTGTAACTTTCAGTTTACGCTCGTACATTGATGAGTATTTCAACTTACAGTTTAGGCTTATGCGTTAATGAGCGTTGCAACTTACAACTTAGGCTCATGCGTTGAGAAGCGTTTCAACTTGCAATTTAGGCTCGTACGTCGATGAGCATTTCAACTTGCAGTTTAGGCTCGTGCATCGAGGAGCGTTTAACTTGCAGTTTAGGCTCGTTCATCAAGGAGCATTTCAACTTACAATTTAGGCTTGTAGTCGAGGATCATTTCAACTTGTAGTTTAGGCTCGTACACTGAGGAGCATTTGAACTTGCAATTTAGGCTCGTACATCGAGGAGCGTTTCAGCTTGTAGTTTAGGCTCGTACGTCAAGGAACATATTAACTTGTATTTTAGGCTCGTACATCAAGGAGAATTTCAGGGAAGAATTCCATTAATGTAACTATCCTTCTAACCTTTTGTGATGAAGCATTAATGTACTTCAATTTGGTGTTGGATTTTATGCTTCCGCATTGTTGAAGCTGATCTGTACTTGATTTTGTGCCGAATTTTAAAAGTCGGAGTTTAGAAGGCCCTTGATGCATTTTCTTTTGCGAGCGACCAAAATACAAGCATCGTCATTCTTTTCATTGGAGAAGTCACATACGTTGGATGTGATTGTTGTTTTCTTCAAGGCAGAAACTTCAACTAGTTCAAAGCTCCCAAACTGTAGTATGATTACACCTTCTTCAATTTTTGGAGATGCCATAGGGGGAAGAGCTTCTGAAATCGAATCCTTTTTATGATCAAGTTTGACAATTCCGTGGTTTATCTCAGTTGTTTCATCATCGTCAATGCCGATCTTTCCCTCCCATAACAATGTCATGATATTTTCCTTCAAAATGAAGCATTTTGTGGTGTGATGATCGATGATTCGGTGTAATTTACAATACATAGGATCATCGACTTTATTGGATTATTTGGGTTGCTTTGACTCTGGGAGTGCAATGACTTTCTTGGTTAGCAGCTCATCAAGAATCGCATGAACGTCAAAGTTCGTAAAGGGCTAATCTTTTGCTCGTAACTTCTTCAAGGTAGATTGATTTTTCACTTATCGTGCTTGTTGATGCGCCGCGAACTCTTTCAACTTTTGTCTTATGGAGGTCTTTGTAGAAGTCGTGGTTACTGTCATGGACTCATTAGTTGTGTATCCTAATGGCTCCTTCAATTTGTATCATCTTTTCTTGGATCAAAGAAAGGTGATGTCTTTCCATGGCTTGCAATGCTTTACTCCATGTCATGAATGTGTGTAGCTTGTTCATCAAAAGGTCAAGGCTTAATTCCTTGAAGGATATATACAAGGCCCAAATGCATTTCTTGTATACAAATTTCAACTGTAGAGATTTCAGAAAGTTGGTCTTTGCAATCTATGCTCAACATTCGCCAACAATTGATGTAGTCCACTACGGGTTCATCCCTACTTTGTTTAGTGTTTGTCAATTCGATCATGCTCACTATACAACGGGTACAGTATAAACGATTTAGAAATTAATTTTCTAGTTGCTCCCAACAATCAATTGATTCAGGATCTAAGTCTGTATACCAATCAAAGATGTTTTCTTTTAAAGAATGAACAAACTGCTTGACAAGAAGATCACCATGCGTACCGGCACTGCTACAAGTCTCGACGAAATGGGCAATATGTTGCCTTGGATTTCCCCTTCCATTAGATTGTTGCAATTTTGGTGGTTGATAGCCAATTGCATCAATAGACCCTCTATTCCCTTAAAGTACAACTTTGAATATCCTAAGGAACGTTATGGCAGGACACCATATTGAGCTTTAATTGTGTTTGCGATCATTTCTTGTAGTTGTTGAACTAATAGAGTGGCCACTGAAGCAGATCATTTTGCACTATGAGAGTCAATTATCTTGGTGGGATAATCGATAACAACTTTTTCTTGCGTTGTTAGATTGTGATGTTACTCTCTAGAGTTGTAGAGATCTAACTTGCTCATAAGTTGAGCAATTTGGCGATTTTTGTCATCAATAAACTTCTTCAAAGCTTCAATTGTTTGCTCCATCATTGCGAACTTCTCGTCCATGTCAGTTGCGTCAACCATCAAGGAGTTAACCTTTTTTGAAATTAAAGAATCCACTAAATTCTTAGATTCACCAAAGTTGAAGCCACAGTAAGAAAGTTCATCAAACAACTTAGATGTAATAATGCCGCCAGGGATTTTAGTTTTGAATGCCATTTGACACTTGCTCTTTCTTGCCATCTCCAAGGAGGTGAAATATCCAGATCCATTCAAGGCACTTGTCTTGAACTTGCATCCATTGATTGGATCAACATCACTAAAATCAACAAATATGTCAACAATAGAGTCCTTGCATGAAACATCATTGATCTTCTTGAAGGCGATTGCAAAGTTGAACTTGTTATTTTTTTAATTGTAGAAGGAAGAGATGAAGAGCAGAATTCGTCCCACTGGGCATGCCAAATTTGTTCGCAACAAATTTTCATAAGCACTGAAAATTAACTGCAAGAAAAATAAATAAAAGAAAAATGTAATATTTATTGATGAATCTTGTGAGTACAATTTTGTTGTTCTCTTGATTCTTCTCTTCTAAACTTCTCCGTGATTCGAGGACCTTCAGTAGCGTATTTCTTGAATGTAGGATGATGTAGACATCCTTGAAATGTATTTGATCTCCGGGAACATCGGGAAGCACTTCGTTGTTTCAAGTCTATCTCCGGAAAGAACTTCATTAATCACTCCTTCGAAGAGCTATGTAGTTGATGTTGTAGCTTTCTCCAATTGCAGAATGCTTTTTGAAGAGTTTTCTTCCTCCAATTGCAGAATGCTTGTTGACGTGTTTTCTTGATGCCTTTAGAATGTCATGTATATCTCCTATTTATAGTTGTGGGGCTGGACAATAATGCTTATGATTGGCCAAAGAATGTCATTTTGACACTTGGCAGATTGTGATTGGTTCTTGCACTTGATTGGGACTACCACCTCATTTGGACACGTGGCACCGCCTTATTGGTCTTGGATGCCTAGTCATCGTGACACCTTGCATAGATTTGGGCTTTAAGGTGAAATGGACCTTGAACTTGAATTTAATAAAATGAACTTATTTATTTGTAAAGCCCAAATTAATCATCTAACCCAAATAAACATGGATTTAATTCAAATTTTGTATGAATTAAATCCAATAAAATTTGTGTGTCTACACTATCTACTAGTGATTTACAAGCCTTGTGATGTATGATGTACAAGTAGAACCCGTCTAGAAAGAAAGTACATATCAAGAGTTAAGGTACATAGAACCTGTAAAGGAAGAAAGTACAGCGACATTTTCTTTAATAAATATTACTAGAAGTTCTATAGACATGTTTCTAATTGTAGATGCCACTAATTTCTTTGTTGTTTGGAACTGGTAGATATAATATCATACAATTGGATAGATAATATTTTATGAATTTGATATTTTGGGTCTTTGTAATTAACAATGCAATTTTATATAAATATTGATTATTTTGATTAGTATTTCATTTATTTTATGTGTTTTAGTGGTTGTTTTAAGTAAACAGAGAATGAACAAAATAAAATTTGATTGTTAAAGATATTTATAACGATGAGATTCGTAGTAGTAACTAAAGGTTTTTAACGAAGGGAATAACAATCAACGAAGGGAAATTTGATTGTTAAACTATGGTATAACGATCAAATTTTATGTCATCATTAATGACTTTTTAACGACCAAATCTAAATCCGGTCGTGAACTTTTTAGGACAAAGCTTTTAATGATCGGTGGTGCCCGAATTTTTTTAATCGTTATTGACCAATTACGACTTGATTAGGACTTCTAGCGATAAAAATTTTCTTTAATAAAAGTTATTTTTCTTTTAATGGATTTTTTTACTAGTTGCCTTCTGTTGAGTGTACGAAGATTGGGAAGCCCCAATTTGTCCTTTCTCAAGAGCCCTTTCACTTTCAATTGCAGTTCTTCATAAAACTGAAACATATGATTTTGCGAGAAGCCATTACTTAGATTAGTGAGCTTGTCCACGACCTTGTTTGTTTCCCTAAAGCAGTGCACCATATAATTAAAACCCGCAAGCTCCTTAAGTCTAATAATTTCATTAACATCATCCATCATTCTCCAAGGCCTCGCGTGACAATTGTTGACCCTATCCATGAGACTATTTTGTATTTTCAAAAGGCTTAAGTTATATACAACCCCTTAAAGTTGTTTGTATATTTGACTTTAACACCTCAACTAAGTCTTGTACCTATTGAACATCTCTAGCACTTTGAATTGATACCTATTTTACATTGAAAGACCAAACACGACCAAGTGTCAATGTTAATGGTAGAGGTGATGGTAGTTGTTGCTTAAAACAAGAGGAAGAAATGGATGTATTGGCTGCGATAATAATAAATTTGAAAAAATAAAATGATAATGATGGTAAAGGAAGAAGAAGGGTGTTTATGGCAACAATGGCGGATGTGAGTGGTAATTAAGGTGGAGAAGTGATGGCAACAAGTCCAATGAAGAAGAATGAGATTTTTAAGTTTAAAAATGTCTAATTTAATTTTTTCATGCGCTTATCATTCGTGAATCACACCTAAAATGCCTCCTAAGTAAAAAATGCTCAATTGGTATCAATTCGAAGTACTAGAGGTGTTCAATATGTACAAGACTTAGTTGAGGTGTTTAAGTGAAATATGCGGACAACTTTAAGGGATTGTGTATGACTTCGGCCTTTTCAAAACCTAAGGATTGAGATGGGGAAGAGACTATTTTGTACTCCCTCTATTCTATATAAAGTGAATTTTTTTAGCCTTTTTTTATTCTTCAAAATAATTAAATTGTTCAAAGTTCAAGATGTATGTTTGAAACTTTTTTCATATTATTTGACCTTTCATTTATTGAAGTTTTATATTTTATAGGAGATACTTACACTATTTACAAAGTTATATTTATGATTTCACAAAGGGCAATAGTGAAAATTATGGTTTAGACTTCTTAAATATTTTGCTTATTATGTGTGCGATGCCTCACAAATTCAATTAATATAGAGAGGATATTATTTGACATTTTTGTGATGGGAGATGATAGCTTTTGACCTTAAAATGATGATATCATAAAAAGTGTGTATTTAACCAATTTTTGAAAGACTTGTGTGTAAACGAGAAACCCCTAAAACTAGTAGTATTAGTTAACATCTTGAAGATTTAATTAGAGGCATTACATTTGGCAGAGGAAAAAGTAAACTGAAAGCATTAGACAGTAGTACTCCTAAACGAAGATATTTTATTTCCAAGTATTATTCACAAAGGTTGTAAGCATCTATAACAACATACATTTTTGTTGTTCTAAATAATTATTCTAAAACATAAATGTAACAAACAAAATAGCAAAAGAAAAAAAAAGAGATAACTATTTACAGTCGCAAGTTTCCAGAAAAAGAAACTACAAATCACTGGTAAAATCGGTAATTCTTGGCTTGTTTGATAAGAGTCCACATTCCTCCAATAGGCGATAAAACAGTGAGCAATACTCCAACTATGATGCAGAACTGAAATTTATTTGGAAAACACATAGTAAGTAACAAAAATTAGATAACATTAAATTGATGGAATTAAATACTAATATTTTACTCACCCAATTCATCCACCAAGAAAAACCAAACCTTTTGGGTTTTACAATGATAAGCCAAATGATGCAAGGAAGCTGGAGAAGTTAAAAAAAGAGAGTGATTGACGTGAAGCAATACACAAAAAGAAATTAGTGAAATCCTTATAGAGTATACTTACGTAATATGATGTTGGAGCTAGAGCAAATCCACCAAAGAACCCCATTAGACCACCAAAGAATGGTATGGCCATACCGACGAATAACGTCAATGCTATATAATAAATAAGAAAGAAAGTACAGTTAATATTGCAAATCCATCATGTGTTTAAGTAATTATGGAAAATGTAATTGCACTTACCAACATATGTTGTACGAACTGTGAAGCGAAGAAAAGTGGAAGGTTTTAGTTTGATAGATTTGACGGCATATGTTTCTATCATGTCAAACATAGGCATTGCGAAAACCTGCGTAAATTATTGGTAAGTTTATGAATGTTTTAGACATTTTCGCTGATCATAACATCGAATAACATGGATGTTTTATGCATGTACATACCTGATAACTTCCAATAACATGGACGACAACAAACATGTTAGCAGCAGCAACAAGCCACATAGGTTTTTCGAGTGAAAGCAAGATGTTATCCTCAACTTGATTACCAAAGGCCCAATAGCCAAGAAAAGCGACAGGGAGGTAACAAATAGCAACGATGATATAAGCCACCCATACACCCTTCCACATAGGACCTTTGGAAGGTTTTTCTGGCGTTGAAGGAATAGTAGCTTGAATCTCAAGAACCACATTATGGCCAGCGTAGGCAAAAGCAACATCTCCAAGTGCACTCAAGAACATGAATACATTGTCACTTGTATTTTCACCCCTAAGTTCATAGCTCACTACCCTACCTTCAATCCCTCTACCTAGAGATGTTGCCCAAGCAACTGTCGAATATGTCAACGACATCACTGCAGCAGCCAAGGACACAAATGATATGGAATTGAAATTTGGCAAGTGAGAAAGAACAAAGTGGACTGAGGAAAAAATGATGATGAAGTAGGTAAGTTTTATTGGTTGACAATCAGGACAAACTGTTTCATGAAATTTCTTCAATGACTTGCCACCTGTAACCATGTATATTATGCAAGAACTTACGTCCACCACTATTTGTTGGGGTACAACTACCCAAAGACCAAGTTTCTCACCAAATGCATGTTGACCTAGCTCGTGGTATCTATCAAATCTTTTTCCTGGTACCATTTCATGCATCTCTACCATTTGCCATATTGTGTAAAATGTTATAGCCCACGACATCAACATTACTATTACTCCAGGGCCCCTGCAACAAATTCAACAATAATAGAAGGTATATTAGTTATTCACCCACTAATACATGTATTAGCTATACCCCATAATATACATACATTAATTAAAGCTTTATTCGAGCAGTTTAAAAATTAACCCATTGACTATTATTATTTGACCAATCTCCAACTTTTCCTATATATATATATATATCCAAAGGTACAAATAGAAGTTTTTTTTATTTCTTATTTCTCTTCTCCATATTAACATCGTAAATGCAAAATTCTTCGATCCAGATCCAAAAGTGAGAGGCGCCTTGTTTAATTTTAGGGGTATCTCATCTATCCAGAAATTTCATATATTATTACCATTGTTTTATTACTCTCTGTTCCAATTTATGTGACACATTTTTCTTTTCGAGAGTCAAACAATTTATGTTTGACCGAGAATTTGCTAATGGAATTTGTTTTTCAGAAATTTCATATATTATTCCCATTGTTTTATTATATGTTTTAGTTTGATTGAATTTGAAATTAAAGTAAGATTATATAGAAAGACATTGAATTTGTAGTTATTATATTAACTAAATATTCTTAAAATATCCTTTAATTTTGAAATAAGTCATATCATTCTATTAAGAAGGATAAATGTGATTGGTGGCATTAAAAAATTAATAAATATAAAAAGTGATATTCTCTTTGCAAAATTCTAAAAAAATGCACAAATTATGATAGTTACTGTCAACTAAAGTTTTGAGAAGAAAAAACAAATCCCAAGAAAAATAATATATAATCTATTGACCCTAATTTTTCTCTTTTTATATTGAGTAGAATAATAATTTCATATTAAAATATCGTAATTTACAATCAAACAAATAAATATGACGTGGAAAAGTAAAAAAACATACCATCCCATCTCAGACATGGCATATGGAAGACTGAGAACACCAGCACCAACCATGGCAGTGACATTGTGAAAAGTAGAGTACCACCATTTCGCATTTCGATCGGATGTGATAGGAAGCCATGCATCTATAGCTTTGTCCTCCTCGGTTCTCGTATCTATCTCTTTTTCATTATCGTGAGCCATTTTTTTAAAATTTTTATTTTATACAGCAAAAAAAAAAGGTTTATTTTTTTTTTCAATTTTGTGGAGGGAACCAATTAGAATTACAAGTTAGAGATGAATAGGGAACAAAGAAGGACTCAATTTTTGAATATGTTAGAGTCCTCGATTTTAACCCTAGGAATGAAGAAGCATTCAGTTCCCTCACTGTATGCGCTTATGTAAACTTTTCTTATATATACTTTGAAGACCCTAAAACGACGATTCCTATTACAGGCTATCCATTAATAGCTCTGCCTCTCCATACAACTGTTATGTCCAAAAATTGTCTAATTACCACAAAAATATTTAAACCCTAAAAAATAGGCCAAAAATAAGGGTTTCTCAAAATGTGTGTCAAAAAATATTTCGCAAACTCAACCAAATATATTTATTTATATCTCCTTGTCAAATTTTATGTGCTTCTTTATTTATTTATCATTGTTAAATTTATTCTACCAAAATAATTTTTGTGCTTCGTTATTTATTAGCACTGTAGCATACAAAATTATAACGCTTAATGTACATAAACTTTCTGATTTTTATTTAATTTCTCAAAGAAATTTAAACTATTCATATTTGCTTGTTTAATACCTAAATTATGTATTGTTTTATTACTTTCATGAATTGTAGAACATTTTCTATCGAAACTCTCTACAGTTACACGTTGTGAACTGTAAATTTGAGACTTAGCAAATGCACCAGAATAATCTATCTTTATTCATAGGTTCCAATGCCTTTTTATAGGAAATACATGAAATTTAAAGAAAAACGAAAATACAGGACATGACTCAACTAACTCCACTACTGATAGAAAAATAGGAAATAGAAATTGACTTGTTCCAACCCTGAAGAATAGGTCTTTATTGAAGTAAACTAAAAACTGAAGAAAAACTAACTCAACACTCCCTCCCTTGAACTGAACTCAATCAAGAGTTTCAATTCACAATTTTCATCCCAAATGCTTCTCTGATTCTTTGAAATGATGCCATCTTCAAAGGCTTTGTCATTATGTCTGCCAGCTACTCCTCGGTGCTGCAATAGACCAATTTAACAACACCTTCATTTGCCAACTCTCTAAGAAAATGATATCGAACCCTTATGTGCTTTGACTTTCTGTGCATGACAGCATTTTTTGACAACTTGATAGTGGATGTGTTGTCACAAAACAGAACCATCTCTTCATCTTGTTCATGCCCGATTTCTTTCAATATTCTTTTCATCCAGATGGCTTGACAGGCACATGTAGCTGCTGCTACATACTCTGCTTCAGTAGTTGACAGAGTGATGATTGGTTGCTTCCTTGAGGACCATGCCACAACTCCTCCACTCATTAAGAAAACATATCCTGAAGTGCTCCTACTGTCATCCACACCCCCCGCATAATCACTGTCGGTGTAGCCTAAGAGTTCACTTTTTCCTTCACATTGATACCATATTCCAAATTCCAGAGTTCCCTTCACATACCTCATGATTCTTTTTGCAGTACCAAAGTGCAACTCAGTAGGATTTGCCATAAAACGACTAATAAGACTTACCACAAACATCAAGTCAGGTCGTGTGGCTGTGAGATACATTAAGCTGCCCACCATTTGCTTATATAGTGTTGAGTCGACCTTCACACCAGCTTCATCCCGGCCAACCTTCTGTCCAGGGACTATCGGATTGCAAACAAAGTTGTAATTCTGCATCCCAAACCTCTCGATCAGCTCAGCAACATATTTTCTTTGACATATAAAGATGCCATCAGCCTTCTGTATCACTTCAATGCCAAGAAAATATCTCATCTTCCCCAAATCAGTCATGTCGAATTCATCCTTCATGGAGCGCTTAAACTCATTCAACAACTCCTCATCATTACTAGTGAACAATAAATCATCAACATAAATGCTCACAATTATGATTTTACCTCCCTTTTGCTTGATGAATAATGTTTGTTCACTAGAGCTGCTTACAAAACCTTCCTTGACGATATAAGCCTCAATGCGACTGAACCAAGCTCTGGGTGCTTGTTTTAGTCCGTAAAGGGCCTTATGTAGCTTATAAACCATGTCCTTCTTCCCTGCTATTTCATAACCTTGTGGCTGCTCTACAAATACATCTTCCTTCAGCTCACCATGTAAGAAAGCAGATTTGACATCGAGCTGTAGATTCCCCATCCTCTTTGTGCTGCTACAGCAATGATCATCCTTACTGTATCCATTCGAGCCACTGGTGCGAATACCTCTAGGTAATCTACTCCGTACTTTTGAGCATATCCTTTTACAACCAGCCGAGCTTTGAACTTGTCTATCTCTCCCAGTTCATTTAATTTGGTCTTGTAAATCCACTTAACCCCAATAGCCTTGGCTCCAACGGGAAGTGTAGTTAGTGACCACGTGTGGTTCCGTTCGATGGACTGTATCTCAGCATCCCTCGCTTGTTTCCAACTTTGATGTCTGATGGCTTCTTGAAAACTGGTTGGATCTGATATGATCATGAAAGCTAGAGTTTCAGTCTCGACTCTAGCCATGTTTACTTCTTCCTCTATATCTGATAGCCCTTCTCCTGTGATATAATCTGCAGACCACATTGGTGGTTTTCTCACCCTGCCAGTTGTTGTTATCGTTTCTCCAGTTGATGGATTATTTGGTGAAGGAACATCATCAATGTATTCTTCTGTTTCTTCCGCTTCCTCGACACTTTCATAATTGTTTTCCCACTCAAGTTCAATGCTTTCTTCACCAGAATAACCAACAGCTTCTCAATTCCACTTCTTATCTTCCTCAAATATCACATCTCGGCTAATGTGAATTCTTTTCTCCACTGGATCGAACATCTTAAAAGCCTTGGATTCACCGCTGAAACCTAACAGGACACACTTCACTCTTTTATCATCAAGCTTGCTTCTTTTAACATCTGGGATATGAACATAACCAATACATCCAAAAACCCTAAAGTGTTCGACTGATGGTTTTCTTCCACTCCATGCTTCTTCTGGGGTCATGTCTCTTACAATGAGTGTAGGAGATCTATTAAGAACATGATTCACCCATTGCATAGCATCTGGCCAGAAAACTCTTGGTACCTCCTTCTCTAACAAAGTTGCTCTCACCATGTTCATGATTGTACGGTTTTTGCATTCAGCAACGCCATTCTGCTGGGGTGTGAAGGCTGTGGTCAGCTGTCGTTTGATTCCATGCTCTCTACAAAATTCCTTGAACTCATTTGAGTGTATTCTCCTTCTCTATCTGTTCTTAGACATTTGATGAACAATCCAGTTTGCTTTTCCACAAATGCTTTGAATGTCTTGAACTGATGAAATGCTTTTGATTTTTCTAGCACAAAATATATCCATGTTTTTCTTGAGAAATCGTCAATGAAGCTTATCAAGTACCTTATTTGACTGTTTGATGGTGGATTGATCGGACCACAGAGATCAGAGTGAATAAGCTGCAATCTTTCAGTGGCTCTCCACTTGCTCTGCTTCGGAAATGGAACACGATGGTGTTTCCCTTTGACACATGCCTCACAGGTGGTTTTCACATCTCCAATTTCAGGTAATCCCACAACCATCTCTTTACTGCATAATGTGTGAAGTCCCTTGTAGCTGAGATGCCCATATCGATGGTGCCACAGCTCTGCCTTGTCTGAGATATCAACCTGCAAGCATTTCTCCTCTTTTGTTTTGTCATTTGATTCACCTAGCAAGATAAACATTCTATTAGCACTCATAACAGATTCTGCTATCTTTCCTCTTGAGGGATGAAAGATGTTGCATGTGTTCCGATCTCCTTTGAATAGCACATCTAGACCCCTTTCTTGAAGTTGTCCAACACTCAGCAGGTTGTTCTTCAATTCCGGAATATAATACACATCGTTGATCACATAGTTTATTCCTTTAAGCATTATTTTTACCACTCCTTTCCCACCAACCATCAGTTTGTGATTGTTCCCAAGCTTAACATTATGTGTGAAGCTAGTGTCTAAACTTGAGAATATACCTCTTTCTCCACACATATGGTTTGAACATCCAGAGTCCACGAACCACACATCTCTTCTTCGAGCACCTTGAAGCTCCACATACGTCATGAGAAGAACTTCATCCTTTTCTTCGATCTCTGCAAAATTTGCTCCACTATTCCCATTTGGACATTCATATTGGAAATGTCCAAGATTATGGCAGTTATAACACTCGATTGTTGCTTTGTTGAATGAGCGTCCTCTGCCCCTGCCTCGACCTCTGTATGATCCTCTGCCTCTACCTCTAACATTGAAAGCCTGATCATCTTCTTCATGACTGATCTTCTTAAATTTCTTTTCATGTACAGACAGAGAGCTTTGCAGTTCGTCAATCGTCATCCTTTCTGTGTCTTTTGACTCCTCGATGGACACCACTACATATGTGAATTTGTCAGTCAGAGTTCGAAGTATTTTCTCAACAATCTTTGAATCTGTCATGTCTTCTCCGTTGCTTCTCATCTTGTTGGAGACAGACATTACTCTTCCAAAGTAATCATCAATGCTCTCTTCATTCTTCATTTCAAGAACCTCAAAATCTCTTCTTAAGGTTTAGAGAAGAGATCGCTTCACCCTTTCGTTGCCTCCAAACTTTTTCTTCATCGAATCCCAAATGATCTTGGATGTTTTGCGATTCAAGATCTGTTCAAACACAACCCGATCAATTGCCTGGAACAGGTAGTGCTTCACTTGATGGTCCTTCATCTTGATCTCATCAAGACTCTTCTTCTTTGCTGCTGTCATTTCAACTCCTTCTGCTGGTTCGTCGTAACCCTCTTCCACTAGACTCCACAAACCCTTGGCACGTAAGGGATTTTCCATCAGTTCACTCCAGTGGTCATAGTGACCATCAAATTGTGGAATCTTGGTGAGTGTTTTGTCGTCGCTCATTTTTCTTTCTCTTAGATCACTCTGTTTGCTTTGGCTCTGATACCAAATGTGAACTGTAAATTTGAGACTTAGCAAATGCACCAGAATAATCTATCTTTATTCATAGGTTCCAATGCCTTTTTATAGGAAATACATGAAAGTTAAAGAAAAACAAAAACTACAGGACATGACTCAACTAACTCCACTACTGACAGAAAAATAGGAAATAGAAATTGACTTGATCCAACCCTGAAGAATAGGTCTTTATTGAAGTAAACTAAAAACTGAAAAAACCCAACTCAACACGCGTAGCATTGAGGTGACCTTAGTCTTTTGGAATATTAATTAAGGATGACAAATATTTTTTCAATTCTAGGAAGAAATTATACAAGTTATTTTAATTTGATAGAGCTGAATTTATTTTAGTCTACTATAGTAGAAATGTGAGTAAAAAGTGAGGTATTAACATGGCAGTGTTTTGTCTTTAAAATTGCATTTGAGGGTATTTTGGACACTTGACAAATGGATGCAACGTGGCTTTACCTTGGAATTGAATAGACACGGATCATTTAATCACTTCACTTTGATGTTTTCACCTTTTCCCATTTCCGCCACCTATCCGATACTCACCACCCCTATTTCTAAACCCTTCTCTTCTAATAACAATTGCAAAATCCAGAGGTTAAAGGCCTAAGAGGTATCCATTCCACCAGTACATCTTGAATCCATTGGTACGGCGATGTCATCGACTACTCAGTCCTTATTTGTCGCCGCTATAAATGGTGGAATGAGGCCTCATTTCTCTCAGTCAATCAACTATATCCGTTAACTTTTACTTTTGATGATTCCTTTCAGGCTTTTGATCTCTTTACTTAGCTACATGTCGGCGTATAATTTATGTATAATTTTGATTGTAGGTGACTTAAAAGAAAGCTAATATTTTGGATGTTTGGAAGATATAGAGATGGATATGGGGTGATGTTACAACTTGAACCAGTAGTTCGCATAAGGTATTTTTTTACCGCTCTATTTGAGCTTTCAATACTTTCTCATTAATATTCTAAGAAATCGTTTGGTGTGATGGATTAAGGGAGTTAATCCCAAGATAAATTTTAAGTACTCTTTATTTTCTTATTTGGTTATAAAGCTTGGATAATTTATCTCAGGATTATGAATTAGTATTGGAATAAGTTATCCCTTACATTGGGTGGTATAGTAATTTCGGGATAACTTATTCCGCGATACAATAGGTAAACGATAAATATATCCCTTTAAATTCTTTTTATACATCATTTTTCACATTTATGTATATTTACATTATTTATAATACCGTGTATAATAATATTTACTACTCCTTATTTTTATGATAATTATACATATTTTTCTATTAAAAAATTACACTATATAAATATAATTTTTACTTATGAATTTATTTGACTAATTCTTATGTTTATTTTATTTTGATTTCTCATAAATTTTCTTCTCTTTAACAAACTTAAGAGGGAAGTTCTATTTTTAATCTAAATAAGAAAAAAGTTGTATTTTTAAATACACATGGTACTCATCAGGGGAATTGCACTTGCTTCAAATGATCTTAAAAGTTGAATTCTAAATTTGAATGATTATTCTGAATAGCGGAATTGCACTTCCTCACTTGAGGTGACGAGTGTATGATACTCAATGTTCTATTGCCATGGACAAATACAGTTATTTGTTATTGCTTTTTAGCATGGTAAAAAGTACTATAGTGAATAGGCAAACAGCTTGCTCAACTATAAACTTCCTCCGTGAAAGCTCTTTATTTTTTTATGAGAACGGGAACCATAGCTGCTGCACAACACAACAGAGATATTATAGTTCTAAGCAAGTGCTATTCGACAAGTTCGAAGGAGAAAGTACCCAAATGTTGATTGTTTTTTTTCCCCTGATTTTCTTTTTTATAAATTTTTCAGGTCGTCTGGGTGTTATAAATCAGGAAGAAAGTTACAAGAGAACTTGGCCTTAGCCTCCGATTACAACACAAGGATAAGCACTACTTTATCCTTCAAAAAGAGGGAGGTGAAGCTAGAAAAATAGACATTCCAACCCTCGCAAAAACTAACTACCTATATGACTAGCTAACAAAAAAAATTGTCTTATCGTATTTGGTTCTTATTGAAGGCATTTGGCTCTTGTCCAGTTGGAATGAACCTTTTAGCCTCCACTGGAAGTTGATGATAGGAGTCATACAAGGATCCATTCTGACTGTTACCAGCAAGTTTGGCTAAAAAATTTGCTACCTTGTTAGCCTCTCTAAAACAATGCTCCACCTTGACATTAGCGTGTTTCTTCAATTGTTGTAACTCCTCTATGATCAGGTTCAGTTTGAAATTGCAGCATTTGCCTTAATTTATCATCTCCACAATAGCTAGCGAGTCCACCTCTAGTATGAAGTTAGAGTGATTTTTCTGACAACAGATGTTCATCCCGTGTTTAGCAGCCATTGCTTCTGCCTCTAGGTTACTTGCGCATCGAATGGGACAGGAAAATGCCAAGACAAAATCACCTTTTTCATTTCTTAATACTCCGCCCATACCAGCACTTTCATTGGTAGAGATAAAGCTACCATCTGTATTCAATTTCAGTGTTCCAGCAGTAGGGAATTTCCAGCAAACAATGGTGCTTTTGGGACAAGGTCTTAATCTTAAGAGAGTGTCACAAAAGGAGATCCAAGGTAATGTCAAACTATTAGAAGGAAAGGCTTGAGACATGGCACTCAAAATGTTCCTTTCTGTTTTCTTGATCATGATATGCACACTGAACTTCTTTCTTTCTCCGTATTTGCACTCGCAATTTTGTTTCCAAATTTCCCAACATATAAACAATGGGACAATCCTGATAATCATCTTGTGAATTTCATTTGTGGTCCTTTGATTCCACCAAATATCAATCAAGTGTCTAATAGTTCCTCGGTGAGCACGAATGCCTAGTGGCCTTCCAAAATGTTTCCAAATAAGTTGAGCAACTTCACCTGTAACAAAAGTATGAAACATATTTTCTACTATTGGGACCAAGCAGCAATTACAATTGGTGTCCGTGTTAGCTCTAAATCTTGCAAAAAATTCATCAAAAGGAAGTTTACCTTGCCATAGTCTCCAAGTGAGAAAGGAGATTTTAAAGGGAATGTTAGAACTCCACATTTTTGCTAAAAACTGATTCAGAGGTCTGTTGGTTCTAAGCATTTCCCAGGAAGACTTGTTTGAGTATTTACCATCAGTATTCAAGTCCCAAAAAACTTGATCCTTTTATTTTTGTTACCAATCCAATGGTAATAATGTGTTGCACCATAGGTTCAGATAAAATATCTCTTAGCTTATGGATATTCCAAGAACCATCAAGTAAGAAGTGATTGACTAAGATATTTATGCTTTACTATCAGGGTAAAACATAGCAAGAGAACCTTTTCCACTCCAATTATCCCACCAGAAGCTACTTGATCCCGAGTTGATCTGCCAAATCATATGTTCTTCTGCCTAACTTCTTACTTGAGTCATTATTTTCCATTGATGAGAGTTACCTGAGGCCCATTTTTTAGTAGTACTGATACAATATTTACTTTTCAGGAAGGTAGCCCAAAGAGAAGGAATATATCTGAATCTCCACCATCTTTTTGTAGCTAAAATCATGCTTTGTTCCTCCATACTCCTGATGCCAATTCCACCCTCTGCTTTGGGATAACATAGGTTTCTCCATGAGCTCCAGTGTTACTTCTTTTGACGTTGATGCACTCCCCAAAAGAAATTTGCAAAGTGTCTTTCCAAAAGTTTGAAAATTGCTTTAGGAGGATTAAGAGCTGCGAGAGTGTATGTTGGGAGTGCTTGGAGCACATGCTTGATTAGAACTTTCTTCCCTCCATAAGACAATATTTTCCCTTGCCAACCTCCTAATCTTATGATTACCTTGCTTACCATAATGTCAAAGTACTTGATTTTTTTCCTTCCAACATATATAGGACATCCAAGATAAGTAAATGGAAATTTCTTATCCATAAATCCTGAACTGTTCCTCATCTTGTTGGTGGCAGAGGCTTTAGGAGCTGTAAGAAAGAAGCTTTCCTCATTATTCACCTTTTGACCTGAGCTAAGTTCATACTTCTTTATTTGCTTCATCACAAGTTTGATAGATTTAGTTCCTCTACTGCTGAATATTACTATATCATCTGCATAAGCTAAATGGTTAATCATCGGCCCTCTTTTAGACATAGAAAAAGGGGTGAAATTATCATTTTGAAGCACATTATTCAGAGATCTAGTAAGTACTTCAGCAGCTAGAATAAATAAAGATGCAGATAAAGGGTCTCCCTATTTAAGTCCCTGAGATGAAGTGAAGAAACCTGTCCTTTAGCCATTTATAATGATTGAATACCAAACACTTGAAACAAGGTTCAAAATCTAGTTGATCCAATTTTCAGAAAAGCCAAATTTCCTAAGAACTGATGTAACAAAGTTCCAAGACATTCTATCATAAGCTTTGGCCATATCCAATTTTATGACTATGTTACCACCCTTGTTAGAATAAGAAATAGATTGGATGATTTCTTGAGCCCAGAGGACATTTTCAGTGATTAACATGTCTTTTACAAAACCTGATTGATTTTCAGAAAATAAGGTTAGGCAGGAGAGGGTTGAGTCTTAAAGTCAAATTTTTTGAAATAATCTTATTAGAAAAGTTAGATAAACTAATGGGTCTGAATTGAGCAAAACAATCAGGAGTGCTAGTCTTTAGAATTAGAGCTAGGCAAGTATGAGAAAAGAATTTGGTTAGTGTTTTTCCTTGAAAAAATTCAATGACAAAGTCAGTAATATCCTTTTTTATGATATCCCAACAACTTTGAAAAAAGAAGCCATTGAAACCATCTGGTCCTGCTGTACTATTCGCACTAAGGCTAAAGACAGCTTCCTTGATCTCTTCCTGCAAGGGCAATTTAGATAACTTTGTGTTATCCAAATCAGTTATAACTCTGGGAATGCACTCCAGGATGTTGTGGTCTAGGACTGGCTCAGGGAGATTAAAAAGAGCCTCAAAGTGTTTGACGGTAGCTTTAGCAATTTTCTCCTTATTTTGAACCCATTTTCCTTTATTATTCTTGATCCTTTTTATCTGAAGCTTGCTTCTATTATTTCTAAGGAGGCAATGGAAATACTTTAAGTTTTTATCCCCTTCTTTGAAACATTTGATATGAGCCTTCTGTCTGAGAATAGAATCATGTAACCCCATCCATTTTGTGTATTCTGCATGAACCTTGTTCACCTCCTCCCTTCCTGCCGCAGTGTTGTGATTAATGTCAAATTCTTCTAAATTTTGAACCTTTTCCTCCCAAATAGTCACCTGCTTATGGATGTCACCAATATCATGTCTAGACCAATGTGTAAGTTTCCTGCTTAACGTTTTAAGCTTAAATTGAAGCCTCCACATGTCGTTGCCATGCACAGGGATGTCCCAAGCTTCTTTAACCACCTCATAGAAATAAAGTATCTTCACCCAACAATTGAGAAATCTAAAATAGTTGGGACGATCTTGAGATAACTTGGAGCATTTCATCAAAAATGGCCTGTGATCCGAACCTGTTCTCACAAGATGTCTAACAGAGTTGTCCTGAAATCTTTGAGCCCAAAGGTCGTTAATAAAAACTCTATCAAGTCTTTTCCAAATTCTTTCCTTTGACCTTCTATTGTTACACCAAGTAAATTTCGGGCCAATGAAACCAACATCTCTAGCCCCACAGTTATCCAAACAGTTAATAAAGTCCAAACTTTTGTACATCCTATGGGGCTTACCACCGATCTTTTCGTCTGGATCCATGATGGCATTAAAGTCACCACCAATACACCAAGGTTCAGAAATAATAGAGTTAACTTGTTCCAGGCTATTCCATAGATCCTGAATAGCTCCTTCCTGTCAGTAAGAGAACACTTAGCATAGACTGATGTAAAAAACAAACTCTCATTACTACTATCATCTTTGAACTTGATAGTAACTTGTTGGTCTGCATTGGCAATAATTGTAGCAGTGTAGTTATTTTTCCAGAAACATCAAATTTGTCCATTGCTGTTGGAGTGACAAAAATGGAATCCCATGAATCTTTTGTAACCCTCTATCTTACTGTTACTGATGAATGGTTCAAAGATAGCCATAAATTGAACACGATTAATGCTAATAAGATTTTTGAGCCTATGGATGGCTTTCTTAGATCACACTCCCTTAATATTCCAGAAAATTGCTTTAATCATTAGATATTTGGGGTATTGTCCGATTTTGTTTCCCTTCTTTGAGAAGAGGCTGTTTTGTTTCTCTGTTTTCTACCTGTCTTCCAGATTCTGCTTCTTCCTCTTTCAATTGAGGTACTCTTTGAATAGTCTGGATCAGACTCCTTACCAGTAGTTGGGATTGGGAATATGGATAGTTTGTCTCTTAAATATTTTTGTCTTTTCTAGTGAACATAATGTACAAGAAAACAATGGATTGCTTG
Source organism: Solanum stenotomum (assembly GCF_019186545.1). Classification (NCBI taxonomy): domain Eukaryota; kingdom Viridiplantae; phylum Streptophyta; class Magnoliopsida; order Solanales; family Solanaceae; genus Solanum; species Solanum stenotomum. The sequence continues at coordinate 32,585,117 of NC_064285.1, read as the reverse complement.
GTTGCTTTCAACTAAGCTTCATAATAAGCAACACCAACAAATGGATGAGAAAACAAGAGTTGTGGGGAAATAAAAGATATCATAGACGATATCGAGCAGAGGCTTAAGAAGATCAAGAAATTTGACATACCAATAGTTCTTTGTATGATCACCATCTCTTGAAATATGACACATTCCAAGAATGAGGAAATATAAGAGATTATAAAGGATATCGAGCAGCGGTTTAACAAGATCCAGAAATTTGGCATACCAACTGTTCTCCATATGATCACCACTTCTTGAAATTTGACACAAATTCCAAGATCATTGCATCGGAAAATGTCTTTCGCCAGAGAATTGAAAAATAGTGGATTCTGTTGGAGAAGGCTCCCAGGTCCTCACCAGGCTCATGACATGAAGATTGCAGGTTCAAATCGTGTCCCCGCCTAATTAGTGGAGTTGCAACCAGGTCAAAAAGGGGTACTCTGCTCTTTATTTAAGTGCACATTATTATTTTTTTGTCAACTATCAATTAATAGTTTTAATTATATCTTCTTGAAGAAATTATATTGTATTTTGTAATTTTTCAAATACTAGCCCATCACTTCTTATAGCAGTGCCTCTTAATTAATATCAAAGAGAAGGAAATGAATTTTTAGAAAACCAAAGGTACAAATTCATAGTACCCTATTGCCAACACTAATGATTATCATATATTTTTTCACCTTAGGATCCGTGTTATTATTTATAATTTTTGATTGCATTGAACAAGAAAAAATATTCTAAGAAATTCTCTCTCTTTTCAGAAAGCCTTTGAAGAATCTACAAAATATTTTTTTAGAAGAGGATACGAACTTCAACCAGTCAGATAACAAGTAATGAATTAGATAAAGTCTAAGCCGAACTTATTGTTTACCTTCCTTAGTGATAAACACTCAACTACACCTCATCCAATACTAGGTGTAGGCGATCGTACTCTAGTATAAACCCAACGAAGAGTTGGGGTCGATTCCACAGGGAGTGGTACAAGTCAAAATTCAGTTACGCAGTTGTAAATGTGTTCTAAACGATTGTAGGAATAGAAATTATCGAAATCATTCAATTAAATCTAAGGGTTGACAACAAGTGTCAGATGGAGGGTTAAAAATTGTCAATTAACAACTAAGAAAAATAGGGGAGTAGTCAAATAGATAAGATATATTTGGGGATGTGATCAATTAAAGGCTAATTTCTCTATATGGATAATTGTAATTTACTAACAATTGCTGAATCTTAGTGAATAGGCTAGACCATAGATGCAATAGCTTTCTCTCGAACAACTATTACGATTCAAGTGAGTTCGCTTGAACCTCGACAAGCATAACACTATAAACAACCAAATACCTTAATTTATCTACTATCTCGAGCTAGATAGGTAGGATCGAGTTAAGTTTCACTCTCTCGAGATGAACTTAAAACAACCCAATCACTACAATTATCAATCGATAACCATAGTTCTAAAATCTCTTTCTCAGGCAATCCCAAAAAAATAAATTAGAACTATATTTGCAACTACAATTCATGGGTTAATACACAACTATCAATCAAACCCACTTCAATTCAACATTTAAATCAGTAAACAATAACACCCATAAACTAATTAGAATAAATATTCACATGATCACACCCCCAAGAATGAGGGTTTTAGCCACACATCATAAAAAGGAAGAAATCAATACCAATTACGTTCTCCATAATCTAGGTATTGCAATCCACATCTTTACAATGATTCAAAATTCTCAATATAAAAAACCCAACTCAAAATCTATTAGAAAACTCCTAAAACTAAGTAAAACAATGTTCCAGACCGAAGTTCCAAGTTCAACAATGGGAAAATTACTTAGGAAATGACTGGATATCTTTTTTGCCTTTTTGAAATTCAATTTATACTTTCTCAAATTTTGACCTTTAGGACCACTAGGTGAGGTTAGTCGAGCATCGCCGACCAAGTCGGCAATGCGCTAATGGCTCCATTCCATCGCCAGTCAGGGTTTCGTGACTTTAGGAGATCAGGATCGAGGTCACTGATCCATTCAGCGGTTCGCCAACTATCCATGTCCATTGCCAGGTTGGTTTTTACACAGGGTTGGCACGCTGGAACTTTTGGCGAGCTGAAGAGCCATTCGGCGGTTCGCCGAGTGGTCTTGATCACCAATAATGCCTTTCTTTCAACTTCTTCAGCTTTTTCGCTCCTTTTTGCCCGATAATATTCTTGCCTTGCTCCTTTACCTTCATTTTTGCAAATTAACACTTTAACATCAGTTTAGAGCATAAATTAAGCATTGAGGATAATAAAACTATGAAAACAAAGCCCTAAATGAGTCGAAATCTCAAACTCATCAACACCCCCAACTTAAACTTTTGCTTGTCCTTACGTTAAACTAAAGATCAATCCGTTCAACAAGGATGTCTACAAACAGTGCTACTCAAGACTCAACCCAAATGCACACAAGACGTTCAAATTTCGCATGCATGTTCAATTGTGCACTCTAAGTTTCAAATTGTGACTAACCATTGTCAACTGGACTCAAGTTCACAATGCTTGCTTCAAATGAAAGTTCAAGCTCAAGAAAAACAATCAAATTTCATCACCCCAAGAATGATTCCAAGATCACACAAAGATTCATCAATAATTTATAATTTCGGAATCAAACACAACTCTCACACTCCAAAAGATAACCACATGCATGACTCTACCCATAAGCTTGCCCTTATTTTCCAATCAACATTATTTTCAGCTCACTCAAGATCACAAAGGTCTTTCAAGGCTTGTGATGGGGTTGAGTGTAAATGTATGATTATTTTGGTTTAGTGACTTCTACTTTCATGAAGTGTGGCTTGCAATTCGCTTTTTCTCCTTCTCTTTCACCCTCAAGAATGTTCACAATACACCCTATTAGTTATTTAAGCATGACTCATTGGATACCCCATTTCTTTTGCTCCTTTCACAAGCTTTATTTCACAAACTCTTCTCTTTTCAGTCTTCTTCATTTCTTTTTATTCTCTCTTTTTTTATATGGAGGGTTTCCATCTTTTTAATCATAATCCTTCAAAGGAAGATTTTTCATATTCCTTGATTTTCCTTCTTTTTCACCACACCCCCAACTTAGGCTTTTGGCCTAAGTTGGCTATTCAAATGAACCAATACTTCATGAAGGTTATAGGTGATGGGATAAATAGGCCAAAGTTGTTCAGGTTTCTTCCAAAGATAAAGGATGGCTCAAAAGGTGCCAAGCTAGGTTCACACTCTCACAAGGTGGCCACAAAGAGGTATAATATCAATTTTCGGTTCACTCTTCACAAATTGTGCCTAAGATCATTTCAATCGCTTGCTTCAATCAATCAATTGTAATAACGGGGCAAGTTCTAGGTGTCATCAAGCACATAATTCAAGACAACCTTACCACTCATGACATTCACACAATCATCAAACAAGACTCTACAATTCTCAGCTAGCATACAATGATCATCACAAGAGATTGACTCAACAATTAGCTAGTCATAACGAGATGCTAGGAGTTCACATATGACCTATGTAACTTAATTTGCCTCATCGTAGCCGCACACTCATATCATTCAATTGAGAGCACTATTCAAGTCATCGATATTGATCATAATTGACGCTCAAAATTGCAAGAGAACAACCACAACCAAACACATCAAGAGGTGGAAATTTTTAAAATCGGTTCAAAACCATATGTAACTTAAAACAAAGGACAAACATAATAGATCAACACCATATATATAAAACACAAGATACGATCCAACATTCACAAAACACAAAAATAGCAAATATCCACAAAACAGCCCAAATGAGATAGGTATGGAAATACCTCCCCCCGCCAAACAAATCAAGTAGTTGCCCTCAAATGAAAAGAAATAACAAAATAGTCTAGAAATCACAAAATGGAGTAAAAAGGGTCATCCTGCCAAGCTAAGCTCGGGGTGAGCTCTGCATATCGATGACTCCATCTGTCTGGGCATCAGTGCCCGACTCATCAGCATCCTTGGCTCCACTGGAGCCCACCATCAGCGTCTCTCTCAACGAGGCCTGCACATCTGTCTCAGCCATGGCTCCCTCAAGATCTGCTAAATAATCATACATAGTTTCGTATCCATAGTGATCCTATTTCAGTTGTTTGATAGATGAAGCATAGAAAACGAGGGCAAGACTATGTTCTATATATTTTAAGTGTTAGAAGTTCTTTGGGAGTGTGAGAGTACTTGTCAGTCCCAAATTATCATGTGTGAGGGCACTATGTTTGCATTTGATAGTTGATTGTGTTAGCTAATGGTTGGTACTGCATAACCATGATTGATTGTGCCCAATAGGATGTCGTCCATTGATTATTGCATGACAGATAGATTATTTTGGAAAAAATATTGGTTGAGATAGCTACTGCATAGTAGGGATGTGTTTTTTTGAGGAAAAACAATGGTTCTAAGTTGAGGGTGTTGGTGTACCCTGGAATCATGACACATTTAACGCTCAAAACTAAGGATTAATGTGAAAACTTGAGCTTGTTTTTATGGATATGATGTGTTTGTTGATTTTTGAACAGGTAAAATACTTGGATGCGAAAGATAGAAAAATAGGAAGGAAATGAGCTGAAGTAACACCACGGAGCCCTAGATGGGTCGTTGTCCTGATGACGACCCATCTCAGGGCTCGTGAAGATGAGGTAGTAAAGGCTAAGAAAATTACCAAGTGCCAAGTGAAGGCAACACAACCCCAAACGGGTCGTTGTCCACTTGATGAGCCGTTTGAGGGGTCATGAGTGAGAAGTATTGAAAAGGACTTGGAGACTAAGTGTGACCGAAGACTATAGGACCCTAGACAGGTCGTGGTGAAGCAGACGAGGCGTATAGATGCTCGTGGAATAGAAGCAAGAATTCTAGTGGAGACCCAAGTGAAGGCTCAACTTCACGGAGCACTAGATGTGTCGTGGTGCCCAAGACGCACATTCTAGCTGAGGAAGCCCACACTCTCTAAGTGTGGGATGACGAGAAGGTTCACGAACCATCTAGCTTGTGACGAGCCGTCATGATGGGCTTGAAGTGTCGCGACAAGTCAGTCCTACTTCAAGTAGGACTTATTTTTATAAACTATTTTATTTTTTTATGTTATTATTTTTTAGACTAGTTTTTATCGTTTTGAAAAGGCTATAATTCGATATTCCGAACCTTGGTTTTTTTTACTATTGTGAAATCAAACTTCGGGATTGTGATCATGTGTTTGGATAATCGGGATTTCTTGTTGGTTTGCAATTATTGTAATTTATTTACTTATGCTTTCAATGATGATTACTACTTTTTTTTCTTGAAAATATGAGTGGCTAAGAACCACAACTTGGGTTGTGGGAACTATGATGAAAATCTAGTAACGAATTCGACATACGAGTAATTAATGATTATTAGTTGCGCATGTGATTCTTACTTTTATCATAAGTTCTTTCTAATGAGTGCACACATTAGAACCTGTCGTTTACTACTTTTTCGAGAGAAGAGCCTTAATTAGTAAAAAGTAAAATCACATTCTACAAATTTGTTGTGAACATTTGAGTTCGAGAGAAGAGAATTTCGTAACAAAATTGCAAGGGTAAACATGGAAGCACTCTAAGACTGAGAGAAAAAGAGTGAAAGTCATCTAATAGGGCTGAGAAGAGTTTAGATACATCTAACTTTCTAGGAACATGTAATGCTAACAACTAATCATTGCTTGTATACGATTCGATACTAAATTTAAAAACATGGGGAACAAAAACCTAGTCTCATTTGTCAATTACTACAATCTTGAAGTTAAAGCAATTGTTACTCATGTTACTTGGATATTTAAGTATACATTGGTTACTAAAAGAACAAACAACCCCACATTTATTTTCTGTAATTACTTTCTTTTGGAAATAATAACCGCAATTGAGTAAGAGCGTCAGTAAAGTTGTTTCTGCAAGCAAATTCTTTGTGGGATTGACTTCAACTCAGTTGAGTTCTATAAATTGACATCGACCATTTATACTTCTTAATTAAATGTATGTTTGGACGTATCAATGTGCCTTTCATGGATGATAAGGCAAGCAGCGATTACCAATGCAATGATAAGATAAGTAAAGACTAATGACTTTTCCGTGGGATTTATGCTTAGAACCGAGTGGAGAAGAGACGATTACCCATGTCCCATAACTATGTGCCACCATTGGTTGTCTTAGATAGACATTAGCTAGTGGATCCACATAAGTTAGAAGTTATGGTTCTTACCTTGGCAAGTAAGGACATCCCTTTTCGGTGTGGGATAGACACCGGACTCCATGTTATAGCTCACATGATCTATACGTCTGTTAGTGGATACTTCCCACAATAATGAACTAAGGTTACTTTTAGAAGTATCTCACATGTGTTTAAAGAAGATTGTTACTTGCATTGACCATGATCATGATTATGCTTCTAACCTCTTTATCTTATGTTTTAACTTGGTCTTTGCATATCATGAAAAGTCCTTTAAGCATGATTTTATGACTCTTACGCATTGGTATCATACTTAGTACATTCTTTGTACTAACGCATACTCTAGCCTACATTGTTTCACAAATGTAGGGTCCGACACTCTAATTCCACATCCTCGTGGCTAGATGTCACCTTAGTAGCATTTGAAGAGTGGTGAGTCCTCCTGTTCCAAGGACCAAACCCTTTATTGATTATTGTCTTTACTTTTCGCGATTGTATGTGATGTATAGGTTACTTCCCACTCACTCTTGATGTATTAGATAGCTTTGATACTATGTTAGACTTCCGCTATGATTTTGACAAACTCTTTAGGATATAAACTGTCTTTTAAACTCTTAAACTCTATTGTCTTGTATAAAGTATGCTAAGTGGCTTGTGTAGGGCCTTTCAGGGTCCTATGCGCCATGTCACGCTTAGGGGTACTTTGGGTTATGACAAGATCTCGAACAACCAAAGTAGTTGAATAGCACGAAGCTACTCCTTCCAGTCTTAAAAGGAGGGAGATAGCTCAGGGAGTTAAAATGTGTCTGAAGATGAATCGAATGCCTTTGGAGATAATGCAATTGAGACTAGGGGTTATGAGGATGACAACACAATTAGTATCAGTGAGGACATTGGGGACACTATTGAGAGGTTTTTTCAAGAAAGAGAGGCATACCCAAATAACCAACATCACCTTCTTCAAGTTATTAAAGTCATATGGGCATTTTGTGGCTTTGAGGAAATCTTCTACTCTGGCATATGTAAGAAGTCGAGTGATATAAGCAAGTAACCAATTGTTCCTGGAAGTAGAGTCATTGATAGTAACCTGTCTGGTATCCTAGAGATCCATAGCCTGTTCAAGAGGCATAAATTTTAATGGATGACAAGACAGGCGAAACACTATGGGAGGCATTTAACACGGGATTTCTACTCATCATATGATACATCCTTATTGAACTTCGTGACCTCAAAAATATCCAAAAAGAGGAAGAAAAAGGGAGCATTGCAGCTTCACCACTAGATTAGGTGCAAGTCTGTGGAGTGAATGTAGATATCTTTGAGGCCACGATAAATAGGTTTCTACACATTCCGGACTTGACTACACCTACTAAGGTGGGGTTTTAAGAACATCAGAACCATTTGGTGACAAGTGAATATGAGATGAATGATCATGGGCTGCGAGAGGGCATAATGAAATGGATTGCTGGACTTTTTGTTATTGAGGGTGAAGCAACACCATTGGCAACCAACTCAAGGCTACACATCACAAAGGCCTGATTCACTTTTTCGGTGAAATTTTGGTGTGCTATGTTCCGTGCGCACTAGATGTTGACAACTAATGACAACACCATCTCTCCCTCACAGACATCTTCAGTAGCCTGTATCATGGTCTGATATGCATTAAATGTTGGTTGCCTGATTGCTACCAAAATAGGGGATCTTGCCTTGAATGAAAAAATAGGTCTTATTCCCTTCCCTTGTTTGAAAAGGAGATTGTATGATAATACTTGTGTGGCAAGTAACAAGATAGTCCATCATCCAGATGATTCCATTAAATATAAATTTGCAGCCTTGATTAATGATGTTGAATCCAATATATAGGGTAAGCGCGGGTCCAAAAGCACCATTGGCTATTGTGCCAAATCTGCCAGTTGAGTCAGCACCAAATGAGGGAGGAGATAGAGATACCATATATGGTACAACCCAAGAAATCTTGGGAGTTAGGCCTACAACATCACCTGCCTTTCTATCCATAGGTACAATTGTCACAATGCCCATGGAATTCTAGGAAAACTTGTAGTGGAGAAAAGACAGATCAGCACAATACTAGATCAGGTAGTTAAAAATTACCACAGGTGGTCTAGAGCCAAGTCCAAGCTGCTAAATATAGGCTGCATGATGAGCTCTAGAGAAATTTTTGTGATGAGGGGCCGCATTGATGGCCTAGAGACACACTTCACAAGCCGTATAAATGCCTTGACTTCTATTTATGCAGAATCCCTACATGCTCAGTTTGTTACTTTGAAAGCCGACATTGCTAAATTGGCAGACAAGCCAATTGAAGTGCCTCTTACATTGGCAACAGATTCACTGGTGGATTTATTTAGCATGACCCTGAAATAGGGACATTGGGTGACATTTAGGGTGATCTCTCGAGGCTAAAAAATAAATGGGAAAGGGAAAGAAAAGAGAGCATGAAACCACGCCACCCAATGACACCTCCCAAGAAGAGGACAAATGAAGTCGCGGAGCTGCAAAGGCTTCTAGGAGAGCTGCACGTGAACAAGAGGCACAAGAGTAGCAACTCATTGATGCATTGAGGTCTGGTGCCTCCGGTAGCGATTTCCCGATGACCACAACAAGTGGGACTCCGACTGATCTTCCTATCACTACCAAGATACAAGACCAGGCGAGAGAGCCTCCAAAAGAAAAGGCACCAGCTTATGTGGGTGTTACCATCACTCCGACTACTAACACCTATAGCATTGCAAGAATGACCCCTCATCCCTTTTATCTTTTACTTTGAGGGAAATCATATTTTGTGGGGGGGGGGGGGGGGGGNGGGGGGGTGAAGGGGCAACCTGCCATTAATAGTTGTAGAGTGTTGGTTTAGTTGGTCGTGGTGTTGTTTTGCTTGTATAATTACTATGAAATCATTGAAGTATATCCAATTGGGAAAGAGATTTTTTATCTAGTATGTTGAAAACAACTTTTGATTTTGTTAGTTGGCTGTCTAGCCTATTTGTGTGAAATTTCTTGTCTCTATGTGTTGATCATTACTAACTAGACGTGAATTTGCCGACTGAATGCTAGAGAGTGGAAGCATGTGCCAAGAGTGTGTGAGTGTTTGTTTGAAGTATTACTCTTTATGTATATGCTAGAACTTTCCAAAGTAATCTTGCCAAGATTGCTAGATAGCTTGATAGGAAAGGGTCATAGACCATTTTTTATATAGTCCACATTAGCCAAAATGATCTATCAAATAACACTTCTAGAAAACTGTAAATTACTTGCGAATTTTACTTGGGGATTATTTCTACTGAAATTTCCTATGAATTTTCATGCGGAAATATGAAATTCCTAAATTATAGTCTTTTTTACCTACTAAAAATACTTCCCCAGAAAAACTGGTGGGTAAATTTGGCGCCATTTTCGCAAAATTATTACCTGGGGAATTATATGCTGCAAATAATTTGTAAGTATCATTTTCATAGGTAAATTCGTAAGTAATGAAAAAAATAATATTTTTTTATCTTATAGCAAGAAAATTCCTAGATAATTTTATTTGCAAATAATTATTTGAAAATTTATCTAGAAATATTTTTTATGTGGTATCACCTGGGGATTCATGTTCTATAAATTTTGTTGGGGATTTACTTAGGAATTTTCTTACTTGAAGAATTTTTGGGGGTATTTTATTGTTGTGAATTTGATTTGAGATTTTTTGAGGGATGTACTTGAAAATATGCAAACTTGAATATTTTTTTATATAATTTAATTGGAATTTAACTTTATTGAAATCTGAGGATTTTTTAAAATTAGGAGTCCTCCGGGAATATTTTCTTAAAAATATATTCACTAAAATGAAAAAATATATAATAATATAAAAAGGACAAATGATCACTAGAATGAAATATATTGTTAAATAATTACTCTATTTTTAGGTTTAATAAATTATTATGCAATAATAACAATTTAATAAGGTGTTAGAACATTATCATAAATTTTAGGATGAATATTTTTAATGTATATATAATTAATATTTAATCTCACTAAAAATCAATGTTATCATTTTTTTTTAATTTGAAAGAAACAAAGAATTAAAATTATATGGCTAGTTATTTATCCAATAAAAAAATAATTATCAGAAATATTTTATTAATCTAATATGGTGTTGGAACATTAGCATAAATTTTAGAATGAATATTTTTATATAATTGATATTTTATCTCACTAAAAATCAATGATATCATTTTTTATTTTATTTTTTTATTTGGAAGATACAAAGAATTAAAATTATATGGCCAGTTGTTTATCCAACAGAAAAGCAACTATCATAAATATTTATCAAACTAATACGGTGTTGGAACATTACCATAAATTATAGGATAAATATTTTCAACATATATATAATTAATATTTCATCTCACTAAGAACCAATGATACCATTTTTTTTTATTTTGTTATTTTATTTGAAAGATAGAAAGAATTAAAATTATATGGCTAGTCATTTGTCCAACAGAAAAATAACTACCATAAAATTTTAATTACCCCTTGTTGATAGAATTATATGAAAAGAAAAATAAATATTTTTTACTTGTATATCCAATTGGTATATTATATTTTTACTAGCATTAAAAATATATACTTTCTCTATAGTAAGTTATTAAATGATATTTATTTTCAAATATAAAATTAAGTATATTAAAATATAATTATTAAAAGATAAAATAAAATTATAAATACTAAATAACCTAATAAGATATACTATCAATTATTGATTTATAACTTCCTTGCACATTAAATTTATAAGTATATTTATATTTTCAATTATTTAAGAACTTTGTATGCATAATTTAAATTTTATCTATATTTAATATGCTTAGTTATAGATATTATCTTATAAAAAGTGTAAGCATAAAATTTTCATGATATGTTGGGTGGTAGTGATTTATTTTAATATATAAATAGTTGTCATGCTTTATTTTTGAAGAGTTAAATCACATGAACTTTACTCAACATTTTAAGATATATTTTGTTATCATATTAATATGAGATGACTTTATAGTACTTTTTGTGTAATGAATATCAAAATTGTATTTTTAATACTCAATTAATTTAATTTAATTTAGCTTTAAAAATTAATTAAATTAAAGTAAAACACCAAAATTTGGTGTAATGCTAGTGGTACCTTTTACCACATCAGTGGAAGACACATAATCTTTAGCATTTATAATGCTATTAGTTAGAGCATTGGTAGAATAGAGTAATTACTTATAGGTTTGGCATTGGGTACTGAGCTAGGATTAAGTTAGTTGCAATTAAGTAGACTGGACTAGGATTAGTTAGTGCAATTAAGTAGGTGTCTATGTGTATGGGGGTGTCCTATGTGTATGAGGTTCAAGAACAAAATCTTTAATTAGGAGATACTAATTAATATTGTCTACAATTATATTTTTTGTTAATTTTTACAAAAAATTTGGTGTAGTTTTTGCAAGAAAATTTCCAAGTAATTTACCTGCGAAATATAAATCCCTAGGTAAATTACTTGGGGATTTTAAAATTCGCAGAAAATAATTACCTACGAAGGTTTTACCATCAGATTTCTTTTGGTAGGAAAATCCGCAGGAAATTTAGTTTCTTGTGAATTTTCGTATGCAATCCCTAGAAAAGTCTTCATGTAATTCACATTTTTCTTATAGTGTAAAATCATGAACCCTGTTTGAGCCTTGGAATTTATTTTTTGTTTGCCACCCTTATTAGATGTCTTATCCTTGGTGCTCAGAAGACACGATGCACTCAGGCCAAAAGCTTAAGTTGAGGGTGGGTATGAGCAAAATAAAAACGAAATAGCTTAGCAGTGTCGTATCCTTGGTTATTCTAAAGGCACAAAACCAAAACACAGAAGAAACTGGTTGAAATAGTTGGTGAATATATACATAAAAAAATAGAAAATAAAAAGAAAAGAAGAAATGAAAATGATATGGATGTCGGGATGCGACAAAGCAAAAAAGGGAATCGCAGGAAATAAAGAAAGGTCTGATATACCTAAGAAAGATTTGTGTGCAAAAACGAGTATCATTCAGGAATCAATGTAATCTAGTCACTCACATTCAAAAATTCTCCATTCCCTAACCCGTGCCAACATTACAAGCCAATAAAAGTCCTATAATGATCCTATCCCAGTTGTTTGATAATTAAGGTATAGAAAGTAAGGGCAAGCCTATGGTCTATGTACTTGCATTGTCAGAAGTTCTTTTGAAGAGTGAACATAACTGTTAGTCCCAAATCCAGTGTGAGGGACTTCTTTGAGGTGAGGGCACTATGTTTGCATTTTCTAGACGTTTAGTTTATTGAAAGATTGTTACTTGCCCAAGAATGATCGACTGTGTATACTTAAATGTTGTCCATAGATCCTTGCATGTTAGCTAGATGATTTTGGGTGTAAATATTTTTGGAAGTAATGGTTGCATAGCTTTGATAAATTCTCTTATGTACTTGAGGGTCAAGTATTGGTCTTTTTCATAGCTTGAGGACAAGAAATGGTTCTACGTTTAGGGTGTTGATATTTCATGGACTTATAGCACATTTGACACCCAAAACAAAGTATTATTGCAAGGAACCAACCATGTTTTTGTCGATATGGTGTTCTTTTAGTTTAATGTGCAAGAAAGAAGTTTTGAAAATAATTGAAAGAGAGAAGTTGAAATGACAGTAAATGAGTGTTGACAAAAGGCCATACGAGCTGTGAACCCATGGATGGCCCATGAAACAAACTGTGAAGATGGTAGCTTGTAAATAATCTAAGATAAGTCTACGAGTTCGTGAAGCTTCAAGGCCAAGTCAAGATTAAGTCCAAGTGTGAAGATAGTTGCATGAGACTCCGTACGAGTTGTGGGAGTTATAGGGACCATCAAGTGGCTCATGGAAAGATGAGGCTAAAGCTGAACAAGTGTTTTTAATTATTAGATCACAATAGGCTTAAACAGACCGTGAAAAGCTTCACGAGTGGTTTACCTATCCGTGAATTGTTGACACTCAATTTTGACCGACTTTTATTCGGAAGTGCTACTCTATTAAATACGTATTTTTAAAAATATTTTTCGAGTTTAAAATCTTCATTGATTTTGTCTAAAAATTACATATTTTAGTATACATGCTTTATAAAAATTATTGTAAATATCATTAAATTATCTTTTACATTATATTTATCGATAGTTAAACTCGAAATTATTTTACTCAAAAGTTTTCCTTAAATCATTTCAATCGTAGCCATTCTATTCAATTTATTTCAATTATAGCCCTTATTCTAATCCAATTCATTTCAATTCTGGCCTTTTCATTTCAATTTTAGCCTCTCTTTCCAATTTCAGATCATTAATTGACTTCTAATCTGAGCCGTTCGTTCCTCATAGTCTTGACAAGATTAAATCTTAGCCTTACATCTTATTTAAATCAACGGTAAAGATCAAATCAACATTCTCTTTCCTTTCTAAGCTACCAAAAGAACCCAAGCCCTTTCTCATTCTCTTCTTCTCCTCTCTCTCTAGCCACTGCCCCTCTCTCTCTCTCTTCTCCAATTTTCTCCTCCAGCAGCAACAACAAGAGGCCACCAATGAGCAGTCAGCTTCAACCGGCGACAACCAGCAGAAACCGACTACTCTAGCCAGCAGTCATGAGCCACTACCAACAACAGCTCTGACGAACGACACCGGCCAGCAGGAGGATTCGGCGAAGTTCGAAGCAAGCTCCACTCAGCAGCGACCGGCTCGGATCAACGAGCTCCGGCGTTACCCTCTCTCTCTCCCTTTCCTCACTGGCTTCCCCTTTTCCTGTCGCCTTGTCATCTCCTCCCTTCCTCTTTCCTTTGCTTTCATCTCTTCGTAGGACCACCAACAACTTCAGTCGACGAGAATGACGCCACCGGCGAGAAAACAACAACAGCTGCACGGAGATAGTAGCCGCCAGCGTGGACAAACGATATCTCTGGACACAACAACTCCAGGCGACCTCCGACCAGACAAGCAAGTGGACTTCGACAACCACTAGCTCCAGCCGGTGTCAACAAACAACAGATGCCGCTTCTCCTCTCCACGAGGACGACCGGCGAAGGCAGAAACCAGACGAAAACCGGTCATAAGCTATGACGAGCGTCGTTCAAACCAAGATCTTTGAGTTTTCGGTTTGCCAAAGATGGATCTTTACAGATCCGTCTGTGTTTGTTCTTTTGTTGATTTATTACTTAACTTATATTTTTTAGTTTGATTATTGCTTATGACTTTCTGATCAATATCGTATGTGAAATCATTTCATACTAAACATATGCTACTATTTGGGATTCTCTGTTTTTGTTTTGTGAATCCTCGTAATATAACAGTGTGTTATATAATTTAGTCCGTTGAATTGATGATAGTATGTTGTGAGTTTGATATAATAGTGCAGTGGGGATATTTGATTCCCTTTTGCTTAAATTAATTCATCCCTGAATTTTGCTAATCTCTCTTAATTGATATTGTAATGCTAATTGAATTGGTACTATGGTTTGACAATCGATTCCTTAATTAGGATAGCTCTTGAATTGATTATGCTTTAATAATTCGTATTTATTGTTTATGTTAATTAGGTCTTGCTGTAAACATTGGTTAACATTCTTGTTTATGGTACTTGATTTGTTGTATCGATGGATACCCGTGAAGATTGTTTGTTTTGTTGTGGTAAATCTATTAAGAATTGGTCTTTGAGAGCCATAATTATCCTCCTATTTGTTTCCATATAAAATAAATTTAGATATAGTCACTACTAAAA